>NW_016107801.1:209899-223687 GCF_001604975.1 Cebus imitator
TAGAGACGGGGTTTCACCATGTTGACCAGGATGGTCTCGATCTCTTGACCTCATGATCCACCCGCCTCGGCCTCCCAAAGTGCTGGGATTACAGGTGTGAGCCACCGTGCCCGGCCTTCACTCAACAATTTATTGTGAACACAGGGTTACGTCAATAAACGCATTTCTACCCCATGGTGTGAGTCGCTGTCTGTGTAGCGCTTCACTGAGCGCACGCACGGGGGTTTATCAAAGCCCATCATCAGCACACCTGCTTCCCAGTGCCCTGAAACACCTGTGTGCACACCCTTGGTTATTTCCTTAGGAGACATTTCTAGAAGTAGAATTTCTGGGTCTGAGGTTATGCATGTATATATGTTTTTTTCATAACAAGTATATTTTTATAGTTTTTTTTTTTTTTTCTCAAGACGGAGTCTTGCTCTGTCACCCAGGCAGTGGTGCGATCTCGGCTCTTTCTGCAACCTCCGCCTCCCAAGTTCAAGTGGTTCTCCTGCCTCAGTCTCCCAGGTTGCTGGGATTATAGGCATACACCACCGCACCTGGCTAATTTTTGTATTTTTAGTGGAAACAGCGTTTCACCGTGTTGGCCAGGCTGGTCTTGAACTGGACCTCAGGTGACCCGCCCACCTTGGCCTCCCAAAGTGCTAGAGTTGCAGGCATAAGTCACCGCACCCAGCCCTTGTAGTGCTTTTTAAAAACAGTTTTATGGAAATGTAATTCACACCCCATCCAATTATTCCAGTACATTCTGCATCCACCCGATTCTTCCAACACACTGCGATAATTTCATGGACAGCAGCTCAGGGGCGCTTAGCACATTCTGTGTTCTCTCTCCACCACCACGGTCAGTTTTAGAACATTTTCGTCGCACCAAGGGACAACCCCGTACCCCCGAGCGCTCACTGCCTCCCGCTCCCCGAGCCCTGGCGGCCACTCAAATGCTCTGACCCCACCGGTGTACCTGTTCCGGGGGCTTTTCCCGTGGGGAGTCCCGCCTTTCCTGCTGCACCTGCCTTTGAGGGAATGTGTTAGCTTCCCGGGCCCACAAGGAGGCGTGGTCTCAAAGGCGGGAACTTCCCAGCGACTCACACGCCTGACCTGCCTTGGTTCATGTCTCCATCCCGGAGCTTGCAGGTCTTTGTCCAACTTTCTCGAGGGAAAGTAGACCGGCCAGGTGAGCTGCTTTTGTTTAGAAAAGCCCGGGAATGATGGTTTCCAGGTTCATCCATGTCCCTACAAACCATCGTTCTCAGCAAACTGACAGAAGAGCAGAAGATCAAACACCGCATGTTCTCACTCATAGGCGGGTGTTGAACAATGAGAACACATGGACACAGGGAGGGGAGCACTACACACTGGGGTCAGTTGGGGGGAAATGGGAGGGACGGTGGGGGGTGGGGAGCTGGGGAGAGATAGCAAGGGGAGAAATGCCAGATGTAGGTGATGAGGAGGAAGGCAGCAAATCACACTGCCACGTGTGTACCTATGCAATAATTTTGCATGTTCTTCACATGTACCCCCAAACCTAAAATGCAATAAAATAAATAAATGGGAAAATAAAAGCCCGGGAAAAGCTACGGGAGGACTCTGGACCAAACAGTCCATCGGATGTCAGAATCGGAGATCAGTTACTCCAGCGGAAGTTTGTAGGAACTCCTCTCACTGGACCAGAAC
Source organism: Cebus imitator (assembly GCF_001604975.1). Taxonomy (NCBI): domain Eukaryota; kingdom Metazoa; phylum Chordata; class Mammalia; order Primates; family Cebidae; genus Cebus; species Cebus imitator. The sequence goes on from NW_016107801.1 coordinate 211,574, forward strand.
TGGAATGGGGCGGGAGTAAGTCCCAGGTTAAAAGCCCTCCTGCCCCCCACCTGTGCGGATTTTCCCTCTCTGGGATCCCCTCCCACGACAGCGTGGGAACTCGCTCACTCTATTTCTTTCTCTCTCTCTCTGCCTAAATAAATCATTTTCTACAAAATTATTGGGGTCCGGTATTTACTTTAACAATGTGTCACCAGGGCTCTTATCCATTCTTGGGTGGACGAGAGCCCCAGGACCTGAGCACACCGGCCACACCTTTTGCACTGGGCTCCTTCCTCGGGGCAACTGAGGTTTGCCCACGTCGCGGCGCGTGTGGGAACGTTTCCTGTGAAATCCCGTGGTGTGGAGGTGGCGCGTGTATTTTTGTGGGGCTTAGTGAACGCTGCCACGCAGGGCTGCCCAAACGTGGCCTTCGTTTCTGCACGGCGGGAGACAAGAGCATCCCTTCTGCTTCCACTACTAGGCCAGTGTGTTCTCCGGGCTTGCGTCAGGCGTGCCCTCATCTGTAAGCTCAGTTGGGGGTGTCTGTGTTTGGGACGATGGAGGGTGCCTTGCAGATGGCGTCAGAGCTGGGGTCAGATAGGACCTCAGAAGGGTGGCGATGATCTCCAGGTTGTCACGGCAATCTTTAAAAAAAATCTTCAAACCAGAAGAATTTTGATTCGCCTTAATTTAAAAGTGCCATAGTATAAAGCAGGTGTTTTTGTCTCTGGTTGATGTTGGAAAATTGATACCAATTTCATGAAATCTAACGCACAGTGGAGGGCTGGGTATGTCTTAAAAAGCGTGGCCGCTGTGACAGTGTGGGAAGAGGCCGTTAGTGTTTACCACACGGTAGGGGACTCAGAACCTGCCTCCTCCCCTTGGGGTCACCCCCGTGCCTGCAGGTTCAGGGGAGCTGGGACTGCGTCTTCTAAGCCTGCAGTAACCCCCTCCTGCTCACTGGCCCCTCGGGTTCCACCTCCGTCCAGCACTCTCTGGGTTGGGCCCGGCCGGTGTCCAGCCTTCCTCTCACTGTGAGAACTCTGGCCTGCCGATGTGAGTCCTGCAACCCGCCACCTTCGCTCTGCGTGTGGGTCGCAGCTCTGGGATTCACCACTGCAGGCCAGGCTCTGCTGACGTCGTCAATAGAAAGCCTAAAAATCACAGTTCTGGCTGCTGGCGCTGAGTTGAAATTCGCACACATCCCCTTCCCCTGGCCTCACCTTCCCTCAAAGCTGGGCTATCCCCTTTCCAGCAGGAAGCAGGCTTGAGGAAGGACAGGTCTGGGGGTGTGCCTTTCCACCCAGAACTCTGACCTCACTGGAGCTGTCCTACCTGGAGAGCAACAGGGGCCAGGAGGCACAGTGAGAAGGTCAGGAGGTTGAGGGCCACTTTCAGGGTCTGGAATGGCGCTGCTTCAGGCTGCAGAATGTGCAAGTCGCCTCCAGCCCAGTTCAAAGTCCCTGGGATGAATACTGCAAAGGAACACAGCAAAATTCAATAGAAAAGGCTGCCCTAAACCTCCCTCGGATAAGATCCCATAAGAATGGGGTCTCCCCTACACTCATAGGAATTTCTCCATTCTCTTAAAGTAGACTGAGAAAAGGGTCACTTGTGTAACCAAACGCCGGCCCCTCTGGATAAGGCCCCTGCCTTCAGGAGTGCGGTGGCTCCCGGCGGTGGCCCTGACCTTGTCCCAGGAGAAGGGCCCCATCTGACATTTGTCCAGAGGAGGAAAGGTACCAACGGACCTCTGCCTTCCAGCCCAGGCTTGGGTGCAATTAATATTTCATACCCAGAGAAGGTGCTGACATTTTGCTTGATGGCTTCGGTCAGCTCTGCAGCCTCGTTCTCGTGCTAATAATCAGCTTGCTTATCATAATGGTTTATTCATCTATTTCACAGTGTGGAGTCATACAGCGCGTTTCCTAGATGCCTCCTGCTGCTGCCTGGATTGGGTAGGAATGACTCAGGCCTGTGATTGCTTGTTAAGGGGATTCAGTTCTCAGAGGACAGGGGTGTGGGGTAAACTGGGGTAGAAGGCTCACAGCTCTGGGCATTTCTTTGCTTCATGGAGGCCTCGAGGGCCCTTCTGGACCGAGCACAGCGGCACGTGGGCCATGGGAGGTGTTGCAGATTTTTCTTTTCTGGCTCTGTTGACTTCCTCCCTTGACTGAATTCCCCAAAGGTAGGCTGAGAAGCTATTGGGAAATTCTTTAGAGGAATTTGTCAAGAGAAATTTTAGCATGGGGCTAGGTAACAGGGGAGATGGGGGAGGGTAGAATCGTTTGGGTGGGCAATTTTTTATTTGTATTTTTTGTATAAAGGTGTTTTATGTGTCTTCTGTATCACATGACCTACCATCCTGGCGAGAGGTGGGCCTCTGACCCCCAGGCAGCCACCCATAGACTCGCCAATGGCTATGAGTTGACCTAGTGCTACAGCACTGCCTGACACGGCTAACCTGCCCATCATGGACAGTGTCTTTATGGCGGCATGTACACAGAGCCAGGAATGTGGTGGGGGCAGAAGCTGCAGATATTCAGGGGGGCGGCCACAGCAGTGGGAGAGGCAGCGTCTGTGGTGGCCTGCTGTTGGGTCTCACCTGCATCTGGGACAGCAGCTCCTTGAGAGGGCACTCCTGGCAGCTGTCCTGGGACCCAGGGCCCCTTCCCTATCTTTGTAGGCCACTCGTATTGCCCGAGGGATGCCAGAGTATCTCCAATGCCTGCAAACTGAATCAAGAAGCAAGCCCAGTGTCTTGCCAAGACCTGTCTGACCTCATGTTTCCCGAAGCCTGCTGGCTTCCCTGGCTCCGGCTGAGAGGACTCATGCTTACCCTGCACGGTGGGGCTGGCGGGGTCACACATGGGCTCTTATCCCACAGGCTCCCTGTGTGGCTTCCCTCTGGGTTGGGAACAGGGCGCCATCCTCCCAAATCCCCCAGGACACCCATGTGGTGAGGGGTGTCGAGGGCTGGGGAGGGTGGGGCAGAGGCACGGGCACAGCCATGAGCACCTGCTCTTGCTTAAGGCTGGTCCAGGAGCTGAGAATCCAGCTGTTCCCGGGGTCTTCTCACTGGGGGCAGCCTGCGTGGGGCCAGGAATAGGTGAGAAGGGGTTTATCTTTGCCAGCTGGTGCCAGAGATCCTCTCGGGGAAAGAGCTGCCTGCACTTGGAAAAGCATCTGAAGTCGCTGCTTTAGGAAGGGAAGGTCACCCGGCTCTGCCTGGGGAGTGCCGGGGGCGTGGGGGTTCGAGGAGCTGAGCCACTGTGCGGGCCCTGGGGCCACAGCTCCCAGCTATGGCCAGGGAGATGTTTTTAACTTGAAATAATTTCAGAAGGGAAGTAAAAGTTGTAAAGAGGACAGAAATGTCCCATGTACCCTGCACTCAGCTTTTCCTGCCGTGAATGTCCTGCATAGGCACAAACGAGGGCTGATGCTAAGCTGCAGACCCCACGTGGGTTTTGTCAGGTCTTTTTCTTTCTTAACAAATGTTCTTTTCCTGTTTCAGGACCTGATCTAGGGTCCCCCACCTCCACATTCCACGCTGCGTCTTGTCCTCAGGTCTCCCCCGCCTCTAACCGGTGACATCTCCCCATTCTTGCCTTGTCTCTTCCTTGGGGTCAGCACGGGTCAGTGGTTCCACAGATTCTCCCCCCACCGGGGTTCGTGAGATGCTTTTTATGGTAAGATGCAGGCTGCGCACTTTCGGCAGGGATTTAGGAGAAGGAAGTGCTCTTCTGTGTGCCTCACGCCGTGGAAAGGTGACACGGTAAGTCTTCGCGGAGCTGACCCCGACGGTGGATGAAACGGCACCTGCTGAGCTTCTATGCTGGAAGGTCACCACTTTTCTCTTTGAAATGAATGAAAACCTCGAGGGAGACACTCCAGGCCCACGCAGGCGGGTCGTCCCCTCGGGTTTGTTTGTGGATTTGTGCGTCCGGCGGCGGGTCTCACTAGCAGTGCTTATCCCTGTGGCCTCACCGCGACAGTTTGCCTCCTTCCCTCCACATTTACTAATGAGGCTTCTTCTCAAAGAAGAGCATCTCTCCTCCTGCGTTCAAGGTTTGCCGCGGCACTTTGCCTAAGGTGACGTGTGCTCCTCCGGTCTCCCGGGAACCGAGGCGGCAGAGGGCTCTGTAGGGAGAGGCAGGGGCCCCAGGGGTGACTTTTCTCCTTGCCCAGGACTGGCTGTCCTCCCCGCTGTCCCGCTGTTTACCTTCACAGACGGCAGAGACAGCCCCCAAACTGTCGTTTATGTTATTCTGACACCGGTGTGGACCATGGCCATTTATTTGTTGTTTATTGCTACTGTTACTTCTTTTCTTTCTGTGGCCACGGGAGTCCCTTCAGTTCGCCCCCATGCCCCGTTGACATTCATGACCATTCTGAGCATGTCTTCCTTCCTGACCTCATGGGACGCTCCAGGCTCACCTGCCTTTTCCACACTCCAGCCCCAGAATCAGCCTCTTCTCCAAGGAGGCCAAAAGATGAAAAAGAAACGAATTTCACAGCTTTGCCTCTTCTGCCAATCAGCTTTCAATGCCCTCCTCCCACCCAGTGTCAGCCCAGTCACCTGCTCAGGTCTCCCGTCCTCTGTCCCAGTCCCAGTGGGTGGTGTCAGCAGGGTGGGGGAGGGGCGGGTCCCACATTTGGGCTGGCAGAAGGGCAAGGGTCTGGGCAGGCAGAGGAGGGGAAGGCCTCTGGGTGGAGCCTCGTCTTGGCTCGTGGCTGGCAGGAGCTGCTGAGGCCTGTGGGGCTAGGGGAGCCTGGCAGCCAGTGTGGGGGTTTTTCAGGAAATCGAGTTGGAGGATCCTGACCGTGGCCAAGCTCCTCAGAGAGGGCCTGGCTGACCACAGGCTGGGAGGCGTCCGAGTGGCCTTATCAGACTCTAAGGGCAAGGACCCCAGGTTGAGAAGCAGGAGGGACTCTGGAACCCTGCCTGCAAACACCCTGACCCACCCTGGTCTGTTCAGCCGGGGGTCTGTGCTCTGCGCGCTCCTTGCTGACTTCTGTCTGCTCCTCCACATCCTGCACTCCTGAGAACTCTTCACTCTGGCTGGAGGATGACCTTGAACCTGATCCCCAGCTGAGCCCCCAGAGCATATCAGGTCTCTGACCCCTGACTCTGGTGGCAGACTCAGTTCCTGACCCTGCTGGTCCTCTTATCAATGACTGGTAAACCCCTGCCATTTTCAAAGCCCTGTACAAGCCCCAAAGCCCCTTCCGCACACACCTGTGAGCGCTCTTGCCCACCCACTGGGCACACTCTGCCTGCTGCTCCTTGGGAAGCCCTGGGCCGTGTTGCCACTCGCTGGTTTAGCAGCCCCCCGACCCACGCCCGTTCAGGTTCCAGCCTGATAACCTGCTCGAGAGCTGGCTGCTGGGGCCCTTCTGCTGCCCTCACTTCCCACTGATGTCACCAGACCACCCGTCCTCTGCACACCCCTTCCACTTGGGCTGGGGACAGGCACTGGGAGCTCAGCCCCGGAGCCAGCTCCTTCTTCACTGTGACTGAGTCACTTCCGTCTTTTCAGGCCAGGCTGCCAACCTTGGGAAAGACTGTCCGTGAGAGCTGCGGGTGCTCATCTGGGGGCCCGGCAGCCCTCCTCCTTGGCTCGCACTGTGGAGACAGGGAGAGAGAGGCCTGGCTGTCCCGTGGGGAGCTGGGAGTGTGGGGGCTGCAGGGCCAGGCTTGTCTTGTGATAGGGTTAGAGACAGCGTGCACTACACACTCCCAGATACTAGGGCGTCCGTCCAGGATGGAAGCTCCGTCTGAGTGTGAAGGCGGGAAGATTAGGCCGACGTTGGAGGAGAGAAGTTGGGACCTGGGTGGAGCCGGCGGCCTTGGCAGAGGAGACGGGCCAGGTCTTCCGCCTGAGCTTGGCTTTGCTCATGTGGACATGGAGCTGTGGCATCCAGGCTGCTGCTGTGGGGCGTGAACGAGGCGCTGCAGAAGGACCTGGCAGAGCCCGAGGCACAGAGAGCCTTGGCCTGGTGGCGCCGGGCGCTGTGGGGGACAAAGTGATGATGACACCGTGTGGGAGCCCCGGGCAACAGGGGGCAAGGGGGATGGCACCCAGGGAGGCATGGCTGGCAGCCTCGAGGCGTGGGGCCGGACGGGCGAAGCACAGGCGTCTCCCATGCATGCAGACCCCTCTCCTCAGCTCCTGCTGGGCCCCAGTGGGGCCTTCTGACCCCTTTCTGCTTCCTTTCCTGCCCACGGCCCCATGCAGCCCGGGGCTCTCTCTGGTGCAGGAGTCTCACCAAGTGGCCCCTGGACCCGCAGCTCAGTAGCCCCTGGGAACTTGCCAGACACACACATTCTCAGGTCCCACCCCAGGCCCTCTGCGTGGGGTGCTCAGGTGGGGCCCGCACATCTCAGGTGCTGAGGCCCTGGGTGGAGAACTGCCCTGGCCTCAGTGAGATCTGGGCGCTTGCCCCTGGGAGCTCCCACTGCAGCTGGACACACAGCGGGGGCACCGGCACGTGCTTATGCTGGGCAGGAGGAGCCCACTCGGTGCCCAGTGAGTCTCACAGAGAGTACACGACACAGACGTGATTCTTCCCCCGCCTCCCCAGGGGGGAAACTGAGGCACAGTTGCTGAGGCACTTTTCCTAAGGGGAGAGTGTGCTCCTCCGCGCCACTCAGGAACGGAGCCAGCAGAGGGCGCCGCTGGGAGAGACAGAGGCCCCGGGGGTGTCTTCTCCCTTTGCCAAGGGCTGGCTGCCCTCCCTGCTGCCCCAGCGCCGACCCTCGCCCCCGTGGCACAGGATGATGGGTTTGGGGCGGCATTCTGTCTCCCCACGCAGCCCGCAGAGACAGGCCCATGCTGCCTTCTTGGTGTCGCAGGCATTTAAATTGCCGTTTTATTTAAATTTATGTCCGAAGACACAGGCAGAGAAAGGGCCATTTCAAAGTCAGTTTCTGCTTTATGGCTTTATGGGGGATCGCGTCGGGCAGCTGCTGGAAAGACTGTGCAGCTCCCAGCACAACAGAGGGTCACGTGGGCTCCGGCTGCTGCAGGGAGGGGACTCCACCTCCCGGCTGCGGAGCTCTTGCTTTGTACCCCAAGTCCAGACTGAGCCCCTGCCCACTCCAGGCTGAGTCCTGGTCCCAGGCCCAGACCCAGCTCCAGTCCCAGTCACACCGTAAGTGCTGACCCTGGCTCCTGGCAGAGCCCTGATCAGCCCTGAGCTCAGCCCAGGCTGCAGTGCCGTGGCATAGACTCGGCTCACTGCAACCTCCACCTCCTGGGTTCAAGCCATTCTCCTGCCTCAACCTCCTGAGTAGCTGGGACGACAGGTTCGTACCACCACACCGGATAATTTTTTGCATCTTTAGGTAGAGACGGGGTTTCAACGTGTTAGCCAGGCTGGTCTCGATCTCCTGACCTCGTGATCCGCCCACCTCGGCCTCCCAAAATGCTGGGATTACAGCGTGAGCCACCGCGCCCGGCCTTCGTTCTTTTATGAACATGTACCTGCTGATGAATGGGCACCCTTACAGTTTTGCAGACATCTTTGGGCAAATCTCCTAAGCAAAGGCACAGTTTCGATGCTCGTGGTTCCAGGCAGCTGATGCCTACAGCTGGAGGACCATCTGCCCATCCCCTGAGCTGATGAGCTGGAAAGGGTGGGCTGCTCCTGACACCCCTTCTTCGTGCAGAGAACAGCAGCAGTGGCCCCGAGCACCCGGGAACTGGGAAAAGCCAGCGTGGGCATCGGCGGCCCGGTGACCCCGGCTTCCTCATGAGACCTTGGCTGAGTCTGACTACCTTGAGGTTTCTCTTCTTTAAAATGGGGCTGGGACTCTACCCTCGCAGGGGGTTTTTCAGGTTGAGTGGGAGCCCACTCGGGAAAGCACTTTGCAAAGCACATCACAGGGGCTCCTGGAATCCCAGCACCCCCAAGGTGGGGCATCTGTGCTGAAGTGCCAGATCCTGAATTCTTGGGGCTGGGCCTTGGGCTCCCCCAGACACTCCTGGGGTTTGCATATGAGCGGTGGGTCCAGGAAGGTTCAGCCTGAGCCAGGGCAGGGAGTGAGCTGGCGCATGACGCCTGAGCCTGCCTGGGCTGGAGTCTCCCCTGTCCCACCCTCGGACCGAGCTGCACACATGCCTTCAGCTGCCTTGTCTCTGTCTATAACAGGGTGCAGTGTGGGGTGGGAGGTACCCTCTTTGCAGGTCCGTGGCATCGCCACACCCCACTTGTCCATTCTGACCTGGTTGGCAAATGCTCGGTCTGCAGTGAATCAGAGACTGGATCAGAATCCGTGGCGACGGCGTGGGTGGGCGGCCCCAGCAAGGCAGAACAACCTGCTTGACTGAGTCCTGCCAGGGAGGCGGGGGCGGCAGGTGGGAGGAGCTGCAGATGGAAAGCAGCAGAAACACCGCCTGGTGTCCAGGCCCTGCCGAGAGGAACGAGGGGCTCTTCCGCGTGCCTGAAGGGAACGTGCCCAGACCCCAGCGCCCCTGCACCCTGCTGACTGGGAGCCGGGACTCAGTTTCCTCATCTGTGCTTTTCATTTCAGTGCGGGTGGTGAGAAAACTGAGCACGCCCCAGCCTTGGCTCACCACCAGCAGCTCCTGGAGAGCGTTCCCAGGCCTCCTGGGAGATTCTCTGGGATGGGGCAGCCCCACTGTGAGCCGCTCACTGGCGGACTGGGCTGGGGGCTGGGGAGCACTGGTGGGGGCCAGGACAGTAGGGTCCCAGGACAGTTGGAGCGGGGCTCACGCACTGGACCCCACGCTCTGTCCTTGCCGGGGGCTCGCTCAGCTGGCTTTGACCACACTTGGGCAGGACACAGAGACTTGAGAAGCTCACCCCGTTCCACCCCATCTTAAACTCACCAAGCCCAGGGCCTCCAGGAAAGGAGGATCTCCAAAGACCGTTGTCTTTCCTGTAGTCATTCAGCAAACATTTATTGCGTGCCTATTTGGTGCAGGACCCAAACTACCTGCCTGCAGGGAACAGACATTCTAGTGCGGGGGGAGGGGTGGCAGGAAGTCGATACCCTGAAGGGGAGGGTGAGGGGAGGCAGTGCCAGGCAGGAGCATGACACAGTGGCATGTGCGAGGCCCGTCTGCTGGCTGGGGGCGGCCGCTCCAAGTGCAGAGTCTCCGGTGTCTTGTCAAGGGGCGATGTTTGGGTTGAGGCTGGAACAGCAAGAAGATGTCAGGGAAAGCGCTCCCAGCGGAGCAGAAACCAGGCCCCCGGCAGACCGAGCCTGGCCCCCATCCCGGCCGCCGTTCTCGTAAGGAATCGAGGAGGCCTTCAGGAGCCAGTGCTTGGATGCCTTCCCGAGTCAGAACTCTTCAGAGCTGGCTTGAGAAGCTTGGCCTGGAGCGGCCCTGACTCCCGGCCCCTCTGCTGTCCCGGCCCGCCCCGAATACCCTCCGGCCCCTCTCCCAGCCACTTCTCACTCTGCAGTGAGATGGGAGACCCATGCATCTTGGGGGGACAGGTCTGGCCCACAGAGGGGTGTGTTCCTTCACTGAGACGAGGTCTACAGAGCGCCACGTGTGCCTGACGGGTGCTGGGCAGGGACACAGCAGTGCACTCTCAGGGCAGCCCACCAGGAGACGGGCATTCCCCACCCCATCCCCTAAACTTCCAGTCCCGGAGCGTCTGCCTGATTTCCAGGTCAGGAGCCCTATCTGGGGGAGGTGACTGTGGCTGAGATCTTGGGGATGAGCTGAGCCCCTGGGGGAGGAGTTTATTTTATTCCGGGCACAGGGGACGGGCCAGCAGCGTCTGACGGTGGGAGCGGGTGTGGCAAACATGGAATAAAGGACCCGAGGGGCTGAGGCCAGGAGCTGGGGGCGGGACCGGTGGGGTGGGCAGGGACAGCACGTCCTCCGAGGACTAACAGCAGGACAGTGGCATGACGAGGCGTGTGTGGTGACACGGTCTCCCTGTGTGGAGGGTGCATTGGAGCAGCTGGGATGGGAGGGAGCAGAAGGGCCTGAGGGCTCGGGGGGACTGGACGGCAGCTGGGGGAGGGTGGAGTCTGGACTCACTGGGTCTTTGGGAGGAGGAAGTAGAGTCTCAGGCCCAGAGCCTTTAGGGCAGCCTGAGGGCGTTCTCCTCTGGCAGGTGGGAGCTGAAGCTGAGTGTGACAGGCTGGCCTGGAGGGTGAGGGCAGAGGAGAAAGTGCCAGGGAGGTGCCATGGTCACCAGGGGCATCATCCAAGCCCAGACCTCAGCATGCTTCTTGAAGGGAGTGGCCGGTGGAAACCCCAGGGTTGCAGAGGCATGGGGCGGGACTGGTCTCTGGCCCGGGAGGTCCCTGGAGCTGGGGTGCTGCTGGGGGTGGAGGCGCTCTGGGCCTGGGCACCAGATTGGAGTGGGCCGTGCAGCTGGTGGGAGGGGAGAAATGGGGACAGCGGGTGCCGCCAACTCTCTACAGTGTTTTATTCTATTTTATTTAACACAACCAGTGAAAGGCGTGCTCCAGACTACGAACCCTAGTCCTCAGACACCTTAACATGAGGCCACCTTGCAATGGACGAGCAAACAAGGCCCCGGCCTAACGCAGGCAGCAAAGCCCATTTCCAGGCGGCGGCCACCCCGGGAAGCTTCTGAGTCCGGGTGCTGTCTGCATGGTTGGCGCGGAAAGCTGGGGGGCCCTGTGTTCTCAGGGGTGTCGGCACTGCCGCAGGCACTCCTGGGACCTGCTCTTGAAGCCACCCCACAAGTTGCAAGGCAGCCCACGATGCCCAAAGTGCAGCTCTCAGCAGAGCCGGCACCCGGACTCCATGCAAGCTGCTTGAGCTGCGAAAAGAGAAGGAGCAGGCGTGGCGGGGGTGGCGGGGGCGCAGCTGCTTCTCTTTATGGCAGGAACCGAAAGTGTTTAGAAGCCAGTGGGAAGGGTCCTGTTGAGAGGGAGGTGTTGGCTGGCAGGGGAGGGGAGCGAAGGTGTGGGTTCCTGGAGAAGACACCGCAACAGCTTCACTCACAGACCGTGACAGGCCCTCCTGCTGCTGGGCGCCCACGCTGTCGCCCACGGCCCTCCTGCAGGTGCCTTAGAACGGGTCCCTGGCAGTGGGCAGAGTTGGTCCGCCCCTGCGGGGTGAAGGACAGCTCAGGTTTGGGAGCCGTGCGTGACGGGTGGAGATATTTCTGGGGCCTGTGTTCTGCTCCGGGGGATTGGGCTGGGCTGTAGTTGAGGGACTTTCAGGGACACCCTGGCCCTCGCAGGCTCAAAACAATGTCCACCATGCAGGGTGGTGGCCCTTCCTCGGGGGCAGCTCAGACATTCACATGCCCAAGCACACACAAGCACATGCATATGGGTGCAGAAATGCACGTATGTATGCATATCCACGCATGCATATACACAGACACATATACTCGGGCAAACAGGCACACACATGCACAAATGCACCACATGCAGAGAGACACACTCAGGCACATGTGCTCACACAAAGTACACATGTGTGCCTATGTATGCATGCACACACACACACCCAGACTGGCATACGCATACATACACACTGACCCCCACACACCCAGACCTGCACATGCATACACACACACACACACACACACCTACAAACACCCAGACCTGCACATACACACCCACACACACCCACATACACACCCAGACTTGCACATGCACACACACACACCCAGACCTGCACACGCACAAACACCCAGGCCTGCACATGCGCACACACACACCCCTAGACCTGCACCTGCGCACACACACACCCCCAGACCTGCACATACACACACACACATATGCACACACACACCCCCAGACCTGCACATGCATACACACACACACACCCACCCAGACCTGCACATACACACACACACCCAGACCTGCACATGCTCACATACACACATGCACACACACCCAGACCTGCACATACACATACACACCCAGACCTGCACATGCTCACATACACACACACACACACCTAGACTTGCACATGCATACACACACACGCACCCCCAGACCTGCACATGCACACACACACATGCACACACACCCAGACCTGCACATGCATACACACACACACACACACACCCAGACCTGCACATGCACACATACACACATGCACACACACCCAGACCTGCGCACACACACACACACACACACCCAGACCTGCACACACACAC
>NW_016107801.1:224121-225558 GCF_001604975.1 Cebus imitator
ACCTGCACATGCACACACACACACTCAGACCTGCACATGCACACACACACACACACACCCAGACCTGCACATGCGTGCGTGCGCACACACACACACACACACACCCAGACCTGCACATGCACACACCCCCAGACCTGTACACCACACACACACACCCAGACCTGCACATGCATACACACACCCCCCACAGACCTGCACATGCACACACACACACCCAGACCTGCACATGCACACACACACACCCAGACCTGCACATGCATACACACACCCCCCACAGACCTGTACACCACACACACACACCCAGATCTGCACATGCACACATACACACACCCAGACCTGCACATGCACACACACAGATGCACACACACAAACACATGCACACATGCACACACCCAGACCTACACATGCATACACACAGACACACACACACAGACCTGCACATGCATACCACACGCACACATGTGCAGACGCTCTGGCCTGAGAAACCCATGTCTTGCAGAGAGACGTTGTGTGAGTTTGCTTCTCCCAGGACCAGGCAGAGGCCCTCGGGGCAGCACAGAAGGCCTGACCCGTCTCTTCCTAATCCAGCAAGTGACACTCAATGGCCTCTCTGTGTGGAGATGAAGTTCAAAAAGAAAACAAGCCGCTTTCAACTTCCTCTACATGAAGGGTCATCGCCCCTGCCGACGTGGGGGCATCAGACGATGAGAGAGCCTGGGAGCCAAGCAGGCTCTTGACAGACAGCAGCTGTCTCCTGTGATGGCGCTGCTGCCTCTCTCACCAGCAGCACAATGCCGCAGGCTCTAGGGGCCATGGGTGGAGACAGGCGGCCTGTGCCCTTTCCATCCTTCCTGCCCAGCCAGCTGCTGCGCGCCAGATGTGGGCCTGGTTTCCCTCCCGTGTATCTCTGCGGTCCCCACGGATTGCTGTGTGGCATGAATGTGAGATCCCTACCATGCTATCCAAAAGGCAGGCGTCCATTTACAGGAGGGATGAAGGGCTGGAGGGTGGTGGGTGTCCCATCCCCCTAGGAGCTGGGTGGGGGAGAGGCCCCTCTGCCCCTGCCTGCCACCCGGTGGTCACTGTGGTGAGAGAGGTGTCCTAGAGTAGGCCTGGGGTTTTGGGGTGAAGCTGTCCTGTCCAGAGGCACCGGCTGTCCAGAGGCACCGGCTGCCTACAGCCCAGCAGCCATCCTGGCCGAGAGCAGACGATCCAGCCAGTCCTCAGGGGAACATTATTTTCTTTGCAAAACAACTGTGGAATTAGAGCTTGAAGTAGGGCTAGGGGATGCCCTTCAGTGTCTCCGTTCATTCCTACCTAGCAAAGTGGCTCACTTGAGAGCCGGGTCTGCACTGGCAGTGGGCTTCCAAGTTCACCTGTGCCTGAGACGACCAGGGAGCCAAGCTGGGGCTGGGGGCCTGGGGCTGGGGCTGGGGC
>NW_016107801.1:226251-234181 GCF_001604975.1 Cebus imitator
TGGGGCTGGGCTGGGGCTGGGGCTGGGGCTGCGGCTGGGGCTGGCGCTGGGGCTGGGCCTGGGGCTGAGGGTGCAGCAGGAGCCCAAATGGATGGAAACCTGTGTCATCCATCCAGCACTGGACCCCAGGGTGTCTCCAGTTATTTTAAAATATCTTTAAAGATGGGAGAAAACAACTAGCCCCCTCCGGGCAGTGGTTCTCTTACACTTTCAGCGGCTGCCATGTGAACAGAGCTTTCTGTGGCTCCACAGAACACACAGCCTTAGATTCCTGTGGTTTTCTTGAGGTTCTTATGCTAGAACGATGCAGGTGTTGTGTGCCCTCCTGCCCTGTGAGGCTGCGCCCTCAGCCGCCAGCCCCAGACTGGGCAACCAGCCGTCCCGTCAGCGCTGCAGCCCGCCGTCCGCTAGATGGCGCTGCGTCACGCCCGTGGCTGGCCTGTCCCCAGCCCAGGAAGGCCTGGCGGAGTACAAGGTGGGTCTCCGGAGGCCAGGGCGGCGGCACAATGAGGGGGACGAGTCCCCTCCCTGGAGGGTGTGAGATCCCCTCATCGCTGGGTTCACAGCCTGCCCGGGAAATGCCCCCTCCCCTCTGTGGAGCCGGGAGATGTGCATACAGCTGGGTGTGTGCATGCGTGTGTGTACGTGTGTGTGTGTGCACTCATGAATGTACCTGTGCGTGCGCTCACACCTGTGCTTTGTGCATTCTGTGCAAGTGTGTGTGTGCATGCATACGCATGCACGTGCACACCTGCACACACTCCTATGAGTGTGTGCTCCTGTGCATATGTGGGGGTTCTGTGTGTGCATCTGGGGGTGGGCGGGGGGGGAGGCCGCTCTGTGTAGCCCATTCGTCCCCGGCCCTGTGTATGTGCTGGACTCCAGGATGGCAAATACCTGCCCAGGTCTCAGCCTCAGCCCGTGACTGCTCTGAGCCTCCACCGACTATCTGTAAAATGGAGTGCCTCCGTTTCCTCCCAGGTGTGGTGAGACCATGGTGGGAGAGGGTATTCCCTGTAGGTGTGATGTAGGCTGCAAAGTGACATCGGTCCACACCTGTGTGGTGGTCACGCGCCTCTGGCGACGGCTGTGGGAAGGACACAAGGCCCATGGCATCCTGTCCATCATGTGGGTGCCACGGAGTCCCCATCCCACAGGGGAGGAGACGCAGGCTGACAAAAGCCACAGGCCTGGCTCTGAGCCCAGGCTGCTGTCCAGGCTTCTGTGCCCGCACTTCCACTCAGCGCTGGCTGGACATGCAATGCTGAGGTGGGCAGGCGGCCCCACCAGCTCTGTGAGGCTCAGTGGGACCTGGCAGAGGGTGGCACTGGCCTTCAGGGAGACTGGAGCCCAGCCCCTCTATGCTGACAGCCGGGAATGCTGAGGTGCAGGAGGTGCAGCAGTGGCAACCCCGGAGGAGGGGAACGTGTCGCTGTGAGCCTGCACATCTGCCCAGCAATCAGCGAGTCCTGGCCCAAACGTGGAGCACCTGGTGCCGGGCCCTTTGGCAGGGCCTTCCTTGGGGGCAGAGGTGACCACTGGTGCCTGGACTCAGCAAGCCTCCCCCCTCAGCGTCACTCCTGGGTGAAAATGCAAAGCCAGGCTTGGGCAGCTGACAGGTGGTTCCCAGGGAGCGGCTGAGGGGCAGGAGAGGCGGGAGCTGGACACAGTGACCTCTGCGGCGACAGGCCTTGACCATCTCCGAAGGAGGGTTCCCAGGATGTCCATGTGGACAAGATTTCTGGATGAGATCGCCTGCTCACCCGTCTGCCCAGGCCCCGTGGCTCAGGCGTTTTTGAACCTGGCAGTGATTGGGGTTGTTCTGTTGCTTGCACCAGGCTCCCTGGCAGTGTGGTCCTTGCGGCAGCCCTCGAAGGTCACCTTGAGAGCCAAGGCTGGGCAGGACGACGGAGCCATCAGGTACAGGGGGGATGGTGCCTGGGGCCCATGAAGGTCATGGTGTAGCCTTGCAGGTGCCAATGAGGGAGCCAGGGTCCAGCACCTGTGCTTGCCAACTGGGTACCCTGGTGCTGGGGGACAATCCCCTTTCTGATTTGCACAAAGGCTAGGGGCCCCTCTCCAGGGGCTGCCGCCCCACAGTGCGCTCTCAGGTCCCTGGGACATGGGGAGCCGGGTGCCATGCTCAGCCCCGTCGGGCACCAGGCCCCACCTTCTGTGGAACCAGCGCTCCCGAGGGGATGCTGCAAAAGTGCGGAGGTCTTGTCCTGGGCGCTGAGCCCCGTCCATGGTAGGAAAGGGGACAGTATTAGTGGTGAGGACACAGGGACACCTGTGGCTTCAGGGCACCAGCTTGGAGAGTGTCTGACCGAGCCATGAGACAGCCCCACCTGGGGAGAACTTTCTTCCCATTTTCCAGAGGGGTAAACAGAGGCTGCTGTGGTGCCCTGCCTTGGAACCCTGGCCACTTTGAAGTGGAGGAAAGTGGGAAGGTGAGCAGCTCGGGCCTGCCCTGCAGGTGCACCTGGACCCTGGGTGGGCCCGGCCACCCACACACCTGCCCCAGAGCCCTCTGAGCCTTGGCCGGCCAGCGCACCGAGAAGGGCCTGGGGGGAGGGGTCTGGACAGAGGGAGAGGCTTTGTGAAGGACCACAGGGGAAGCAGGGCCGAGCCTCTACACCTGAGCCCCTGCTGTCCTCAGCTGGGTCTCCTGCCAGGTCCCTTCCACTCACTGCGGCCTTGGTGTCCTTGCTTGGGCACCATGGGCCAGCTGTGGGTGCCTGGACACCCGTAAGTGGCCATCCTGCCTGCATCCCTGGACCTCTCGCCACCTTCCCCACCCCACACACCTGCCACCACGCCAGCAGCCACTTTCTAGAGACTTCCGTTGCAAATGGTTCTTCCAGCCCAAATTAGGTTCCATAAACGCCTCTCTGCTGACGACGGATTCCTGCACACAGAGACCTCCGCTGGGGACCGGAGCGACAACCTCTCCCCACGGAGCGCAGTCAGCGAGTCTCCCATGGAGCCCGGTCTTCTGGGAACCGCCACCTCCTCTGACAGACAGGCCCGCAGAGCCACCTTGCTACAGTTTGCAGACAGCCCGATGCCCTCCACCTCGGCTCGGCGGGGCGGGCGCCTGGGGCCGGGGCCGTCCCTCTGGTGCTGATACTTGGCTCCTCTTTTTGCAAAATCGAAAGGAATTTCCAGAATCTCAGCAAAACTGCACTGCAGCCTGGAAGGTGGATTTGGCATCTGTGCAAAGCACCCTTTCCCTTTCTTGGGGCAGTCAGGATGGGAGGAGACCCTGTGTGCCCAGGGAACCCTGGAGGGGCAGGGCGCCGTGCCTGACTGTAATGCCACATGGGCGCAGCAAGCTCCCCACAGCCCCGCAAGAGCTTCCTGCTGGTGGCTCCCGAGTCACAGATGGAGAAACTGAGGTGGGTTGTATACTGGGCCTGCCCATCTGTCAGCAGCAGCGCGGACACCCCATCCAGCACTGTCCCTATGCAGCTATGGCTGGCCACTTTGTCATTTGTTAGGCTCTGATGGGGCCTGGGGGACACCCCATTCTGGGGGCCTGCCGAGCCACACCACACGCGGTGGAAAGCCGTTCAGTGACATTTCTTGAAAAATCATGCTTCAATCGAATCTCTTCAGTAAGTTACATGGATTCTTTGCTAGTTAACCAAAATAAATTGCATCAGAGGCTAGTGTTTATGAATTTTTTAAAACAACGTGCCTGTACTTATCTGGCATTTGTTTTATTTAATTTTTTTGTCTGTGTGCCTTCCTGTTTGGGGGCAGTGCAGCTGCGGGCCGGGCCGGGCCTGGAACACTCAGCCTGGGCTGCCTAAATATTTTATTTGCCGGTTGCAAACAGGAAACGTAATTAGAGGCCTGATTGCCAGCCACGCCAGGGAAACGGGGTCTCGAGGGGGGCCAGGCTCCCTTTAATCTTTGGAATTTATAGTGTTTGGATTACAGAGCCGCAGGGAACAGACTTTTTGTTTTTTATTTTCTTAACTAGAATGAAGGCAAAGGTTTCTGCAGATAGGAAATTCCCCAACTCACACGACATCCATTGAAATTTTAATAGAATGTTAAAATCCAGCCCCTGAAAGCATCCAGCAGCAGCTCTGGTTTGCTTTGAGTCACTGGGTTGGAAAACACAAGAGAAGGTCGCGGGGCAAACAGGGACGTGGTGGGGGGAAGTTGGGGGGAGAAGGAGGAGAGCTCGCTCCAGAAATAATGAAGAAAAACAGAGTTCACAGCTCTTGCAGAGCTCTGTAATTAAAATCCCGGGCGGAAGCGGTTATTTCTCTTTAAGCAGGCCCAGAATTAATTTGCCCTTCTAAGCCCTTTATTTTCTGGGCAAAGGAGCTACTTGTCTCTCACAGAAGCGTACTTGGTAGCCGGCCCTCACCCGGGAAGACCCCAGAAACCTGGTGCGAGGTGGTCCAGCCTTCTTCCTGTCGGGAGGGGGCGGTTCAAGGCCAGAACTTGTGTCCTGGGGAGGTCCGGGTGAGGTGTCCCCTCTCCTGTGCCTCATGCGGCCTTGCTCATGTGGGTGGACCTGTCAGGACCAGGGGATGGAGGTGAGGACTGGGACCACCCCGGGCCTGCCAGGATGCACGCAGGGCAGGTAGGGTCAAGATGACCCCTCCCCAAGACAGAGGTTGGCAGCTTCAGGTCTGGCTGGACCTCCGCTCCCAGCAAGCAAGCCGGGGAACAGAGTGTCCAACCTTACGGCACCGTTCTTGGCTTCACCTCCCTGGGGGTTGCTCGTGGCCTCTCCAGTGTCCACAGAGCCCCAGTGGGAGACAGACCAGGCGCCGGGGCCGATCCAAGCGCTGCTTCTGAGGGCCTGTGGTCTGGGACAGCACTGGCCTCCTGGAGCCTCTGCTCTGACTAAGGTGTGATGGACGTGCTGTCCCCACCTCGGTGCGGCTCAGAGCGGGAGGTGTGTGGGAGAGCTCCCCGCCAGCCTGGCCTCTGCAAGCCAAAAGAAAAAAAAATAAGATAAAAAAGAGGAAAGTCATCTCTATCTTACTGCCCAGAAATGATCTCCCGTCAGGTGTGGCATGGAGCCTTCCAGACTCTTCTGTGCGTCCTACAAACTTAAATGCACGTCTTCACAAAAACGAGGCTTGCTCCTGCCCGTGCCTCCCACTCTCCCGTGCACAGTGCACGCCCGTCCTGTCCGCGGGGGCATGAGCTTCCGCAGCGGCGTCTTGCGTGTCCCATGCCCGCTCTCCTGTGGTGGAAGGGAAGGGTGTTTTCCACTTTCACGAACAACGCTGTGGCCGACGGGCTGTGCTCATGGAAGTCTGAGGATTCGCCCATTACACACAGCGTCTGTGGACGTCGGGGAGGTCCCTGGAGCTGCCCGGAGGTGGGGTGGGTGGATGTGGGCCAAGGGCTCCCCACACTGGGGTCGGCGCAGGGGCTGGGCTCCCCCGCACAGCTGTGCAGGCTACACGCTGCGTTCTCCCGGGAGGCCATGTCATCTGAGACGTGATGTCGAAGGTGTCATCTGAAATTGCGCACGGTACTGGCCCCGCTGGGAAGGCCTGGGCAAGGGGAAGACCTTGAGAACCCCGTGGTCCCTCCGCTGGGACGCCTGGCCGGCTGACCACACACCTGCTGCTCAGCCGCTGGTGGTTGATTCCATCTCTCCCTTCGCCAGAGTGCTGACCTGGGTCTGGGCGCTGCTGGCCTTGGGTGAGGAGTGAGGCCCCCGGCTGAGTGGAGTAACTGGGTTCCCCTCTCAGGCCTCCCTACTCCCCTTCTCGTGGCCTTCGCTGTGGCCTCTGTCCTGGACTCTTGTCTTCTTTTCTGCCTGTGTCCAGTTCTGTCTCACCATTCAAAGCCTAGGCCACAGTGCTCGGAAGTGTCTGTGACGCTGCTGAGCGGGCCTCGGCCATCCCAGGAACTCCCGCGGCAGAGCTGTGGGAACTCAGGTCTGGGGCACGTTCCTGCTGAGCCTGAGCCTCCGGGTCCCAGGCCTCTTCACTCAACTCCCCCACCCAGCAGACACACGGGGGCCACTGGGATGTGTTTGCTGAATGAACGAATGAAAGTCGAGTCTGTGCCCAAAGCTGGTTTGTCAGGTAGGGGGCGGGGAGGGCAGCTATGGGGCCTGCACAACGTGCGGACTCGTCCGGAGCGGCCTCGTGGACTCCCATGGCGCCTGGGAGACACGGACCCTCATCCCTGCCATGCTTGGGGAGACGGGTATGCTGACTCAGCCCTGGGCATGTGCTGACTCAGCCCCGGGTGGGTGTGGCCTGCTGCGGACAGCGTTGCTGTGTTGGGAACTCCTGTATCTCCAGCGCCTCCTGCTCCGTCCACTGGGGAACTAAGAGTCAAAATCAACACATCAGTGACAACAATGATGGTGACAGTGATGGCAGTGGTGACAAGAAGCCAGTGATCCTGAAGCTGCAGCCCAGTTCATGACATAGAAACAGCTGGAGCTCAGGCTGCTCCCAGCCCATTGGGGCTGCTCAGCTGCAGGGTCCCAGGACCCTGACAGTCCAGGCCCTGCTGTGCATGACCGTAGCCTGCAGACAGGTCCAGCCCCCTGGCTGATGCCACCAACCAGGGTGGGGTCAGGAGGTGACTGTACCTGACTTCTCAGCTCTGGCTTCAATTCCATTTAAATTAGAGAGGCTTCCTCCACCTCTGAGATGGGCTTTGTGCCTGGAGCTGGGTCAAGATGCTGATGGGCCCGGTCCTGCCCTCCCAGTGTGGCTCCAGGCCTGCAGGCATGGGGTGAGCCCCTAGTCCTCATTCCCCTCGATCCTGTCCTGACCCTTGCTTGTGACGGTCCTCTCTCTGACCCTGCTCTGGTGGATGATGGATTGCCCACAGCATGTTGTCCCTGCCCGAGCAGGCCTGTGCCAGGGCGGGGTGAGGCAGAAGGGCCGACCTCAGGGAAGATGCCTGTGTCTCTCCTGCCTCTCCCCTGATGAAGGCCATCCTGAGGCCTGGGCAGGGGACTGGTGTTGGGGCAAGGCCAGTGGGGGTCTGGGAGGGGCAGGGACTTGCTGTGGGGGAGAAGGCTGGGGTCTGGCAGGAGGGACCTCTGTGGACACGCAACCCCATGCAAATACACACATACACTTACGTATGCACACGCACACACACCCTCACACACGTGCACATGCCACATCCTCACACACACACACACTGCACACACATGCCCCCATGCACACGTGTGCATACACACACACACTCTCACCCACACATACATATACCCTCACACACACATGCACCCTCACACACATGCACCCTCACACAAATGCACCATCACATAAATGCACCATCACACACATACACCCTCACATACACAATCACACACACACACCCTCACATACACCCTCACACACTTACACCATCACGCTCATACACCCTCACATGGGCATACCACATCCTCACACATGCACACACACACTGCACACACCCCCCATGCACACTTGTGCATACACACATACACTCACACACACACAGCCTTACACACATATGCCCTCACACACAGACTCACACACATACACCTTCACACACATGGGCATACCACATCCTCACACATACACACACACTGCACACACGTCCCATGCACACGTGTGCATACACACACACACTCTCACCCACACATACATATACCCTCACACTCACACACATGCACCCTAACACAAATGCACTCTAACACAAATGCACCATCACATAATGCACCATCACACACATACACCCTCACACACACAATAACACACATACACCCTCACACACACACACCCTCATACACATATACCCTCACACACATACACTCTCACATACACCATCACACACATACACCCTCACACACACGCACCCTTACACACATACACCCTCACATACACCCTCACACACATACACCATCACACACACACCCTCACACTCATACACCCTCAGACACATGGGCATACCACAT
>NW_016107801.1:235031-242794 GCF_001604975.1 Cebus imitator
GGAGGTCTCTCCCCTGCCCTGGAGGTCTCTCCCCTACCCTGGAGGTCTCTCCCCTGCCCTGGAGGTCTCTCCCCTACCCTGGAGGTCTCTCCCCTACCCTGGAGATCTCTCCCCTGCCCTGGAGGTCTCTCCCCTCTGTGTTTTGGCTGCTTCTCTGCATGAAGCCTCCCTGGCTGGGCAGCCTTTACCCGCCGAGGTGCGACATCAGCCAGCAGGAGTACAGGCTGTGCTGAGAGGTGAGCTCAGCTCGAGCTGGAAATTGGAATTGGGCACACACACCACCCATGCCCACACATGCACATGAATTAACACACTCAAGCATAACCCCACATGGTCATGCACATGCACATGCACACATGCACTCTTATAGATATGCACACACACGCAGCCTCACACCCACCCACCCTCACACATATGAACACATGTAGCCCCAATGCACCCTCACACATGTACACATACACACAGCCCCCTACACCTTCACACGTGCACACACATGCAGCCCTACACAATGCACCCTCACACATGTGCACACACAGCATCACACATGTGCACATACAGCATCACACATGTGCACACATGCAGCCTCACACAATGCATTCTCACATGTGCACACACATGCACATGTACACACCTGCAGATACTTGCACATGTACACACCCACTCACATACATGCACATGGACACATTGCACACCCCCCCATGCACACACATGTGCACAGAGTCTGCGGCTGGAGCGGCTTCCACGGGATGCCATTAGGGGATCTGCCCTGAGGCCACCTTTTCATCTCCCGAAGGCCCCACCAGGTCTTGACTGGGAGCACTGCCCTGCCGGCTCCTCCTCTCCAGCTCAGCGTCCTTCCAGAGCGTGAAGTTGCTGTGACCTGGTTCTCACTTCCAGGGTGCCTCAGAGCCAGGAGGCTGGAGACGCTTCAGTGAATGTTTCACCGTTTTTAATTAAACATGAGAACATGGAGGTTTGGTGAGGCTGGCGTTTTAAAACATGAATTATGAAAATCCTCCCCTCCAGATGCTCCCCTCTCAGCTGCTTTACCCCATGGGCTTTTGTTTGTTTGCTTAAAATTTGTTCCTAACTTTTTTTTTTCAGCCATGAACAATATTTCCTGCCTTCACTTAAGAGGCTGGTCAGTTAAATTTGAATTACGTTCAGAATCTAATCATTTATTGAGTGTCAAGTACTATATCGAACTTGCGTGGCTTTGAGATGAAAAATACCCAGTTTTTGCCCTTGAGGGTTGTATGAGTCTAGCGATGTGAGCTCCACGAAGGTTCTTCACGCTTTCATGATGTATTCACTAAGCATCGTGTATTCATTAGGTGCCAGGTTCTGTGCCAGCTGCGGGGGTTGGGGATGGAGCAAGGCATGGGCTGTCTTGACCATTACAGTCCAGCAGGGATCAAAAATCCAACTAGTGACCACACAAATATGCACGGAATTAAAACTGGTGTCAGTTTGCAGGGAACTTAGCAGAGGGGGAATGGGCGGGCCTCCATGAACACGGCCTTATTCTGCCGGTGTTTACCAGGTGCTAGGTTCCTCTGTGAAATGGGGATGTAGGGTGCCATGGGCACAGTGAATGGAAATTCCCACGCTTTCCAGAGAAATGGCAGCTTCGTAGAGGCCTCAGCACCCACCCAGCGTCCCCCTCCACTCAGCCTCCCCGCATCCACCCAGCACCCCTGCACCTGCTCTGCACCCCAGCACTCAGCAATCCTCCATCCGTGCTGCTGTTGTTTGCCTTGGTCAGAGAGGGCAGGGACAGGCCTGGGAGCAGGGAAAGATGGGCAGTGACCGTGGGCTGTCCCTTGCCCTCTGCTGACACCAGGTGCTTGGACTTGGGGCTTCTCCTGCAGGTGGGGAGTTCCTTTGCCTGTTAGCTCCAAAAGGCCAGGAGGAAAAAAAATCCTGGCTAAGCAAAGAGCTATAGAAACTGACTTGAAGAAAGGAAAAGTCGGAAGCAAACATGTTCAGTTGCTCAATAGTGGCTCACGTAGCCTCTCCCTCATTCATTCATTCACCCCACCCTTCACAGAACTCTGACTGTGGCCCAAGTCATGTGGCAAGGATGACAAGCCAGTAGCTGCCACCCCGTTCAGTGGCCAGGCGTGGCCCACATGTGTAATCGGTGCTTCCCTGCCCCGCACCTGAGTCCTTGGTCAAATCCATAAACTGGGGGCCCCGGGCAGCTGGGCTGCAAGTCACCTCTTTTTTCTGCCCTCCTCACCCTGAGGACGATGCTGGAGAAGGCACTTCTGTATCCTGAACCACTCCCTGACCAGGGAAGATGGTCCTGGGACCATCTTGATGACCACAGCATCAAGGCGGGCCCTGGAGTTGTGCGGCCCAGGGGAGGTCGATGCCCAGAGGTGGCACTGGCTGCTGGTTCACGTGCCACTCAGTGACTGCCAGTTCCAGGCCAGCGAGCGCTCTGGGTGCTGGGGCCCTGATGGGACAAGACAAGCCTAGCAACCTGGTATTTTCTTTCTTTCTTTTCTTTTCTTTTTTTTTTTGAGATGGAGTTTCACTCTTGTTGCCCACGGTGGAGTGCCATGGTGTGATCTTGGCTCACCATAACCTCTGCCTCCCAGGTTCAAGTGATTCTCCTGCCCTAGCCTCCCAAGTACCTGGGATTACAGGCATGTACCACCATACCCAGCTGATTTTGCATTTTTAGTAGACAGGGGGCTTTTCCATGTTGGTCAGGCTGGTCTCGAACTCCCGATTTTAAGTGATCTGCCCTCCTCACCCTCTCAAACTGCTGGGATTCCAGGCATGAGCCGTCACACTGGGCCCAACCTTGTATTTTCATAAAAATGAGCTGGTTACTTTGAGTCTTCGAAGCCTCCCAAGACCACCTTTAACACCCATGTAAGGGTGGCTGGTATGTGCAGAGTTAAACCCAAGGCTCAGAGGCGTCTTCTGTGTGTATAGAAGGGACACTGCCACTCTGACTCTGCCGCCAGTAAGGGCCTGTGTCTGACTCCTGGGGGGGGGAAACACGGCCCCTGGCAGTCTTACTAATGCCACTTGTCCACTGGGCGAGCTGGACTTCCCCATGGCCATGTACGAGCTGCTTCCCATTGGGAGATTTAAACTGTAGCCTGGTACCTGCCCAGATATTTACGTATTTTATTGGAATGGTTGATCTTTGGTTAGTTTATAGTTGCATCACCATTAACAATACCCTCTTAGGGCAGACCTGCTGAACCAAGAGCTAGCCCAGGGCCATTTGCCTGCTGGCCAGTGGTGCCATCAGCCTCACTCACTAGGCCTTCCCTGCCTTTGTCTGTAGCCAAGTATGGGCCCTGAAGGGGTGGCCATCCGTCCATCCATCCGTCATCCCTCCGTTTATCCAATCATCTATCCCTCCATTCATCCAACCAAACAACCAGCCAATTATCCATTTATCCATCCATCCAATCACCCATTCATCCAGATCATATGCACATCCATTCAAATACCCATCCATCCATCCATCCATCCATCCATCCATCCATTCATCCATCCATCCATCCATCCATCCATCCATCTATCCATCCATCGATCCATCCATCCATCCATCCATCCATCCATCCATCCATCCATCCATTCATCCATCCATCTCTCCATCCATCCATCCATCCATTCATCCATCCATCCATCCATTCATCCATCCATCTCTCCATCCATCCATCTCTCCATCCATCCATCCATCCATCCACCCACCCATTCATCCATCCATCTCTCCATCCATCCATCTATCCATCCATCCATTCATCCATTCATCCATCTATCCATCCATCCATCCATCCATCCATCCATCCATTCATCCACCCACCCATCCATCCATCCATCTCTCCATCCATCCATCTATCCATCCATCCATCCATCCATCCATCCATCCATCTGTCCATCTATCCATCCATCTGTCCATCCATCCATCCACTTTTTAAGCAGTCAATAAAATTACTTCCTCTCTCTGGCGTTAATTTTCTCCTTTGTGAAAAAGGAATAAAGTTACCCATTTCACACAATTGTTAAGAAGATCATTTCAGATG
Source organism: Cebus imitator (assembly GCF_001604975.1). Classification (NCBI taxonomy): domain Eukaryota; kingdom Metazoa; phylum Chordata; class Mammalia; order Primates; family Cebidae; genus Cebus; species Cebus imitator. Next base: position 239,087 of record NW_016107801.1, read on the forward strand.
GTGCAGTGGGCACAAAAGACTTGGACTAGTGCTTGGCCATGGTAGTAGGCAGGGTAGCTTGGGTTATTTTTTCAGAGGCATTCCAAACCTGGGTTTGTCTGACCCTTGGCAAGCTCTTCATCCTCTGTGAAACTCAGTTTCTTTATCTGGAAAGGAGGCTAGTAATGTCTCTTCAAGACTTGATGAGACAATTAAATAGGTAATGTATTTAAGGTGCTTAGCCCTGGGATTAGCCTTATATCAAGTTTCCACTAAATGAAGACTGTTCATCGTCATTACCATCATCACCACCATCATCACCACCATCATCGCCATCATCACCACCATCATCACCACCATCATCGCCATCGTCACCATCATCACATCACCACCATCATCGCCATCATAACCACCATCATCAGCACCATCATCACCACCATCATTATCACCACCATCACCACCATCATCACCACCATCACCACCATCACTACCATCATCACCACCATCACTACCATCATCACCACCATCATCACCATTATAATGATCACTCCCATCATCATCATTACCGTCACCACCACCATCATCACCATCATCACTATCAACACCATCACCATCATCACCATCATCACCATCACCACCATCACCATCATCACCACCATCACCACCATCATCACCACCATCATCACCACCATCATCACCATCATCACCACCATCACCACCACCATCATCACCATCATCACCATCAACACCATCACCATCATCACCATCATCATCATCATCACCACTATCATCACCACCATCACCACCATCATCACCACTATCATCACCATCATCACCACCATCATCACCATCATCACCACCATCATCACCATCATCAGCACCACCATCATCATCACCATCATCATCACCATCATAATGATCACTCCCACAATCATCATTACTGTCATCATCACCATCATCACCACCATCATCACCATCATCACCACCATCACCACCACCATCACCATCATCATCACCACCATCATCACCACCATCACCACCATCATCACCATCATCATCACCACCATCATCATCACCATCATCACCACCATCATCACCATCATCACCACCATCATCACCACCATCACCACCATCATCATCACCATCATCAGCACCACCATCATCACCACCATCATCACCATCATCAGCACCACCATCATCATCACCATCATCACCATCATAATGATCACTCCCACCATCATCATTACCGTCATCATCACCANCACCATCATCACCATCATCAGCACCACCATCATCATCACCATCATCACCATCATAATGATCACTCCCACCATCATCATTACCGTCATCATCACCATCATCACCACCATCATCACCATCATCATCGCCATCATCACCACCATCATCACCACCATCACCATCATCATCACCACCATCACCACCATCACCACCATCATCATCACCATCATCACCACCATCACCACCATGATCACTACCATCATCACCACCATCACCACCATCATCACTACCATCACCACCATCACCACCATCACCAGCATCACCACCATCATCACCACCATCATCACCACCATCATCACCATCATCACCACCATCATCATTACCGTCACCATCACCATCATCACCACCATCATCACCACCATCATTGCCATCATCACCACCATCATCACCACCACCATCATCACCACCATCATCACCACCACCATCACCACCATCATCACCATCATCACCAGCATCACCACCATCATCACCATCATCACCACCATCATCACCACCATCATCACCATCATCACCACCATCATCACCACCATCATTGCCATCATCACCACCATCATCATCACCACCATCATCACCACCATCATCACCATCATCACCACCATCATCACCACCACCATCATCACCATCATCACCACCATCATTGTCATCACCACCATCATCATCACCATCATCATCACCATCCTCACCACCATCATCACCATCATCACCACCATGATCACTACCATCATCACCATCATCACCACCATCATCACCATCACCACCATCATCACCATCATCATCACCATCATCACCACCATCATAATCGCCATCATCACCACCATCACCATCATCACCACCATCATTACCACCATCACCACCATCATCACCACCATCATCACCATCATCACCACCATCATTACCACCATCACCACCATCATCACCATCATCATCACCATCATCACCATTATCATCAGCACCATCATCACCACCATCATCTTAATTATCACCACCACCACCACCACCACCACCAGGACCACCACCATCTTCATCACCATCATCATCATCACTATCACCATCACCATCATCATCACCATCACCACCACCATCCTCCTCACCACCATCATCATCTATTCCACAGACGTTTATTGACTGCTGTCATGGGCTGAACACCTGCATGGTAGTGTGAGGATTTCCATTGGTCTCCAAGAGGCTCTAAAACAAGTGGCCTTTGCAGCAATTTGTTGTTGATGACAACATTCATCAGGGCCAGGCTGATGGCTGACCAAGGGCCAGAAACTGTGAAGTACCCTTTGTGGGGTGCCTCCTTGAGTCCTCTCAGCAGGACTATGGGGTGGGTACTGGAGACAGGGCACCACACCTCCTTCACCCATCCCAGGCTGAGAGACCTTCCAGTCCCAATCCTGCCTTCAGAGACCTGCCTGAGGACCCAGAACCCTTGAGGGACCCACCATTTCTGGCCTAGGCCTGGCCAGGCAGCACTGATGGGGCAGGTGACCACATGCGCAGCCACGACAGGGCCAGAGAGGCAGCACTGAAGAGCTGGGAAGCCCCAGCACTGCCGCCCCACCGGTCCTAGCCTCCATCAGAGTTGAGTGACCCAGACTCCTCTGTTGGGAGGACACCTGTGTCTCCCATTCGTGGTGATGCAGCCAGCACAAAAATGGACAATCCACCCTCTGCTGGTAAAAGCACTGTGGCTTCCAAAGCATGGTCCTACCTGTGAGCTTATTTCAGCCCCTCCCTGACCTGGGAGAAACAGTTCTCTCCCTTCCTGATACGGGGGAAACTAAGACCCTGGGGGAGGAAGGGACTTTCCTAAGGTTGAGCGTGGGTCATCGGCAGAAAGGGACCAGAACCCACGTTCTCTCCTTTCTGGGAGTCTGCAGCCTGAGAAACGGCAGAGGAGTTTTCAGCTGCGAAATGAGAGTCAGGGTGTTGGCGTGACCCCAGGTGTGAGCATGGAGGTTCCATGGCAGCGCTGGGAGCAGAGGCCAAAGGCGGCCTGGACCCAGCAACTCTGAGTAGTAAAGTCTCCCCTCAAATCTCCTCCAGTGGCCATGGCAGGCCAGCTCCTGCCCCCAGCACTGCAGCTTGGAGAGTGCCCAGGACAGAACGCCTGGGGACTAACCTACTCCTCTCCTCCGAATGCCCAAAGCAGAGACTGTACACTGTGTTTTTACTCACAGTGCCTCTTTATTTCCTCTGTATCAGAAATGTGAGCAGCTGGCTCTCAATCATGACGGATAAAGCCTACACGGCGAGAGCCTTGTTATGAGTGGAGATAGCAGGATCCAACGTGCTGTCTGCAAGCAATCCACCACCTTCATTACGGGTGATTTATTCCGGATGAGATCAGAGGAGCAGTTTATGTGGTTTAAGGACAGACACACACACACACACACACACACACACACACACACACACACACACACA
>NW_016107801.1:243034-244737 GCF_001604975.1 Cebus imitator
ACACACACACACACACACACACACACACACACACACACACACACACACAGAGGCGTGTGCTTGCCATCCTCATAGAATAGGAGATTTATATTTCCTCCCCTTGCTCAGGAGCAAATGATAAATTATTCACCAGGATGACGCGGAAGCCCCCTCGGCAGGCTTGCTGAGCAGTTGGTGGGGAGGACTGGTGGGGAGTCAGGTGCTGGAGCCAGCGAGGACTGAGGACAGAGCCCCGTGGCTGATGGGCAGACCCGGCCCAGGAGAGTTCCCAGCTAGGCGGAACCTGCTGCAGCCCTCCGTCACCCTTGCCCGGGGCGCTTTCATTGCTGAAAACAAACCTTCAGCGGTTGAGGCTTCTCCTCGGCAGTTAGGTGGGAAGTGACGTCCAGGAGGCTTGGAGTTGTCTGAGCCTCAGGGGACCTCCAGGGCCTAGGGCAGAGGCTGAGGAGCACAGAGCTATGGGCCGGAGCCCCTTTCGGCAAAGCCCTTCCGGAGTGTTTTACTGACTCTGGACACGCTTGCCCAGGATTGGACCCCGGCCTAGCATGTAATATCTGTGTGACCTTGGGAAAGTCCCTTAGCCTCTCTGTGCCTTGGTTTTTTCATCTGCAAGATGAGGGTAATACTAATGGTTACATACTCCTTAGGGTTGTTATGAAGATTAAAAAACATAAGCCGCGTAAAGTGTTCAGCCCAGGGCCATGCATGGAGCTGGTGTCGTCATTTTTCGTTTTCCCTGTGTGCCCTCTGCATTTCCAGAGAAGGAAGAGTCTCAGGATCTGTCAGCTGCCACCATGCCCACGGCCAACACGAGGCCATGGACTCCAGCCTCAGCTCCCCCCCGCCCTGGCCATTTCTGCCACACCTGGCAGCTTTCATGTGGCCCCATCCCCCAGCCAGAGCCCCCAATCCATTCTCTGCTCTCTCCTCTCAGGGCTGGGGCTCAACAGGGGTGCTCGCCTGGGTCTGTCCCCCCAGCACACCTGCCATGTGCCTCAGTTAGCTCTCCCGCATCCCAGCCCTTCCGGGCTGCCCTGTGGGCACAGTCCCTGCTCTGCCCTCTGAACCTGACGGTGTCCTAGGTGTGGCCCCAAAGCTTTGGATCCCCAGCCAGGGCCCTGTGGGGAGTTGACATCTGAGCCCCACCTGAAGTGGGCCACCTGGTGTGTGCATACGCATACATCTCTGTTATGTTTGTGAACGTGTGTGTGTGGTATGTGTGCATATGTGTGTGTGTGTATATCTCTTTGTGTGTGCATGTGTGTATATCTGTGTGTGCATGTGTGTATCCATGTGTGCATATGTATCTGTATCTGTGCGTGTACATGTGTATGTATCTGTGTGTGTACATGTGCACATATCTCTGTGTGTGCATGTGTGTATAGCTGTGTGCATATCTGTGTGTGTATGTGTATCTGTGAGTGTTGGTGAATGTCTCAGTGTGTATCTGTGTTTATGTGCACATGTGTGTGTTTGTGCCTGTGTCTGTGTCTTTGTGTGTGTGTCTGTGTGTGTCTTTGTGTGTCTGTGTGTGTATGTGTCTGTGTGTGTCTGTGTCTGTGTGTGTATGTGTGTGTGTGTCTGTGTGTGTGTCTGTGTGTGTATGTGTCTGTGTGTGTGTGTGTCTCTGTGTGTGTGTCTGTGTGTGTGTCTGTGTGTGTGTGTGTGCGTATGTGTCTGTGTGTGTGTGTCTGTGTGTGTGT
>NW_016107801.1:247727-249555 GCF_001604975.1 Cebus imitator
GCGGGGGGAGCGGGGGGAGCGGGGGGAGCGGGGGGAGCTAGCTACCTGCTGTTCTGTTGTGACAGCTCTTTTGAGCTATGACTCGTACGCTCAAATTCTGTGCACACTAAAACAATTCAGCGGCTTTTAGTATATCCAGGGTTGTGCAACCACGATCACAATCAATTGTGGACAATTCCTATCACCTCCCGGAGAAACCCCATGCCCTTTACGTCCTGTTCCCCTGATCCCTGTCCCAAAGCAGCCCCACATCTACCTTCTGCCTCGACGGATTTGCCCCTCCTGGACCTGCCATCTGAGTGGCTCGTGCAGCGTGCGGCCTCTTGCGTCTGGCTTCTTTCACTCGGCGTGTTTTTCCAGCTGAATAATGTTCTGCCGTAGGAAGAGTGCCTTTTGCTTCTTCATTCATCTATTGATAAGCTTAGGGCTGAGCGTACCTTTTGGTTCTTATAAATCGGGCTGCTGTGGACATGGGTTTTTGCATGGATGTAGGCTTTCAAGTCTCAGGTGCATGCCGAGGCATGGGACGGCCGGGGCCTGCAGTAACTCTGTGTTCAACTTGTTAAGGGAAACCATCAGGCTGATTTGCAACGGCGCTGCAACATTTTACATTCCTGCTGCCATGGCGGGGACTCCAGCCACCCCCTGGAGGACTTGTTCCACAAGCTGCAGCCACACACTCCCCACAAAGCCCTCCTCCTTCAATTCCTAGCACCCCACAAGTGGACAGGGCCCTTTCCCATCCTGAGAGGGTGGCCAAGGTCAAGCGGCTGGAAGGGAGTGGAGCAGGCTTCCAACGCAGGCAGGGCCCCAGAACCACCGATCTTCCCGGAGGAGGTGCCCTCAGCTGCCCGATGCCTCAGGCAGGCCCTGGAGAGCATTTAGCTCCGTCGGCAAGAAAATGAAGGGCCAGGCGTTTATTTTTTTCTCTCAGCCAGAACAACCCTGTGTCTGTCACAGCTGAGCAAATTTATATCAGCAGCGAAACTGACAGACCCCACACAGCACACGTGGCTTCCGCAAAACCTGCCTTCCGCGTCGCTTTCAGCTGATTAATAAATTAAACGTAGTCCCCACACCCACGCCCACACAGCACGCTGCTTTCCTTCTTCGCTGCCGCGTGGAATGTGGAGCCCAGCCGCACGTGCCACACCGGGCTGGGTGTCTGGGCACTGCCAGGGCTGGAGGCTGGGGTATAAGCTGAGGCACCAGCAATGGGAGTTTCTGAGCGAGGAGGACCAGGGTTGCAGAGCCAGCCTGGGAGCCGCAGCAGCCTTTCGGTGTGCGTCTGTGCCGTCTGGCGCAGCTCCCTGAGGACCCTCCAGCCCAGTCTCTCCTCCCTAAGAGGAGGACAGCAGGAGGACTCCAGGCTGATGACGCAGCAGCCCAGTGGATCAGAAGGCAGAGGCACCCAGAGGGAGCTGCAATTCCCTGGCAGGGGTGTGACCTCCTGTGATGCTAGGGCCACCCCCATGCTTTCCCTCCAGGGTCCCCTGTGACGTGGTACAGCCATATTCCTGACCATTCCTGGTCCTGCCTCCATTTAAAAATGTTGGTATTTGTTCCTCATGGATCGTCTGCCCGCAATTCGACTTGAAAGACATTGTGTGAAAGTGTTCTCTGTCTTGATGGCTGTGTTTCTTGGCACCTCCTTCAATTTTGCTTCTGAGGTGAGAGCCTGGCCCATGCTGCCTTGTTCAGCCCTGTGTGTCCATGGCCTGTGTGCCCAGGGTCTGTGTCCAGTCCTGTGTGTCCAGCCCTGTGTGTCCAGCCCTGTGTGTCCAGGGCCTGTGTGTCCAGCCCTGTGTGCCCAGCCCTGTGTGTCCAG
>NW_016107801.1:249890-260846 GCF_001604975.1 Cebus imitator
CCTGTGTGTCCAGCCCTGTGTGCCCAGCCCTGTGTGTCCAGGGCCTGTGTGTCCAGCCCTGTGTGTCCAGCCCTGTGTGTCCAGGGCCTGGGCTGGTTGTGGGGGAGGTGGATGTACAGTGGGGGAGGGCAAGGGCGAGCTGGGACCACACTGGCCTCTCATGGCCTCCAGGTCACTGATGTGGATGCCACCATGGGAGCCTGGCAGAGAGGCTAATGCCTTCCTCATGGAGTAGACACCCACCATGCCCCGGAGCCTGGGAGGGAAGGGAAGCTGGTGTGGCCCAGCAGACTGTGGCCCCACAGCCACACGCAGGAGGGTCACGAGGCGGGTGAGTTTCCCATTTTCAGCACCCCATTTCCTGCCAGCCCCCCAAGAATTTCAAAGGACGGGCTTATGCATCTCACTCCACTGAAACTTCATGGAGGCCTGCCGTGCAGCAGTGCCTGCAGCTGACAGCGCTGTGACGTGAAGATCTGCTAAGAGGGGCACTCTCATGTTAAGTTTAAGCCCCATAAACACTCGTGGGATGAAAAACCGGAATGGATGAATGATGAAGAGGCCTCGGGTTACCACCCTCAAATCACTGAGGGCAGGTGGGGGGAAGAACGTGGTGGTGTCCTCTGTGACCCCAGAGGGAAGACCCAGGAGCCAAGGGGGGAAGCCGTGAGAAGACACCCTATCAATCCAGGGACAGTTCTTCTGGCTGTCAAATGTGCTTTACTTCTCTCTTCCCTTACTAACAACTGCAGTAGTTAAATTCCGGTGCCTCGGGGAAGTCACGTGGATCCAGATGTGTGGGAAGGAGAACCTGAAAGTCGCGCGCCGTCCAAGGACCAGACACAACAGCAGCTGACATTTGACATTGTTCTCGTCACTTGTAACGAAAATGCCCACAGCCAGGCACACACCCGGAGCTGGCCACGCTGAGCCACTGTCTCCCGGTGCCTTCAGTACAATTGTCTCCTGTCATTTCCACGAAGCCGTTACAGGAGCACTGCCAGGTCTTCTGTACACATCACAAACCTTATTTTTGATGACTGTGTAGCATTCCATTGAAACGTCCTATCCTAACTTGTGAACACCTTGTATCGTTGGACATTAGGTCATTCCTGACATTTCGCTATGGTAAGATGCTCCCAGATCTTGGTGCCAGCACTGTCAGGAGATAGTCCCAGGTGGCACTGCCACCGTGAAATGGGGAGTGTCCACGAGCCCACCACGCCAAGTGGCCACACCTATTTACTGAGTGCCCACCATGGGCCTGGCAGGAGACATTGAGAGTCGCCCACGGAAAAATAAATCATCAATGCCAGTGCTCTGCCCCGTCTCCGCTGCTCTGGGGTCTCAGCCTTGTCTGACGGTCAGAATCCCCTGGAATTCCCTGCCTTATGAAAGAGATTTTGAGGCAACTGGGCCAGATCAGAGCACAGACATCTTTTTTTTTTTTTTTTTATTGTAAACGTTTATGTTGAGATCACCGCAGAGCTACATGCAATTGTAAACGTGATACAGAGAGGTTCCTCGAATGCTTTACCCAGCATCCCCAGTGGTAACAGCTTGCAGAATGCCAGTCGAGTGTCACCAGCGGGATATTGACAAAGGCACAGGCAAGACACAGAACGCCCTTCACCTCCAGGAGCCCTCAGGGTGCCCTTCATGACCACCCCTGCTTCCTTCCTCCCTCCTGTGCCCACCTGCCCCTTAACTCCTGGCACCCACTACTCTCTTCTCCAGCTCTGTAATTTTGCATTTCAAGGACATTATGTAAATAGAACCAAACAATATGGAACCCTTTGGAATTGGCCTTTTTCACTCAACAGAGAGCTCCCTTGAGCTTCATCCCAGTTGCTGTGGGATGTATCAATACTTTGTTCTTTTTAATGCTGTGGGGTTCCAGTGTGCTGGTGAAAATCTATCACAACCGGTTTAGCCGCTCACCTGTTGAAGGGCATCTGGCTTATTTCCTGTTTGGGACTATTATAAATAAAGCTGCTATAAGCATTTGTGATTAGGATTTTGAGTAAACATGTTTTTGTTTCTCTGGAATAAATGCCCAAGAGTGTAATTACTGAGGAGTATGGTCACTGTGTTTTGTTTTACAACCAACTGCCAACTTGTCTTCCCTAGTGGTTGTAGCATTTCATGTTCTCACTAAGCAATGTTTGAGTGATCCAATTTCTCTGCATCCTGCCAGTGTTTAGCAGTTGTTTTTATTTTAGCATTTTAGCTATTCTGATAGGTCTGTCGCCTTATAGTTGTTTAATTTGCATTTCCCTAATAGCTAATGATGTTGAATATCTTTTCATATCCCCATTTGCTATTTGTATATCCTCTTTGGAATGTTTGTTCATGTTTCTTGCCCATTTCATAATTAAATTCTTTTTCTGTTGAATTTTGAGAATTCTTTATGTTACAGATACTTGTCTTTTGTAGGATATGTGACTTGCAAATATTTTCTCTCAGAATGTAACTTGTCTTTTCACCCTCTTAATGAAATCTTTTGCAAAAGAAAAGTTTTTAATTCTGATGAGACTCAATTTATCACTTTTTCCTTTTATGGGTCATGCTGTGTTAAGTCTAAAAACTCTGTCCAAATTCCTGCTTTTTTTGTAAAAAATCTTTTAATTTATATTTTACACTTCAGTCCATGATCTATTTTGAGTGAACTTTTGCATAAGATGTGAGGTTTAGGTTGAGTTTTGCTTTTTGCCCATAAGTGTTCCACTGCTCCAGAACCATTTGTTGTAAATACTATCCTTCTTCCATTGAATTGCTTTTGCATCTTTATCAAAAATAAGTTGGACATATTTGTATGGTCTAAATCTGGTTTTTACATTCTGTTTCAGTGATCTATGTATTTATCCCTCCTCCAACACCATACTATCTTGATTGCTGTACCTCTATAGTAAGTCTTAATATCTGGTAAAGTAATTTCTCCTACTTTATTCTTCTTTTTCAAAATTGTTTTAGCTTATAGAACATTCCAGTTTCAGTTATATTTAGTTTCTTTTCTAGGTCATTTATCTTTCCATATGCATTTTAGAATAGGCTTGTCTATACCTACAAAAATCTAACTAGTATTTTGATAGGAATTGTGCTAAATTTATAGATTGTTTGGAAGAAAATTGATATATTTTCTACTATTCTGAGTCTCCCAATCCATGAACATTGTATACCTGTCTATTTATTTAGGATTTCTTTAATTGTAAAAGTGTTTATAAAGCCCTGAGAGTTATGTCTACCTAGTTTGGGCAGGGTAGATGGGATTCAGGCATCACACTGGGGGAGGGTTGAGATCAGTTTTCCTCAAGCACCCCTGATTCTAAGAATGACCTAGGGGCACTTGTTATAATCTCCAGTGAGAGTGAGAATCAGACAGTACAAGGCGGCAGGTGGGCAGGTGCAAACCTGAGTGGTTAAGAAGCTCCAAGGGTGGTTCTTACAGACCTGGTTGTGATGAGTCTCTAGTTCCCTGGGCTCTAAGCATTGTCTCTCTAAGCCTGAGGGATGGCCAGTGGAATGTGTGGTGAAGCCAACATGCATCTGCTCAGCATCTCTTCAGACCTACCCAGAGGGAGCAAGCAGGCCACTGGCTAAGAAGGATCATGTGGCATGGATGATTTCCCTAATCAGGCCTCCCTTAGGTGTTCTGCGTTCCTAAACTACCTGCCCTTGTGAGATCACTTGCATGTCATTGTCTGCTTGTTGATAGCTCAGGACCAAGGCTCTAATCTTTGCAGTAATTCAGCACAATACTTGTTCCCCATTGCAGGGTCCCATGGGCATCATGTCAGCAGACCAGGAAGGTTTGGGGGCCCCAAGATTTTCTTGCTCTCCAGGATCCACGCAGTCTCCAGTAAAGCACAGAACCCTCAATGGGAAGCAAAATGAGGTCTTTGAAGTTAATTTTACTGTTCAAACAACTGGGCCAGGAAAATAGAAACAGCTGGGGCCTCTTTCAAAAATCTGCCTTTGAGAGGACTCACTGGACGAGGATCCACATTTTTAAAGTCCTGTCAGATTCCTTCAAGTCACCTGGTGTCCATGTCATGAGCCTTCTGCTTCTTACCTGTAGGATGGGACAGCTACTCTCTCTTTCCAGGGTTTTGGTGAGGACAGAGTGAGAGGATTCAGGCAGCACTCAGGAGTATGACCCAGCAGGTGAATGCTACCTCATTGTGGTTTCTTCAACTGGGTTGAAAGCTTTCCAATAATGAGGCCAGTATTTTCTCCTCACTTGGTGCCCTGTCCTCATCTTCTTCCTGTACCCTTCATGTTTCTTCCTGCCTCTTACTACCACCTTCTCAGTGGTGGACACAGCAAATGCTCATAAGCGTGAACATGGTGAAAACCCCACAATAACCCTCCTCTCTGCCATTATGGCACTGCAAAAACCCTCTGGAGAGAGCCAGGCACCTGCCTTCTCATCCAAGAATGATGGTGAAGAGAGTCCTGCCCAGTGAGAGGGAAGCTGGAGGAGCTCATGGCTCGAGTGTTATGAGGTGCAGCTGTGAGGAAGACAGCTTCAGGGCTGTGCTCATTGGAGATGCTCCCTTGGGAGATGCCCCCTTGGGGGCTGCAGCAGGGAATGGGGGATTACTTGGAAATCCACAAATTGGAGATCCACTCTAGTCACATGCAGACGCCCAGGCATTTTTCACCATGCTCAGGCATCCCGGGCAGGTGGGAATGGCAGGGTGGGTGGAGGCAAAGCAGGTGGAGGTCAGTGCTTTGCTGGACAAGGCTGAACCCAGGGCAGTGGAGTCTCAGAATGAACCATTGCAGAGCGGACCTGATGGCAATAATGGAATCCATCTGCCCTCCTGACTCCCAGGGACCTGGCCTCTGCCCCAGCCTTGCTTCAGGGACTCTTAAATGCTCACGTCCTGGGGGTGGGCCTCAGGTCTCCTCCTCACTACCTGTGAATGAGCTGGAACTCTGGGTCTGGGTGGGCCAGGAGAGGTGGGATGGGGTATGGTAGAGGAAGGATGGGGGCTGCCCTGGGAGCTGGCCTGAATGGACACCAAGGTTGCAGCAACCTCTGTCTGCCCCTGTGTACCCTCTGGGCTGCTGGAGAACTACCCACTCCCTAGAGACCTCCCAGTGAGCAGGGCCTCCCCTGGGCTCTCCTGCCCCGGCCCTCTATTGTCCCCTGGGTGGGGCCGACCCGAGGGGACTCTGCTCTCGCTGCAGGACCCCGAGTACCCACACTCTTGGGACCTGTGGAGTCTAGGGTGGAACAGGGTGGCTGGGGCTGTGGCTGGGCAGGAGCCATGTTCACTGGGGCAGGTGCTTACCCCACATCTTCTCGGTGGGGACGGCTGAGGACAGGGGAAGGGGTGCCCCAGGGTGCACCCTGCCTTAGGCTCTGGAAAGCTACAAATGTGAAGGTGGGAGCAGGGGTGCTGTTTTTGTTTTATAACCATCAGCCCTGTGTCCATCCAAGTGCCATGAAGCTCAAAACTGGGAGATCTGCTGGTCCCTAGAGAGCCACAGACTCAGCACCCACCTTCGATAAGCAGTGACCTTCACTGGCATGTGTGCCCACCTGCAGCACAAGAGTTTGGGTCGCTCCCATCCTTGGCCACACTTTTTGCCTATTTTATGAGAGTGATATGTTGCATTACTGAGGAGTTGTTTTTTGGTTTTTAAAAAAGTTTCCCTTTTTTATTGAGGTATAATTCATGCAGTTAGATGAAATTTTGCATATGTATATGACCATCTGTCAGTGGGGTCAAGACACGGTGCCCAGCACCCCAGCAGACACTTCCCACTCCTCCCAGGCAACTCCCTCCCCGAAGGCAGCCACTTTTGGCTTCTCGCCACAGATGAGTTTGGCCTGTTTGTACATCTGTGCTCATGAGAGACACTGGACTGTAGTTTTCTTGGGCTCTCTTTGTCTGGTTTGCCTATTAGGGCAGTGCTGGCATATTAGGATATACAGGAGAGGACATTTATCACGGAAATTGACACACACTATTATGGAGACCAAGAAGTCCTGTCTGCAGTCTGCAAGCTGGAAACCCAGGAAAGCTGGTGGCTTAATCCAGTCCAAGTCCAAAGGTCTGAGAACCAGGAGCTCCATTGTCTGAGGGCAGGAGAAGATGGAGGTTTCAGACTAAGCAGAGAGTGAGTGAGCAAGCGTGAGAGAGAGAGAGAGAGACAGACAGAGAGAGAGAGAGAGAGAGAGAGAGAGAGAGAGAGAGAAAGAGAGCCAGTTGCCGTGCCTCCACCTTTTTGTTCTATCTGGGCCAGCGACAGATTGGATGGTACCTGCCCACGTGGGTGAGGGCAGACCTTTACTCGGTCTACTGATTCAGATGCCAATTCCTTCTGAAAACCCCCTCACAGACGCACCCAGAAATAATGTTTTACCAACTTTCTGGGCATCCCTCACCCCGTCAAGCTGATATGCACAGTTGACCATCACAGCTGACCTCATAGAATGAGTTATAAAGTATTTCCTCTGCTGCTGTTTTCTGGAAGCTGTTGCAGAAAAACTCTAGGTATAATTTCTTTCTTACATTTTTGGTAGAATCTACTAGTGAAGCCATCTAGTCCTGGTGTTTTCTGTTTCAGAAGATTGCTAATTGTTGACTAAATTTTTAAAATAGATGTTGGTCTGTTCAGATTGTCTAGTTATCCTTGTGTGAGTTTGGTAGTTTGTGTCTTTCAAGGAATTGGTTCATTCCATTTATGTTATCAAACTGTAGCCAGTTTTAAAATTTTACATAAATATAAACATATGCTATGCATACTTTTGTGTCTGGCTTGTTTTACTCAGCACTGTATCTGTGTGATTTTCTCCATGTTTATATTTTTTCACCACTGCTCAGGATTCCACTGTGTGGGTATTTGCCGGTGTGTTTACCAGTTTACCTGTTGGTGGCCATCTGGATTGTTGGCAGGTTTTGGCTGTTATGAATCTAGCTGCCATAAACATTCTTGGATATGACTTTTGGTGGCTCTACACACTTATTTCTGTTGGAAAAATACCTAAGAATGGAATTGCTGCATCATAGGGAACATCGCTGAAGACTTTTCCAAAGTGTTGGATTATTTTTTCACTCCACCGACAGAATATGAAAGTTCCGGTTGTTCTAAAACCTTCCTAGCATTTATTGTTATCTAATTTTAGCCATTCTGATAGATATGTAGGAATAATTAATGGTGGTTTTAATTTGCATTTCTCAGACGACTAATGGTGCTAAGCAACTTTAAAAATATATAAATTGGGTATTTGTATGTCTTCTTTTGAGAAGTGTCTGTTTGGTTTTTGCCCATTTGAAAAAATTGAGTTGTCTACTTTTTTTTAAAATCAATTTATAGGATTCTTTATATAGTCTGGATCCACGTCCTTTTTTGGACATGTGCTTTGTAAATATTTTCTCCTCATATGTCACTTCTCTTTCTACTCTCTTAATGATGTCTTTTGATATACAGAGCTCTTAATGAGGTCCAGTGTCTTAAACTTTTATTTTAGGATTATTGTTTTTTTTGGTTTTTTTTTTTTTTTTTTTTTTTTTTTTTTTTTTTTTTTTTTTTTTTTTTTAAAAAAAAAAAAAAAAAACCCCCCAAAATTTTTTTTTTTTTTTTTTTTTTTTTGCCTAACAAAGCTTAGGTGATCCACGGATCATGAAGATGTTCAATATTTTCTTTTAGAAATCTCACTATATTTTGGGCTCACTTTAAGTCAATTTGTTTGCATGGGTATGAGGTAGGGGGCCAGGTTTTACTCTTTCCTATTCAGATATTCAATTAATCCAGCATCATTTATTGAAAAAGATTTTTCTTTTCCCCCATTGAATTGCAGAGGCCTTGTTGTTGTAAGTATGAGGACAGCATGTGTGTGTTTCTGGGCCCTCAACTCTGTTCCATGAAACTACTCATCTATTCTTGTGCTAAGGCAGTGCTGTCTCATCTACTATAGCTTCATAACACGTCTTGACGTCTGGCAGCAGAAGTCCCCTGGCCTGGTTTTGCATCTTCTTCTCCACTGTCCTAAATCCTTTGCACTTTCATAGAAAATTAAAATCAGCTTGTCAATTTCCACAGAAATGTGAATTTGATTGGGATCAATTTAAGGAGAATTGATGTGCTTACAATATTGAGGCTTTGAATCCATGAACATAGTATAACTCTCCATTCATTATCGTCTTTAACTCTTCTCAACAATATTTTGTGGTGTTGAGTGAAGAGATATTAGTTATTTAAAAACTATTTTCATTCTTAGATATTTGGTGCTATTTAACTGATATTTTAATAATTTTATTTCCAAAGTATTTGTTGATATTATATGGAAATACAATTTATTTTTGCATATGATCCAGTATTCTTGCTGAATTCAAATAGTTTGTAGAGCTTTTTCTTTTATTTTCTACATACACAATCGTATTATCTGCAAATAATGAAAACCACATTTCATCCTTTGAAATCTTTACATGTTTTCTTTCTTTCTTTTACCTTATTGACTAAATAGAATCTCTAGAGCAATGTTGAATAGAAGTGCTGATATCTGACAGTTTTACCATAACTTTATTTTTTAAGGCAGGGTCTCATTCTGTCACCCAGGCTGGGGTACAGTGGCACAGTCTCAGCTCTCTGCAGCCTTTGCCTCTGGGATTAAGCAATTCTCACACCTCAGCCTCCTGAGTAGCTGGGACTACAGGTTCCCGCCATCATGGCTGGCTAATTTTTGTATTTTCAGTAGAGACGGAGTTTCACCATGTTGACCAGGCTGGTCTCAAACTCGTGACCTGATGTGATCTGCCTGCCTTGGCCTCCCGAAATGCTGGGATTACAGGCATGAGCCACCGTGCCTGGACAGCTTTACAATAACTCTTAATGGCTCTATGCTGTTTTTTTCAAGAGAATTTTGCCATTTTTCGCCTTTGCCATTGCATGTGCATTTTAGAAATATGTCAAATACTATACACACACAAATGATGTAAGTATTTTAAATAAAATTAAGGTAAAATTGTAGGTCATTTGGGGGGAAATGAGCATTAGCATCTGGTAAACTACGGTTTTGAGTGTTGTGATTCGCAAACATCTTGAGCATAATACGTCTATCTTTTCGGATAACACTTCTCTTTTATTATTTTCTTCATATTTTGCTACATTTGCCTTAAGTATTATATATGTGAACCCTGAAAATCTGCGACCGGTCTCAGTTAATTCAGAAAGTTTACTTCACCAAGGTTGAGGACGCACCCGTGACACAGCCTCAGGAAGTCCTGGCGACATGTGCCCAAGGTGGCTGGGCACGGCTTGGTTTTATATACTTAGGGAGACATGAGACATCAAGCAATACATGTACAAAGTACATTGGTTCAGTCCAGAAAGGCAGAGACAACTCAAAGCAAGATCTCCCACCTGGAGGCATCCAGGTCACAGGAGGGTGAGAGACAGATGGTTGCATTCTTTTGAGTTTCTGAGAAGTCTTTCCAAAGGAGGCAATCAGAATATGCGTCTATCTCTGTGAGCAGAGGGATGACTTTGCCTAGAAATGAGAGGCTGATTTCCCCCAGGTTCCAGCTTGAAGGGTGCAAGATATTTTCCTTTCATATATATTTTTGATGTCATTGTAAATTATACCTTTAAAATTTCCCTTTTCTAGCTTGATTTCATGTTACTTATTATCAGTGTGAAGAAAAGCAATTGCTTTTTTATATACTAATTTTGTATCTAACAACTCTACTGCATTCTCTCGTTAATTCCAGTTATTCATCTGAATATTCTTTCGGACTTTTAATATGGACACCCAATTATATCACCTGCAGATAACAGCACATTTGCTTCTCTCTTTCTAGCCCTATATTGCTTGTTTCTTTCTCTTACCTCATGATACAGGCTAGAAACTGCCGTCAATACTGAATAGAAATGATGAAAAGGAGATGTCTTTGTCTAGTTCTTGGTTTAAGAGAAAGCTTTTGACACCTCGTAATTAACATGATTCTTTTCATATTGGTCTTCTAAAAACAGCCTTCACCAAGTTATGGAAATACCCTGCTATATTTAGTTTGTTAACAGGTTTATTTTAAAATCGTATATGGCTATTGAAAAATTCCATTAGCAATTCTTTGATCTTAGTGTAATAGAATGTTTAAAAATGTTTATTAGTTCCTTCTTTTTAAAAGAACGTTAAGCTAATTTACTTATTTTATTCATCCAGCCTTTCGCACTGTGCCAGGCACCTTGCTAAACATCAGGAATAGAACGTGTACAAAACATTGCTCATAAAGCCAGTGCTTTCAATTTTCATAAGATCCAATTTATCAAGTTTCTCCTTTATGATAATTGCTCTTGGTGCCAGCTAGAACACTCTGCCCTAGGTCCTGATGATTTTCTCCTATTTTTTTCTAAAAGTTTTGTAATTTCATATTTTATAGTTAAGCCCGTGGTCCATTTCGAGTTGATTTTTGTAAAAGTTGTAAGCCTTAAGCTAATCTTTCTTCCATCTAAATATCTTAAGCAAAAGACATTTTCTATTTCTTTGTCCAATAGCTCCAGCACCACGCATTGTAAATACTACTTTTTGCCCATTGGATTGCTTCTGCAACTTTGTCAAAAATTAGTTGGGCATATTGGTGTGGTGACTCCTGGGTTCTCTGCCTTGTTCCATTGATCTATGTATCTACCCCTCTGCCAATATCACACTGTCAGCCAGGTGCAGTGGCTCATGCCTGTAATCCCAGCACTCTGGGAGGCTGAGGCAGGTGGATCACCTGAGCTCAGGAGATTGAAACCAGCCTGGTCAGCATGGTGAAACCCTGTCTCTACTTAAAATACAAAAATTAGGGGGGGGGTGGTGGGTGTCTGTAACCCCAGCTACTTGGGAGGCTGAGGCAGGAGAACTGCTTGAACTCAGGAGGTGGAGGTCGCATTGAGCCGAGATCCTGCCACTGTACTCCATGCACTTCAGCGTGGGCTATGGAGTGAGGCTCTGTCTCC
>NW_016107801.1:260862-311897 GCF_001604975.1 Cebus imitator
TGGTTGTATGGCCAGGAGATATTGAGATGGGATACTCAAAAAAAAAAAAAAAAAGACAAAACAAAACAAAACAAACAAAAAACCCCACATTTTCTTGATTTCTATACCAGTATAGTAAGACTCAATATCTGGTGAAATGATTCCTCTTTTTGATTCCAACTTTTTCAAAGTTGTTTTATCTTGTAGATTTTAATTCCAGTTGTATCTTGCTTTTCCTATATCCATTGCCTTTCTCCACATATTTAATTTAATTTAATTTTTTTGAGACAGAGTCTCATGCTGCCATCCAGGCTTGCATGCCGTGGTGGGATCTCGGCTCACTGCAACCTCCACCTCCCAGGTTCAAGTGATTCTCATGCCTCAGCCTCCCAAGTAGCTGGGATTACAGGTGTGGGCACCATCACAGCCAGCTCATTTTTTATATTTTTAGAAGAGAAGGGGTTTCGCCATGTTGGCCAGGCTGGTCTTGAACTCTTGACGTCAGGTGATCCATCTGCCTCAGCCTGCCAAAGTGCTGGGATTATAGGTGTGAGCCATCATGCCTGGCCAATTTTGGAATAAGTTTGTCTATATCTACAAAAATCTCCCTGATATTTTGATGAAAATAAAGTTAAACCTATAGATCAATTTGGGGAGAACTGACATCTTCACTAGGTTGGATCTGCCAATCCATGAACACACAATGTCTGGTCATTTATCTAGATCTTTTTTTCATTTCTTTTATTAGCATTTTATAATTTTCTGCATATAAGTTCTATTCATATTTTATTAGATTTACACATAAGCATTTCATTTTCCTTGTATACGGTATAATGTCTTTGATTTAGATTTTTACATATTCATTATTAGCATATGGAAATGGAATTAAGTTTTGTGTGGTAATTTTGTATCCTGTGACCTTGTGGAGCTCACATAGTTCTAGGATATTTTAGTAGATTTTTTTGTGGTTTTCTACATAAAAACTCATATCACCTGCAAATAGAGACAGGTTTCTTTCCTTTCCAGTCTGTATATTTTTGTTTTCTTGCTTATTACTGGCCATAACTTCTAGTACTGTGTTGAAGAAGAATGTCTTGCTTTCAGTCTAAACACCTGCATTTTTGAAAGGTATTTTCATCAGGTACAAAATTCCAGGCTGGCAGTTGTTTTCTTTCAACACTTTAAATATTATTCTATTTTCCCAGATGTCAAGTTACTATTATTGCTCCTTTGAAGGTAATGTACCTTTCTTTGCTGACTACTTTAAAGATTTTCTCATTGTACTTACTTTTTAGCAATTTCTACATGAGATGACTATGTGTGCCTTTTCTTTCTATTCATTCTGTTTGGGGATCATAGGTTTTTTTTGATCTGTGACTTGATGTCTTTTGTCAGTTTGGGAAACTTTGCTTTTTCTCTGTTCTCTGTCTGCTTCACTTGTGAGACATATATCACACCTCTTCAGGGTGCCTTGCATGCCTCTCCTGTGCTTGCATATTTTTTAATCTTGTTTTTCTACCCTTCCTTCAGTGTGAATATTTTCTATTAACCTGATTTCCACATCATCAATTCTTTCTTTAGCTACGTCTATTCTGCTTTTACACTCATTCTTAATTTTAATTATTTTAGTTTTCAATACTAGAACTTCAACTTAACTATTTTAATAAATATTCCAACTCTTGGGTGGCTCAATTGTGTTCTCTCTCTTTTTTTAATTGTTTTTATCAGTTACATAAAGTCCATGTTTGATAAGCTTAATATCTGAAATACCCATGAGCCTTTCTTTCGTTTATTTTTTTCTCTTGCTCTGTCTCTTGGATTGACTAATAATACTTGTTTCAGTGCCAGTTCGCATGAAAACTTGTTGAGGCTCTGAATGATGCCATATTCCTGAAGAGAAGTTTTTTTAATGCTTCTTTTGGACATTTACAGTAAGAGTAGAAAAAAACCTTTAATAATGGTTTTTACTTCTTTGAGGCTGGGTTTCAGTGTCTCAAGTGCTGATTTGTTTATTTATTTTGAGGAGTTTCGCTTTTATTGCCTAGGCTGGAGTGCAATGGCACGATCTCACCTCACTGCAACCTCCACTCCTGGGTTCAAGCGATTGCCCTGTCTCAGCCTCCTGAATAGCTGGGATTATAGGCGCCCACCCCCATGCCTGGCTGATTGTTTTTTTTGTATTTTTAGTGGAGATGGGGTTTCACCATGTTGGCCAGGCTGGTCTCAAACTCCTGACCTCAGGTGATTCACTCGCCTTGGCCTCCCAAAGTGCTGGGATTACAGGCGTGAGCCACTGTGTCCGGCTAAATCTTGATTCTCCTCTTGCTCCTGATTACCTTCTCCAAGGCTTCTCCCAGGGATTCTCCACCTTACTGGTCCTTGAACCTCAATTGTATTTTCCCAGCATTGTTGAGACTTTCAAAAGTTCTGCAGACATAGTTATCATTTTAGTATCTGCTTCTTTCTTGGTTTCTCTTTCTCTGTGGCCATGCAGCTCATGCGCTGGCCAAATGCTTTGAGGAGGAAGGCAACCAGATGGCCAGCCTCACTGCTGTGCAGCTCCCTTCTTCCTGGCGCCCCAGTCACTCAGGTACGGCTTCTCATACAGCTTTTCAATGCCTTCAAACAGTTGTTTGTGTGTGTGTGTTAACCAGATTTGTTTTGTTCTTCCTGGGATGATTGGTGAGCCACAAGCTAATGATCTGGCTATAAGCAGAAATTTGGATGTTGAATTTTACCAAACACTGTGAGGTGTCTACTAAACATCAAACAGGTGATAATTTAATTTTCTTCTTTAATGTATTAATGTTGTCAATACATTAATTTGTTTGCTAAGGTTAAACCAGCCTTGCATTCCTAGAGTCAAGTTGGACGTGACATGTTGTCCTTTTTATTCATTGCTGGGTTTCGTTTGCTAAAGGCTTGTTGAGGATTTTCAACCATGTTCAAGGATGAGACCTGATCCTCAGTTCACACATTTTTAGCTTTTCTTTTTTCTAAAGTGATTGTTTAGCACTACAGATTTCTTTCTTCTACTGCCCCTGTCAGCCTGGGTGTCAGGATTACACTTGTCTCTTTTATTAAACATGGCATGTCTGTTGTCTTCCTAATCTTTGAAACAGATTTTTCAAGGCTCTAATTATTGTTTGTTTAATGTTCGATGGAACTCACGGATAAAATTGTATGGGCCCAGTGGGATTTTTTGGGAGACGGTGCTAAATTATGATTTCAATTCCTTGGTTATAGGACAATTTAGGTTTTCTACTTATTACTGAGTCAGTTTTGAATGGCATTTCCACCTGCTAGGAATTCATCAATTTTTTTGTCTAAAATTTTAAAGATATTGCATAAAGCTTCTATTAATTTTATTTATTCACTGATATAATATTATCTTATTAACTGTTTAATCATGGTTGCATTTTTTTTTCTTTTTTTTTTTTGAGGCAGAGTTTTGCTCTGTCGCCCAGGCTGGAGTGTAGCGGTGCGATCTTGGCTCGGTGCAACCTCCTCCCCTGGGGCTGAAGCAATTCTCCTGCCTCATCCTCCCAAGTAGCTGGGATTACAGCTGTGCGCCACCACACCCGGATAATTTTAGTATTTTTAGTACAGACAAGGTTTCACCACGTTGGCCAGGCTGATCTTGAACTCCTGACCTCAAATGATCTGCCCGTCTTGGCCTCCCAAAGTACAGAGATTATGGGCGTGAGCCACTGTGCCTAGCGTGGTTGCACAGTTATGTTTTCTTTCCTAATATGTTAATTTGTTCCGTGTCTTCTTTTATTATTGATTAATAGTGTCAAAGATTTGCTGATATTATTAGGTTTTTTCTACGGACTGGTTTTGGTTTTGTCAATGTTCTCTGGTGCTTGTTTTTCTGTTTTATTTACCATTTAATTTCTCCAACCTTTATTTTAGTTTGTTGTTTTCTTACTAATTTTTTAGATGTATGCTTAGTTCACACATTTCAAGCTCCTCTTCTTTCCTAAAATAATTGTTTAGCACTACACATTTCCTGGTACATATCATTTTAGCTGCATTTCTCAAGTTTTGACATACATATTTTTATTATCTTTCAGTACTAAATATGTTCTAATTTCTATTTTGATGCCTTCTTGAGCAATGAGTTATTTAGAATTTTCTTGATTACCCGGCATAGAGTTTTTCTCTATCACTGTGATTGTAGTCTAACTGCTTTGTGCTCAGAGACCGTGGTCTGTGTTTTTAAGTCTCCTCTATTTCTTGAGGCTTGTTCCCAGCCCAGCGTGTCATCAATTTTTAAAAAGCATTTCCTGTTGTGCTGGAAAAGATGTCTGTACCCTGAAGTTTCAGGTGCTAGTTTTAACTGTCCATTAGATTGTGCTTGTTAATTGTGTTATGGAAGCCTTCCGTGTCCCCACTGATTTTTTGACGAGCTTGATCTGTCAACCAGCAGCTACGAGAGAGGTGTGATAACGTTCCCCCTCGCTGGAGGGTTAGTCTCTTTCTCCTTGTAGCGTTGTTTGTTCTCACTTCATGGAGTGTGTGGCCACCATAAAAGTGGAGAACTGTCATCGCTTTTTGGGGAATGGACATTCTGTTGCAGATACAGCCCTCTTCATTTGCAACAGCACTTTTTGCAGTGGTGTCAATTTTCTGCTGTTCATGTTGCTACCTCGGCTCTATTTGGGTTGAAGTTGTCCACTGTCTTCTTTCCCTGCGTATCACTCTCACGCGCCTGAATCTTTGTGCTTTGTAGGTTATGTCTTATGAACAGCAGGTAGCCATTTTCATCCAGTCCGACACTAATTGTTTTCTTCCCAGAACATTCCATGTCTGTGTATATGCTATAATTACAGATATATGGTTGACCTTTGAACTACATGGGAGTTGGGATGCTGACCGAATTGAAGTAAAAAATCCAAGTGAAATTCCCCAAAAATGTAACTACTAATAGCTTGCTATCGATCAGAAACCTTATCAGTAACATAAACAGTTGGTTATCACACATTTTATATGCTATGTGTATTATATACCATACTCTCATGGTAAAGCAATGTAGAGAAAAGAAACTGTCATTAAGGAAATCACAGGGATGAGAGACTAATCTACTATTCATTCAGTGGAAGTGGGTCCTCACCAGGGTCTTCATCCTCATCTTCTTCATGCTGAGTAGGCTGAGGGAGGAGGGGGAGGAGGAGAGGTTGTCTTGCTGACTCAGGGCTGGCAGACGTGGAAGAAAATTCACATATAAGTGAATCTACATAGTTCAAACCTGTGTTGCTCGAGGGTCAGCTGTA
Source organism: Cebus imitator (assembly GCF_001604975.1). Classification (NCBI taxonomy): domain Eukaryota; kingdom Metazoa; phylum Chordata; class Mammalia; order Primates; family Cebidae; genus Cebus; species Cebus imitator. The sequence continues at coordinate 266,118 of NW_016107801.1, forward strand.
GCTGAGTTTTTTTTGGACTCCCTTTTTAGAGGTTTCACCGTCCTTCTGTCTCATTTTTATTTCTCTTGGTTTGACTTTCCTCACTCTTTTTCCCCTCTGTATCAGTCTGTCCTCACACCACTATGAAGAAATATCTGGGACTGGGTAATTTTTAAAGGAAGAGGTTTAATTGACTCATAGATGGGCGTTACTGGGGAGGCCTCAGGAAACTTACAATCAGGGCAGAAGGCAAAAGAGAAGCAGGCACCTTGTTCACAGGGCTGCAGGACGGAGCCATGCCAGCAGGGGAGATGCCAGATATGGGTAAACCCAGCAGATGTCACGAGATTCAGTCACTATCACGAGAATAGCATGGATCAGACCATGCCACGATCCAATTACCTCCACCTCGTCCCACCCTTGCCAGGAGGGATGAGGATGACAGCTGGGGGTGAGATTTGCAGGATGTGCAGAGCCAAGCTGTATCTCCTCCTATTAGTTGGGATGCTGTGATCTATATTTCTGTTCTTTTGGCATTTGGTTAGCTTACAGGTCTTAACAATCTAATTTTTCAAGGCCAAGGTAAGACACACTCTGCCCTTAATTCCAGAATATTTTAGGACTGTAGAAGGCCTTAACTCTCAGCCAATACGCGCCGAGCTGTGTTTCAGTTCCTGTGTTGCTCTGGTTATTTTCTGGTCAGCCCGGGCCGCCGTTACTGTCTCTGCTTCCGTCTGAGTCTCTGGACCCAGGTCTACCGCCCGCTGTGCTCACCCTTCCCTCTGTGGCTGGAGTTCCCATCGGGGTCTGTGTCCTTGGCTGTCGGATTCCCTTTAAGGAGGGGAGAGAGAGACAGTCAAGGGAAGTCAGGGGCCGAGGCTTGTCCTCTGAGAGCCTGGGCTTTCCAAGAGATGATGGGACCAGGGCAGAAGGCTTCCAAAAATGTTTTCCTAAATCCAGAGCTCTTAGAATGGAAACTAGGAGGAAAATCTGTTTTCCTTCACTCTCACTATTCTAGGTGCTTCCGTAGGAAGGGAGTTTCCTCACACACTCGCAGGCCTCCCTCCAGTCCTGTGTCCAGATCCACCCTCTGCTTGATCTGTACAATCCTGAGAGAAGGGTCTGTGTCCAAGAAGTCCCCTTTTGGGTGCTCAGCCTAAGTGCCTCTGTCTCTGAGGCCCCTCCCAGGCCCCCTGGCAGAGAATTCCTGCCTCTCAGTCCAGCAGAGGAGACTCAGGTGCTCTAGTGCCCACCTTCCCGCAGCTCCGGGGCATGTGCCAGGCTTGGTGCTAGGGGCTTCACGCACCCTTTTCATCCCACGGAATCCTCTCGCCCTCCAGCGGGGTGGGGGAGCTCAGCGATGAGGAAGCCAAGCTGTATGGAACTGTCCCTATGAGCCGGCGCCACCCAAGCTTCTGCACCAGGAGATGACCAAGGTCTCACGGCTTCCAGCAGCACAAGGCACAGCCCTGGGGTGACCCCAGCCTCCTTAGACTCCTGCCCGAGATCTCAGCGCCGCAGGAGAATTTGCTGTGTGTTCTGGTCAGCACCCGGCTACCTTTTCTCAGAAATTTTCTTGCCCAGGGCTCCCGCTTGTGCCTGTGTCCCCTGCAACTCCAGAGCCTGGTTGGGGGCCACTCCTCTACGTCCTCACTGGGACGGATGTGCCTCTGGCTCCCGGTCTCACCTGGAGAATTCCAGACACAGACAGCCTGCCCCATGGCACTCACACCCACAGGCCCTTTGCAGTGTCCCCTCCTCTGAGCCACCCTGTAGAAGACACAGTCACGTCTGCAGCACAGTCTGAACCGGGTGCCACTCCCACCACTGTTGGCAATGATGGAATAAAGTCTGTTTCCACTGCTTCAACTGATGTCTGGCTGCGTTTATCTTTGAAAAAGCCGAGACTCAGAAAGGTTTAGCCCATGGCCACAGCCAGGACCTGGTGCAGGCGCCTCTGGCCCATGCTCTCCGGCAAAGGATGGCTGCTGTGGGGTCTTCTGCTTTCCCTCAGTTCCCGCTGCAGGCTCTTCCTCCTGCCCTGAGTCCCGGGTTGCTGGTCTGCAGCACACACCTCTCTTGGGCTCCCTGTGCCTCTTGCTTCAGGGCAAAGGGCCCATGGACAGCTCCCAAGGGCCACCCATGTTGGGTTGGTGTGCCGCCTCGTTCGTGTGGCTGGACGTGCTGGATGCAGGCCGGCAGTGTCCCTCTGCAGGACAGTGCCCGTCACACCCTCCCTGCCCTCCGGCTCTGCAGCTCTGGTGCTGGAGGGCTGCGCGCTCCCACGTTCTTTCCCCCTGCCCTGCCCGCAGCACTGTCAGTAGCCCTCAGTTGCCTGGTTTGTGTCCCTGCTGGAATCCAGAGTAGACCAGAAAGTGCATGAAGAAGCCAGCGTGACCCAAAGGGATGTGCAGGGATGGCGGCCTCAGAGCGGGGCAGGGCGGGTGGGAACAGAAGGGGTGTCTTTGGGCGGGCAGAAGGAGCCTGGGTGTCACCCAAGGATGTGGCATGTACTACTGGGGAGGGTACCTTGGCACAAACAACCCTCGGATAGCAGTTTGGTGGAACTAGTGGAGCCGAAGTGTGCCTGTTCCCAGCTGGGTCCTTTCCCACTGGCTGGCAAGCTCTCAGGCAGAACTGTCCTATGGCAGTGCCACCCAAGGGCAGCGCCCACCCAGAGGCAGGGCCCACCCAGAGGCAAAGCCTAGCCAGGGGCAGCACCCACCCAGAGGCAGTGCCCACCCAGGGGCAGAGCCCACCCAGGGGCAGGGACCACCCAGGGCCAGAGCCCACCCAGAGGCAGAGGTATCCCACGGACAGAGCTGCCCAAGGCTGTCCACCGAGGGCTTCACTGTCATGACCACGAAGCACTGGGCACAGCCTCCTTGTCTTAGAAAGAGAAGGGACGAGGGAGCGGCAGTGTGTCCGTGAACAGACACTGGAGACCAGCGGGGATGAGCGAGTGAGGACCCAGGCTCCACAGCCCATTCCACAGTGAATGCAGCAGGCTGCTGGGGAGAGTCACCGCGAGGCCACCTGTGCAAACAGCAAAGCTCCCAGAGCAGGCAACTCTGGGCACTGCTCTCACACACACAGGAAGAATGTAAAGCGCTCGTGGGCATGAGAAATATGAATCCAGGAGAGCCGTTTCTTCCTTCCTTCGGAGCGCTTGGGAGGAGGAGGAAGCGGTGGGTGCCGTGGGAGCCTCAGCTGTGTCTTCTGCTTCATTTCTTTCCTAAGAGAGGCAGTTCTGGAACATACGGCAAAATGTTAGCATCTGTCAAATCTGGGTGGTGGGTGCATGGGTGCGTCCTGTGTGAATTCGTGAATACTGGAAACATTTCATAATTGAGAGCGTGGTCAGGGGCTTGGTAGGCAGGCAGAGGGCGGGGCCCCTGATGAGGCCCCGTGGATCCCAGCACCTTGGGTCAGCCTGGACGTTAGGCAGTCATGTAATCAGGAAAAGCTGCTTGGACAAGCCTGCTCTTTAGGGAGCCGCTCAGCCCCAGTGCCTCCTCCAGGGGAAGGGTCTGGATACCCGGTAGGAGGAGCACAGCTTCGGAGTCAGACAGCCCTGGGTTCTCCTGGCTCTGCTCTGGGTCTCGGCCCTTGTCTGTAAAATGAAATAATTGGCTGGGCACGGCGGCTCATGCCTGTCATCCCAGCACTTTGGGAGGCTGAGGTGGGTGGATTGCTTGAGGTCATGAGTTCAAGACCAGCCTGACCAATATGGTGAAACCCCATCTCTACTAAAAACAAAAGATAAGAATTAGTCAGGCCTGGTGGCCCATGTCTGTAGTCCCAGCTATTTGGGAGGCTGAGGCAGGAGAATTGCTTGAACCCGGGAGGCGGAGGCTACAGTGAGCCGAGGTTGCACCACTGCACTCCAGCCTGAGTTACAGAGTGACACTCCATCTCAGAGAAAAAAGAAAATGAAATAAGCAAATGAAACCATGTTTGCAGTGTGCCGTGCACAAGGCCTTGCCCTCGGGCTCCGTCTGTGTTGCTACAGTTGCTGTGAAATATGTGTGAGGTGCCGTATTCTATGAAGAGGCTCCAGGTGAGGTCAAGTGACCTTATTAGAAAAGACAAAATAATGAAAAACTGACCAAAGGGTTTCTGTGAAATGCAACATAAAACTCAGGGAGACGGCCTTAGCACCCATTTGATGGGCAGATCTTACGAAGTTGGCAGCCTGTAGCTATGGGAAGTTGAAATGGTCTCATCCTGGCCGCCGGTATTCAGCGCTGAGCAAGGCTGCTTGATGCTGGCCCGACCAGCAATCCCGCCCCTGGGAATTTACCTGGGGTTACGCCTCCGAGAACGCTAACATGCTTATTCACAGGGTTTTCCACGTCTGTGACATCCATCGAAACGTGTACACTTAGGGGAACGTGAATAAACTCGGGGCATGTCCACGGCACTCCACACAGCTTAGCACGGGCTGGGGGCTCCGCGGGAGGCAGGGAGTGAAAGCCTGCACGCTGACCAGCGTGGCTGTCCCTGCGCCCATGTGCTGCTATGTCTGCGCAGTAATGGAAGAGAACTAAAAACCCATGCCTGTATGTATTCAGTCACTTTTGAAAGGAGAGGAAGAGGAGAAGGAAGAAGAGCAGGAGGAGCTGGGGGAGGAGGAGGAGGAAAGAAGACCCGGGGGGATAAGTGGGACCCCTTACCCATAGAGAGGGAAGGCGGAACTGAATGGAGAGGCGGGGTCCGGCTGGTCCCGCTGGGGATCCAATCCAGGGGACCCCAGGAATGGAACAGAGGGACCCTGTCAGCCTCCCAGTGAGACTGCCCACGAGGACACGACCTCACTGCTGGGATTTTCCTGCCTGAAAGGCAGGACCCGTGTTTGGTTTTGAGGGAGCATCAGCCAAGCCTGAGGGACGGACATTCCATGGGGGAACCGAACCAGCCTGTGCTCCTCGGAAATCACACAAAGGGCAAAGACACGCCACTGGCTGCCCATACTATGAGGATTTAGGAGCTCTGGCCACCACCAAATGCAGGGTGGGATCGAAAATCGGATCCCCGGCTCAAAGGAAACCAGTGCCATGAAGGCCTTTATTGCAGCCACGGACGACATCTGACACGGCTGTGGATTTGACAGGGACATGAGAGTCCCTGACTTCCCTGTGTGTGTGGGGACGGAAGAGAATATCCTTGTCTTGAGAAATAGACACGGAAGTGTGCAGGGGCCAAGGGTAAGGAGGCGTTGGCTTACTTTCAAATAGTTCAGAGGCAAATTATATATATTTGTTGAGAGAGAGAGAGAGAGAGAGAGAGAGAGAGGGAGAGAGAGAGAGAGGGAGAGAGGTAGAACAAATACTGAAATAAATGCAGCAAAAATGTGTACGGGAGTTCTTCGTGTTATTCTGGCAACTTTTCTGTAAGCTTAGAATTCCATCAAAAAATTCCAAATAAATAAAATTACAAGTTCCAAAAAAGGAAGGAAAGAAGGAAACGAAGGAAGGAAAGAAGGAAGGGAGGAAGGAAGGAAAGGAGGAAGGGAGGGGGGGAAGGAAGAAGAGAAAGAACACGGACCCCAGCAGACGCCCAGCGTCATGGAGGGCCCTGTTAGGACCCCACTCATCTTAGGCCACCTGGATGCTGGCCAGCCGGTCTGACCCTCTGTCTGTCTGAGTGAACTGCCTAGTGGCCAAAGGGGCAGAGGGCTCTAGCACCTCTCCCCGAGATGGAGGCTCCCCAAATCACCGGTGCCCCAAGGGGCCACATGCTGGGGATGGAGCCTGGATCCATGGAAAGGGGGCTCAGGAATGGGTTCTCCTCCCTCTCCCTGCTCTCCTGCTCAGACCCATTCTGGTCCTGTCCATTCAGCCTCTGGTGAATCCAGAGAGCTGAGCCAGGCTCCCCAGGGCCCGGAGGGGCCTGATGAGCCATGGGGAAGGAAAGCTTGCCTTTGTTGGCCACAGGCCAGGATCTAAGTTGTGTAAAGGAAATTCCAAGATGTATTGACTTTCAGAGCTTAATAAAAGACCACTGTGGAGCCTGGGTGAGCCTCTGAGAAGGAGACCACTCCGAGCAGGGCCTCTGGGCTGCTCCTCTTGAGCAGACAATTTGTTGTCTTCATGGGATTTGGAGGGGTGTGTGTGTGTGTGTGTGTGTGTGTGTTTCCCTGAGGTGGGGGCAGGGGACACAATAGATACAGGGAAACTCTGGGAGGACTGGGCACAGGTGTGTTTAGGAAGAGACCTTTCCCGCCACGCCCATCACCTCTCCCACCTCCCATCAATCTCAGGTGGGCTGCCTGAGGGATTGGGGATTTAGAAAATATAACACTGGAAAGTTATTAGCAATTGGCTTCTAATAAACCTATCTGAGGGGAGGCAGAGCCAATCAGGAAATTTCAGCCCATTGAGGCCGAAACCCAGCTCTGGGTCCTGAGTTTCTGGGCATGTGCATTGGAAGGGTGAGGAGGTGGGGGGCTGGGGTTTTTGCTGCAGAGCTGATTGTACCCAAACCGGGGGGCTGTGGTTTCCGTTTTACTTTGCGTTCTGCAGACAAAGGCAGCAGTAACAGTCGTGTCTGTTTAAACGGCTATTTACAGTCGGTAATACCCTTTCCCTAGTCCGTCCTCACCTGATCCTCAAAACGGGCTTGGATGCAGGGGAGATGGTCCCACTCTCCAGGCTGGAGCTGCAGGAGCTGCTTTTCAGGAGGCCGGGGCGCTCCCTGCCGTGAGGGCCAGACCTGGCCTGGGGCCACACCTGTCCAGCTCCCGCACCGTGAGCACCTGCTGGAGGGTGGGCACCTGAGAGTCGGTGTGTGTCCAGGAGCACCCCACTTCTTTTCCCTGGAGTGTTACGTGCCCGCCGTTGGAAGGTGAGGAAGTAAAACACGATCTCGCGGAAGGCATCAGTTAGCATCTCGTCATCCTCCCCAGTTCACCCCCAACCTTCCCGGCTTCTGTGTGCATCTGCGACCTGCTTGTCCGGAAGCACCGCTTGGGGCAACTTTTTCTGGGGACGGCCGAGGGTGCAGGGCTGCGCCGGCTGGGCGAGGGCGCCTTTGGGCCCTCATTAGCTTCATCAGCCCCTGCATGAGCGGCTTCAGTGCTTTTACTTGGTCACTGCTGCGGTGAGCATCCTCGGGTCCCTGTAGAATCAGATCCTCAGGACACACATTCATGCCACAGCCAGGTAAGGGGTGCTCCGTTCGTGCATCTTTGCATTTCATTGCTGAGGCTTCCGGCTCCCAGCAGCATCTCTGGCTCAGTCCCCACAAGGAATGGCCCCTGTGGACCCCAAATGTCGACTCCAGGACTGGCCCGAGGGGAGTCCAGCTGCTGGCCAGGGCCACCCGCCCTCCTGTCTTTGGGACATTTGCTCATCTGTGGCTGAGGGATGTTGATGTTTCCACTGAGGGTGCTTGCCCACCAGGCACAGAAGCAGAGGAGAGGAGGCCCCTGAGTCCTGAGCCTGAGCAAGGGCTTCAGGCGTTCCTCCACTCTCCGTGGTGGCGGAGTGGCCGGCCGGCTTGTCAGGGTTTCAGGACCACATCTGACAGGGAGTGGAGGGGAGGGGACAGGATTGATGTTTGTAATCACAAGAAATGAAGATGTTGGCGGCTGCCTGATCTCAGGGGCTCAGGTCAGCAGCAGGTGCAGGGGAAGAGGGACAGCCCGAGCTCAGGGCCCTGGCCCTGGGCCTCCCTCACCTCTGGCTGAGCAGAGTTGAAGAAGCCGCCCCCACGGTGCAGAGTGACCGGGAAGCCTTGTTCATTTCTTACCCTCCAAAGGGGGACCCTAGCCAGCAACTTCGCTCAGGGACCCGCAATTTTTGATTTTTACTTTATGGCACCAGCCAGGGCAGAGTGAGGGCTTCTTTGGGACTTTTGGGGCAGGGTCTCCCGTTCTGACTTGGGCTGGCTGTTTCAGCAGGAGGCTGGGTGGGATTAGCCTCTCGCTCGGCCAATTGTCCTCCTCCGTTGAGATGCAGGATGCTGATCTGACTCTGACCCCATGCCCCCCAAGGATGTGGCAGACACCCAGAGACACAGGGAGAGGGAGAAGGGAAAGGAACAGGCATGGGTGGAGCCTCTGCCCACACCTGCGGGTGGTGCCGATTCCAGCCAGGAAATGCTTCTCCAGCATCCCCTCACCCACGACGCCCAGCACCGAGCCCTCCATGTGGGCATCTTCCTAAGCATCAGGCCCCAGGCAGGGGTCAGCCTCAGCCTCTGCAGTCAGTGAGGGGACTGTGAGTGGGGACAGCAGGTCTCTGGATGGGGAGAGCCCCAGTGTTCAGGGAAGATGCCCTGCCCTGATTTCAGGGCTTTTCTGCGGGTGCTCCCTCTGTGGGAACATCCCCTGGGACCCACCTCATCCCCTCCCCCTCCACATGCCTTCCATTCAGGGTCAGCCAGAGAGAGCCCTTCCCTTCGCAGACATCCACGGCCTGGCACACCGATGCCTCCTTCTTCCTCACAGCCGCCCTGTGGGACTCATTCTTGATGATCCAAGCAGAGACATCTGCCTCGCTCCCATCGACTGCCAGCATGCTGCTGAGTGCCCGGGAGTGCTTGGCACTTACTGGGCGAATGGATGAGCGAATGACTGACTGACTGAATGACTGACTGACTGAATGAATGAATGATGTCTCCACTGAGCCCAGGAGGCTGGAGCTTTCTTGGCTCCACCTCTTGCTCCTTCTGGAGCTGGGTGGGGAGAGAGCAATTCTTTCCCCCAAGGACCTGGAGCGCCCCACAAGAACAATTCTCCTCTGCCTGCTGGACCCCTATTCATCCCAGAAGACCCAGCTCAAGCCTCGCAGTCTGGCCATCAGGGGAACCGTCCCTGAGGGGACACAGGTGCCCGCCCTGCCTCTCATGCTGTGCCTTGGGCCTCGAAGGCACTGTGCTCACCCCCACTCACACACGTGCTGAGCGCTTCCTCCACTCAGGGCTGGCCCTGCAGCGTGGGCTCTGCCTGGGGAGGCGGCACAGACGCGAGTGTGCAACTGGCATCGGGCAGAGAGATGCTCCCACCACCATCTGAGGGCTCCACAGCCGACCCCGGGCTGATGAACCACAGAAAAGCTTCCCAAGTGCATCACGTGCATGGGGCAGTGCAGGGAAGAAAAGGGAGTTCGCGACCCAGCTCAAGCCCTGGCTTCATTGTGAGGGGCGAGCTTGAGGGAGGCAGGAAATGACCTTGGGAAAGAGGAATGGGCCCTCGGAACAGGTGACCACGTGTGAACAAGACTTTCTGGGTGTGGCGTCAACCTCTAGCCTTCTATCATGGGGCCCTGGCCTCTTTCTGCCAGGCTGATGAGCTTTTCCGTCTCAGGAGAGCCCTCGGTGCATTTGCTGTTTTTTAGGTCACTAAGCGACCCATGTTCTTAGTGGCATATTCTGGGGTGGCGTGTCCTGAACTCCTTCGCTAACTTTCAATCTGAATATGTGCTGTGAAGAGAACAAGACAGACTACGGGGCCGCAGGACGTGGCAGGGTGGCAGGGGCAGAGGCCCTTCTAGGCTTACAGGCCCCCATCGAGATGCAGGGCCTGCGTCTTCCGCACACTCTGACCTGTGACTTGCTGTCACCAGCGGGCGTGGCGAACGTGGAGGCTCGTTCTGGAGGCCCTGCAGCTTCGCCCTCTTTGGGGACACTCACCCTGCCCCGTCAGAAGTCCCCTGCCTTCAGATGGCCAGCAGGGGAGCCCTGTGGATTCTCCCCAGGGATCAAGGCCGGGCTCAGCTCCGTGGATCCTCCAGGTGGTGGTGGCCCCATCAGATGGGGGCACCAGTGAAGGATTTCCAAACACACTGCCCCAAGGCACCCCACTTTGGCAGACAGATAATTTCCAACCAAAGGCACCCGAAGAGGAGCGGCACGTGCAGGGCGGGCTCCCTGGCCTCCCTCCTTCTACCTAAAACAGGTCACAAAGGCTCCCATGAGAAAGGCATCCTCCCTGCGCCGGGAAGAGAGGAACATCCACTGTAGACTGGGAGTCTACACAGAAGTGGATTTGCAGAGACGAAGCTGTGGACACGGCCCTCCCTTCATCAGGCTGCCCCAAATCCCTCCACAGCGTTCTGCCCTTAGCCCAACCCCCTTCTCCACAAACTGACCGCTTCTTTGTTTAAAAAGTTTATATGGGCCAGGTGCGGTGGCTCACACCTGTAATCCCAGCACTTTTGGGAGATCAAGGTGGGTGGATCACCTGAGGTCAGGAGTTCGAGACCAGCCTGGCCAACATGGTGAAAATCCCTCTTCTAATTTTGTAAAAATACAATATTATCTGGGCATGGTGGCAGGCGCCTGTAATCCCAGCTACTCGGGAGGCTGAGACAGGAGAATCATTTGAACTTGGGAGGAGGCAGAGGCTGCAGTGAGCCCAGTTTGTGCCAATGTGCTCCAGCCTGGGCAAGACAGAGCAAGACTCTCTCTCAAAAAAAAAAAAAAAGCTTACATGCTCAGGATCCTAGCTGCCGCCTCCTCACATCTTTGTTTTCCTGAGACGAGTCCTCTGCGCCTATAAAAATTGACAACCGAATGTGTGTGCTTTTCTCTTGTTAATCTTCCTTTGCCAGTTGAATTCTCAGGCTCAGCCATAGAACCTCAGAGGGTAGAGGAAAGACTTTCCTCCCTCGTGCTAGATAGAAAAGCAAGACTCACTCAGGCAGCCAGGGTTTACTGAGCATCTACTATGCGCAGACGCAGGACCCAGGCCAGCACCACAGTGGCTCTGGGCTGCTGCTATCTGCCTGGCAGCCTTGGCAAGCCCCTTCCCACCGGTAGGCCACGGCTCTCTCCACCCGTGGGACCCCTGTGGTCTCAGGGGCCTTTTCCCATCCAAGGTCAGGATTGGCATGCATCTGACAGGCCCGTGTTGTCGAGAGATCCAGGGTCTAGTCCATAGGCTGGAGAGCTCCTCTCCCCGGTGTCAGGAGGGAGCAGGTACCCTAAAACCCCGGCCTGCTTCCAGAAGACTGTGCAGTCTCACCTCAGGCCATGCCCTGGAAAAGAGAAAAACACAGAGGTATTTGCAGAGGTCACACCTCGGAGTTTTGCCTTCTCTCTGCCCGAGAGGAACACCCTTGACCTGAGGCAGTGCCTCTGTCTGAGCCCAGGGGGTGTCCTCCCAGCATCCCAAGGGGCCTGTGGGTTCCGGAACCTCAAGGAGGCCCGGAGGTGGGGCTGAAACTTGAGATTTCAGTTCACTGCGTTTGGAGTGGGAACCCGCCCACAAGGGTGGGGTGTGCCACGTTTTGCAAGGTTCTCAAGAGGCCGTGGACACCACAGGACCTCGCCTGCCTGTCAGCAGCCTGTGGGCACCAACGGTGCCCCAAAAAAGAAACAAGAGAGTTAATGGCAGGTGCTTTTAATAAGCACTAGGAGGGCAGCCCCACGTCTGCACCACCACGGGGCCCACTGAGCAGAGGCAGCAGCCTGGCAGCCTCCCCTCCCAGCTGTCTGCGGCCGCCCAGCAGTGGCGGGCAGCGGGGAGGGGGCAGCCATTTCCCTTTTCAGGCTGAAACCTTGGTTTCTTGCCATTGACTCTTGACAGCCACATTTACCAGGCGGCAGAGCGGCTCCCCACATGTGTGCCCCCGGTTTATTTAATCAATTCCTATTGTCTGACCTTCAGGTTGACCCTGTTTTTCTGCTATTACAGACAGATGCAGCCAGGGACACAGGTGCAGCTGGACTCCGTCTGACTGAATCCAGCCATAAAAGCCCTGAAGACCGCCCTGCCTCACCTCCTGTTGACGTGGCCTTCATCTCTGGACCTGCGGGGATCAGCATGTGCTACCCCAAAATATACCATTTGGCATGAGGGTGATCCCGAGCCGAAAACAGTTAAAGATCAGGAGACGCAGGAAGAGCTCTGTTCCCTCCGTCCTTCTGCCTAAAATCAGGGCACGCACCTCGTACTGTGAAGGGGGTCCCCTCTTCTGCACCAGGATAAGGAGAGGTTTAATCACTGGAGATGCAGGGCCAGCCCGAGGTGACTCCGAATAAACAGATCTCACTGAAATAACACGTAACATCTGTTAATTCTCCCCATGTATTTCCTACTCACTTTCCCGAGTGTATCACCCCTAGAAGACTGAACCCCTTTTCCTTTGTGAAAATGGCATGTAAGGCCCAAACTCTTCTAGCTTGAGTCTTACTTATTTTCTGTGAACTCTGTGCTGTAAATAGTAATGCAATTTGTATTTTTTCTCTTCTGTTAACCTCTCTTTCGTCAGTTAATTTGCAGGCCCCCAGGTACAGGACCTAAGAGGGTGGATGAAGGGCGTTTCCTCCCTGACAGCTCAGTCTTCGGTGATGTGTATGGAACTATGCAGTTTTATTTAATTTTTTTTCTTATGTTTTGAGATGGAATTTTTTTCTTGCTGTCCAGCCTGGAGTGCAGTGGCACAATCTCGGCTCACCGCAACCTCCACCTCCCGGGTTCAAGTGACTCTCCTGCCTCAGCCTCCTGAGTGGCTGGGATTACAGGCACCCACCACCACGCCCAGCTAATTTTGTACTTTTAAGAGAGACAGGGTTTCTCCATGTTGGTCAAGTTGGTCTTGAACTCCCGACCTCAGGTGATCCGCCTGCCTCAGCCTCCCAAAGTGCTGGGGTTACACGTGTGAGCCGCCAGGCCTGGCCATGGGGCTTTTATTTTTTGTGAGAAACAAACTCACTCATCCAAACCCCCAAAATGGACTCAGAGACCCAGAGAACAGCGAAAGGGAGATTTTAATGACGGTCTTGGAAGATCAGGTGTCTGTCGGGCAGGCACGCCCAGCACAGGTTCAAGAAGCAACCCAAATGCCCATCGACGATAGACTGGATAGGGAAAATGTGGCACATATACACCATGGAATATTATGCAGCCATCAAAAACGATGAGTTTGGGTCCTTTGTAGGGACATGGATGAACCTGGAAACCATCATTCTCAGCAAACTGACAGAAGAGCAGAAGATCAAACACCGCATGTTCTCACTCATAGGCGGGTGTTGAACAATGAGAACACATGGACACAGGGAGGGGAGCACTACACACTGGGGTCAGTTGGGGGGAAATAGGGGAGGGACAGTGGGGGGTGGGGAGCTGGGGAGAGATAGCAAGGGGAGAAATGCCAGATGTAGGTGATGGGGAGGAAGGCAGCAAATCACACTGCCACGTGTGTTCCTATGCAACAATTTTGCATGTTCTTCACATGTACCCCCAAACCTAAAATGCAATAAAATAAATAAATGGGGGGGGAAAAAAAAAAGAAGCAGTTTATCCTGTAGTGCAGGGGTCCCTCCCCGGTTCCTCACAGGCTGGGTATTACGGGGTCACAGTCTTCCCGGACGCCGCCTGTTGGGTGTTGGGTGGGGGCTCCAGGTGTTGTTTTTGGGTTGTCCTGCTGCGTTTTGTCACGGCTCACGATGTGTTGCAATCCCAGTCAGCTCGGGGGCCCTTCAGGTGTTTGACTTATGACCGCAGTGGCTGGGCAGGCCGATAAGAACAGGCAAAGCGAGCTACGTTGCAGGCTAGTAAACTTTCAGTTTAGACTGAACTTCTTCAGTTCAGGTGAAGGCAACTAATTGGTGGGGGGGGGGAGGGGTGACAAGCAGGCCTTGGTGATTCAAGCAGGGGCCTAGTATATCCTGTTTCTTCTGTAGTTTGCGGACCTGAGCCGATTTAAGGCACTCTGTCTTGGAAATGGACTGCTGTATACGCTATTTCCCTCATTTTCTACTACAGCATCTCATAAGTGGAGTGTGGTCTGCGGACACTGGGGGCAAAACGCTTTGCAGTCAAGTAGGTTTAGCCAATGCCACATGGGGCCTTTTCTTGAGGATCAAAGTGTGCATGTGTTCATTGGAGATTCTGCAGAATGGGAATTGGTTCGTCTCTGTTTAACCAGTATTTCCTCAACCCAGGGGCAACAGATCTGGCATCCCTGCATCCCAGGACTTGTCTGGAGGCACAGCTCTGAGGACCCCCTGCTGGGACGGCAGAATCTGGGTGGGCTGGCAGGAATCATCCTGCCTGCAGAGCCTCTGGGGGGGCTTGGTTCCCACGCTTGGCTTCCCCGGCTCTGGGGAGACAGTAGCTCCTTGGCCAAGGGGCCACGTCTGCTTTGCGTAACTTCATGTGCCTTAAACAGCAGCTCACGTCCAGGCGGTGGCACAGTGCTCCTGGGCTGACGTGACACCTCGTTCTTGGGCAGGTTGCCGTCCCACATAATGTGTACTGAGCTCCTGATAAATTCCCAAGAAATCTTTGCCGATTGTTTTTGTAGCAGTCTGGCTCTTATTAGGAGATAGAAACCACGCTGTAAGTTAAACAGGGCAGTTTCACATAAAGAATTATTCATGACGATACAACAGTAACTGTCAAATACAAGGAAACTCTAGGTGGTGGCTTGCGGCCCAGGGGAGGGAAAACCTGGAGACGTTCAGGCCTCTTCAGGGAGGAGGCAGATTCAGCTGAGAGGGGCTCTGGTTTCCAGGCCAAGAGGGCGATGGCCAGGCTGAGGCCAGAAGGTCTCAGGGGGACCGTGCCCTGGGCCCGTGGCTGCGGTGAGCTCCACAGCTGTCCTCCCACCCATTTGCAGTCCCCGGCCGGCACAGAGGCCACAGGAGAGCTTCTCCGAAAGCCTGCTGCTGACGAAGCTTCACACCCCACTCCTTTTCAAGGAGACGAGCATCCAGGAACCCCTGTTCATCTCCGGGTGCATCCGAAGGGCACCTTCGGAGCAGAAGGGCGGGGAACTCCAGAGCAGACACAGCTTTCTCACCCAGTTCGGTGAGGATGGGTGGAAGTGTGGATGTGCTTTTAGTTTCAGGAAGGGCTGGGAAAACCGCAGCTGCAGGCTCCATCTCCTCTCCTCCGTCGTGTGGATTTCGGAGGATCGACGGCCGCGTCGGGAGTAAACAGGACTGTGCTGTTTCCTCGGTAAACTTTCTCTCCCACCCCGTTTATAACACAACGTGGAACCATTAGTCACCATGGCCTCATAAAGGAAAAGGATCAATCTTTCATGAAGTGCTCACATCAGACCTGGAACATCAAACAGTTTAATTCCAGATTAATACGGCAACAGGGTTTTGATGAGGTTGTTCATTCCAAAGCCATTTCGGGTCACTGGCAGAGTGCATTAGATTAGCCTAGCCGCGGAGTAAATACAGGTACACATTCATTTAGACACTCATTTCTCATGATCCAGCAGACTTGAGTCCTGTGATGTGCCCAGGAAGTAGGAATCGGTCTGAGAGGCCCGAATAGGGCAGCTCAGGACTGGAGGACAGGTGTCGGTCCCCTGGCTGCTTCAGGCACCGTCCTGCCTCGGAAGCCAGTCTCAGCGCGGGTCCCTCCTGCGGCTTGCCAGGCAGCTGTGGGGGGTTTGAAATCCTGCCGCTGAGCTGGGATAGCTGAGCCGGACCGCCACTCTTCATTAGGGTTGCCAACTGGCTGTGGAAGGCGGGACTGTGCTGGCAGCCAGGTTCTACCCCTGGGGCCTCCCTCCCTCCTCCGCCCCGACCGCTGCTGGGCTCCGGACCTCCACCCTGTCCTCCAGCACAGCCCCCAGCGTGCAGAGCCATCCTCCGGTCGGAGACTCCCTCCCGCACAGCCCGGGGTTTGGCTGCGATGAACACCCCTGCAGTGGACATTCGCATGGTGTGGACCTGCGTGCGTTCCTCCCGGGTAAGTGCCTTGGCGTGGAGTCGCTTGGTCCCGTGGGAAGGATGTTCAACGTGGTAAGAAGCCACCGCCCGCTTTCCAAAGGGGTCCTTCCATTTTCCTAGTGAATGTTCCGGCTGATTCCCGTGCACACTGGGTGTGGTCAGGCCCTGGACGTCGGCCGTGCTGCCAGGCATGTGGGGAGCACAGGTGGCTTCAGGTGCACTCCCGGTCCCCGAGGAGGCTGTGCATTTCCCCATGTGTGTGCACCAGGCTTAGACCTCTGTGTCATGTCTGCTGGGGTCCTCTGCTCACTTCTCCTCGGGTTCGTTGTTCTCTGTGAGGCAGCTGCAGGGGTTCCATCCTGGCGGGATATGGTCTCAGGTGGGATCCGTGCTTGGGGACTTCCTCCTGGTCTGTGGCTCCCAGGGGTTTCTGAAGAAAAATGAGACGTGGGATGTGCAGAGGCCGGGCCTGCAGCAACCACTCAGAAAACAAAAGCGATGCCCGTTACCAGCGCTCCCCCCGCTGCCCTGCCACGGTCCGCCTGCCTGCATGAGCCCTGGGCCTGCGTGTCAGGAAGGAGTTGTCTGTGATACTCCTCAGGGTGGCTCCGGGGAGGCCCAGGCCTCGGTTTCCCTCTGCAGACTGGGGGGATGATGGTGACCTGGGCCAGCCCTTCCAGTTAGGGCCCTGCGGATTGATTCTGGAGAAAAGGGGGGGCTCCTGCCCAGGCTGCTTGCTGGATGACGTCTCAAACAGGCTGGAAGACAGAGAGACAGACACAGAGAGAGAGAGACAGAGAGAGAGAGAGACCGACAGAGACAGACAGAGATAGAGACAGAAAGAGATAGAGACAGAGAGAGAGAGAGAGAAACAGAGGCAGAAGCAGAGACAGAGAGACAGAATGAGAGACAGACAGACAGACAGAGATACAGTGGAGGGGGGGAGAGAGAGAAGCTCTCTGAGTTCTCCACAGAACTCCACACCAGGACCGCTGGCAGATGGAGAGCCCCTTGTGTAACTGACCATTTGGTGGCAGGGGGTCTGCTGACCTCGTTCCCAGGTCCATCCCTGCAAGTCCCCTCCCCCTGCAGGTGCCCTCTGGGGTCCTGGCATCACACGGGGGCAGAGCCTTGAGATGCCTCTGTGAGTACAGGTACGCGATTCCCTTGCACTCAGGAACAAGGAGACAGGAGCCTGGAAGTGGTGCTTCCCCAGGTCCTCGGCTGGTCCTCGGGCCCCTCAGGCTGGAGCTGCTCTGGGGGCTGGAGCTCTGGAGGGCACCCTCCTGGCTGGTCTCTGCCTCCCTGGCTCCGCCCACGGCCAAGTGCACTGATTCCAGTGACAATGGCTAAAACAAAGATGATTCTGGAGGAGCGGAAGAAACCAAAGATAAGGAGGGGGGCCTGGGGGAGGCTGGGGGCTTCGTTTTCGGAGGAGGAACCCTGCCTGGAGAGGCGTGAGGTGTGTGTGCAGCCGAAGGCCCAGGCTCCATGGGCATGCCCCACGCTGGCTGGCCGGTTGGCTTTGCGAGCCTCCGTTTCCCTGTCTGTAAAACGGGCAGGATGGAACCACAGTCCTCATGGGGAACAGAATTGGGACACTGGAGCGTGCTCGGCCTGGTCGTTGCCCAGGGCGGGGGCTGCCAACGGGGCAGTCACAGGCTGTGCGCATGTCACATGTGCACATGCGTGTGTGCATGGGGGATTGGTGTGCATGTGTGTGCTTGGGGACCCGGGGGTGAAATCACAGCCACCTGAGGGTCCCGTGCCACCTGCCCCGGGCCCCAGCCCAGGCACCTTGCCTTGCTTTCATCTCAAAAAGGGGTGACTGCAGGCCAGGGCTGCCCTGGTGCTGGGACTCTATCCTAGCACCCACGGCCATCAGGGGAGGCAGCTGGGTCCAGAAAGGGGCACCCTGGGGCCAGGAGGAGCCCCCTGGGCTGTGCCTTCAGCCCTGCCTAGAGGGTGTCCCCACGGAGGAAGGGTTCTCTGTTCAAGCCCTGGCCAGAGCACTTTACAGACTGGTTCTGGCCCAATCGAGCCCCCCAGCCTCCACCATCGAGGGCAAAGATGAAGGCCTCACGATAGGGGATGGACTTTTACCCCCAAGCCTCATTAACTTGGGCACTGCCTTCATTCCACAGGTGGCACGGTCCCTCAACATTGGGAAGCGGTGCAGAGCCCTGGACACCTGCCAGGAAGGGGGACAGGGATTCGTCACATCTGTGGCCTCTGGGCTCACACAGGGTCCCAGCCGCAGCCCTGGCATCCTGGACCTTGCTTCCGTCCTCTGCCGGTGAAAAGAATGTGCTTCTTCCTGCTGACCTGCGGGATTGGAAATGCAAGTTAAATCGCTGTTCGGATGCAAACGCTGTCCGTGTAATTAGTCTTAGACGGCCAGCGGGTGAATTATTCCAACCATTCCACCCAGCCTGCAACCTCAGGCCACGCTGGTCCAGGAATGAGCTAGTAAGAGTTTATGATAAAAATGTCCAAAAATCGAGAAGCCCGATAGCAATTTGGCAGGATAACTGTGTCTGTTGAATCTCATACTGAAACATGAGGGCTTAAAATCTGGGTGTGTGTGATTTAAAAAAAAAAAAACTAATATGTTTTTATTTTTTTGAGATGCAGTCTCACTGTGTCATCCAGGCTGGAGTGCAGTGGCGCGATCTTGGCTCACTGCAACCTCCGCCTCCTGGGTTCAAGCGATTCTTCTGCCTCAGCCTCCCGAGTAGCTGGGACTACCGGTGGGTGCCACCACGCCTGGCTAATTTTCGAATTTTTGGTAGAGGTGGGGTATTTTCATCATATTGGCCAGGCTGGTCCCGAACACCTGACCTTGTGATCCACCCATCTCGGCCTCCCAAAGTACTGGGATTACAGGCATGAGCCACCTCACCTGGAATAAAAAACTAATTTTTTTTTCTACTTTATTTCGCTAGTATTGGTCTGAGGTGGATTAGAAAAGCTTCAACAACCAGTCTTTGCCACAGAGGGGTTGAGAAGCACAGACTTGAACGACAAAGAATCACTTTCCTGCAGCAAAGCAGTTTGGACACAGCTACTGAGCTGAGCGCTGTGAGAGCGTGGGCTCCGGCCCCTGCGTCCCACCCTGGGGTGAATTCCGCGCAGGCTTTTCTGAGAGTGATGTGCCACATGTGTCAGGAGTTAACAAAGCAACTGTCCTCCGACCAATCCTCCGAGACGTGGAAAAAGGCAGAGCCACTGGGGCGTCCACTGAGCAGCGTCTGAAAGTGTGAAAAGCCCAGAAACGGCACGAACGCCCCACGGCAGAGGAGGGGCCGAGGTAGGAGACGGCCACTGACGGCAGTGCCCGCACGGTTTTGCAGAAGAGCACTCACCAGCAGCACGTGTTCCTTCCTTCATTTATTCATCAAAGGCTTGCTGCAAGGTGACAGACAGGCGCCTGGGCGATGGACTGTGTTTATTTAAAAAACAGCCTTTGAAACGCTGGGACACGTGGTTCCAGGCTGATGAGAAGGTACACCTGTGCACGGGAGAAGCTGGAACCGGGCGCTCGCAAATGTTACCTGTCACTCTCTCCCCTCCGGCCCGTCCCTGCCTGAGGTCTCTTGGGAAGCGCCGGTGGGATTCTGGGCATGTACCTTCTCTTTGGGCTTTCTGATACGTCCTGTGATGTCCTATAACGAATATCTGGTTTACCAAATTAGGCTGCGAAATGGGTGCAACGAACACAGTCTCCATTCTCTGTGAGCACGGCGTGCAGCAGGAAGCATCCTGCAGGCCACTGTGATTTTTTTCCCAGTACTGCCCGGGGCTCTTGTCCTCAGGGCACCCACCTGCCCACGTGCTCCCCACCCAGCCTGAGCCTGAAATTGGCATCCCAGCTCCCCTCTGGCACTGCACCCCAAAGCCCAGCTGTAGATCTCTTTTCTCTGGTCCCTGTGCCAGCCCCTGACCCTGCCCTCCCCGGAAGCAGACCCATGGCTCTCCTGCTGCCCCACAGACCTCATCCTCCAGTTCACTGGCTTTCAAGGGCCAAGGCCAGAGCACCCCACAGGCCTGCCCCGCCCGCCGAGGCCGCCTGAGGGCCTGGATTTGTGCGTCCCTGCGTCTTAGCTGCAGCGTCCACCTGGCCCCAGCCCCAGCCCCACTCCCAGACTCCAGACCCACCTGGCAGTCAGAATGGTTCAGACATGGAGGATGGGCACTGCACCACTGCCATGCACCCTCCAGGGAGCTCTGGCTGTGCCAGGGCTTAACCCCAGCCTCCGTCGGCCACGGAGGCCTCCAGGACAGGCCCTGACCGCCTGTGCCGTCCCTGTGTCCACAATTGACTGGCCTGAATGTTGGTTAGGCCCTTGCTGCGGGAGGCTTGTGCTGCTCCTTCATGAGGCTGAGGCACTCCTCAGAGTTCAGCTTGGACGCCACCTCCTCCAGGAAGCCTCCCTGATTTTCCCCCTCCATTCCTGAGAGGAGATGAGCTGTTCCTTGTCTGTGCTCATGCAGCCTGCACCTCGCCTACTCTGGGCCCTGCACCGTGGGGGCTGCCTGGCCTCTCTGTTCCCACCAATGGCAATTCTGTGAGGTCACATGAGTCCTGGCCCTTGGCACCTGGCACAGAGCCTAGTGTGCAGGGCAACTCTGAATGTTTGTGAATAAATGTTCTGTGTGTGTGCATGTGAACTCAAAATACACCAGCTCTTAGACACTGGGTCCTCTTGTGGGGCTCTGTGTGCTCGGCACCAGGATGCAGACTCACTGCAAGCCCCTCGGAGGAGCTCCCTGGGAAGGGCAGGGCATCTGTGCCAGCGGCTCCTCCTCCCCTCCAGCCCTGGCCTCGGTGCTAAAAGCATCCCCTGCCCCTGCCTGAGATCTCTCGGGAAGCTCTGGACACTGTGCAGCTTGCGCCTGGCCTGGCCTCTGGCTTGTCACACTGCCAAGCGTCTGATGTCACCTCTTGGCAACAGAACAGTCAGAACCAGGCTGGGTGGCTGGATATTAAAGAGCCACGAACAAACCCTGAGTGGATTGTCTTGGCGAGTTTTAAAGCACTGGCGCCTGTCCCCTCAACCCCACACACGGGCTGGTGGTGAAATCGAAGGAGGCATCGCACTTGGGGTTTTGCTGTATTTCTGTTCTCCGTCCCTCACCTCCAAAACTCAAGTGACTAGGCCAGATGTGGTTGCCATGGCAACCCCTTCTCCTCCAGTAGCTCACGCTGGAGTTTTCAGCTTAATCTTGGAAGTCTCTGGGCACCAGAGTGCTGTTTAGGAGAACAGGGCCGCGTGGTGGGGTGGCCCTGTCTCCGCCTGCTTGTTGCCACCTTTGCTTCCGGGGGCTTAGGAAGTTATGACTGGGGGGTACAGTGCTGTCTGGAGTGGACAGCCACCTGGCAGAGGGAGGACCGGGAGGCCACGGGCTGCTCTCCAGAGCCCAAGGTGGGCCGGGAGTCGGCCCTCCCTCCTCCCAAGGAATCCAGGTCAGTCCTCTCAGCCCCACAGAGACGGGGGAAGGTGCCCCACTATCTCTTTTGGAGATGGACGAAGGGGACCTACCCAGAGACACCGGGTCAGGGAGAGGCAGAGTTAGGCGTGGACCCAGCCTGTGGCACTCGAGGGCCCCTGGGACCTCCAGGTACACAGACGCTGCCTCACCTGTGACCCTGCTCTGCAAATGCTGACCCTGTCTGGCTGGGCCCAGCAGCTTCCTGAGGCGAGGCCAGTCTGTTGCAGTGACAGCTCTTCCTGCACTCTGCGGCTGACGGGTACATGCCCTGCCTGCAGGCCTTAGAATGGATCCATGGGCCACACGGCCCCTCAGAGCCCCCCACTGCCACTGGGTGCAGCTGCCAGCAAGGTGGTTCTTCAGAAAGCCTCCCCTGAGTGATCTGGGTGGGGATGGTGGCTTTCAAGTGTGGGGGGGACACTCAGTTAACCTGCAGTGACACCGAGAGTCAGGCTGCTCAGTACGTGTCGCCCCTTGAATCTAAATTAATCAAAATTCAATACAATCAGACATTGGGCTTCTTGGCTGCGCTGACATTTCAAGGGCGCAAAGGCCACATGTGGCTCGTGGCCGTCCTCTGGGATGGCAGAGACCCAGAGCGTTTCTGTCATTGCAGAGAGCTCCGTGGGACAGCAGTGGCTCCCGTATCTAAGGCCTATGTCAATAGACTCATGCCAGAGCGGGCCCGGGAGGCTGCCACTGGAGTCATATGGTGCTTGGGGCGGGTCCCAGCTCCACACTGCCTTCAGCTGTGCCCCGTCAGACAAGTGCCTTGGCCCCTCTGAGTCTTAGGGTCCTTGTCTGTGGCGGGGAGAACAGCAGTGTCCTCCTCTGTTGAGGTTGTTCATGTCGCCATGACCGCCCTTCAGGTCATCTTCCCCTTCCTCCTGCCACCTGAGGGGGGCTGCTGTTCTTCCTCCTCTACAGGTGGAGACACCGAGGCTCAGAGAGGCCAACAGACTTGCTCAAGAGCAGGCAGAAGCAGAACCCGCCTGCATTTGAGGCTCATGCAGCCAGATCTCGCCAGCAGAGCCCGGGTAGGATCAGCCACATGATGCAAAGACTCCCCACTGGAGCTGGCATCCGGCTTCCCGCCGTCTGCCCTGGCCCCTTCCCTCCCCACCTCCTCCCACCTCCTCCCCACCACCCTTTATGCACCTGAGGATGGCAACGCTCCCCCTTTTCGTGTCTGTCCCTGGGTGAGCGCAGCCAGTCCAGAGAGGTCTGATCCCCGCTTTCCAGCCTGCGAAGCCACTCAGCCCCAAAGCCTCCTGGACCTGCTCTCTGCTCCCAGAGCCCTAGGTACAGGGCTGAGTTCCTTCCATTGCTCCTGTGCCCAGCCAGACCCATCATGGCTGCAGATGGGCAGAGGGCTGCGGATTGCATCTCACAGGCCCCAGGAGTTCACAGGACCCTCTGTGGAATTCTGCCATAGCCACCCCCTGGAATGTCATCAAGCTCCCCCCAGAATCTCACCCAACATCCGTGAAATTTCACGGGACACCCAAACACATTCTCCCAGTCGTTGTTTTGGTGTTGGTGACTTGGGGGCAGTCCCCTGTGAAGCTTGGGAGCCAGGTTGCCCAGAGGCTAAAGATGTTGATGACACCCGGAGCTCTTGGCTCCGGAAGTTCTATCGCTCCTTCCATGCGAGACAGCGGGGTGAGGAGACAGAGCTCCCCCATGGAATGTTCAGCCCACAAGTGACCCCGGAAATGCCACTACCAGGGTTTGGACGAGGGACAGAAAGGGGCACTTGTCCCTCAAGGACACGGAAACTCTGGACTCTCGGGGCTCAGGGCGTCTCCGCCATGGCCACAGGTGCTCCTGGGGCCTGTCCGAGGGCCACAGACGTGGCTCTGAGTGGCCCTCCCCCCATTTGCTTGGATCCCCCGGATGGCTTTGGCCCCAGGGAAGCAGTGAGGGCTGACAGCCCTGGCTTTGTCCCCTTGCTGTCCCATCATCTGCAGGTCCCCAGGCAGGCCCGCGCCGAAGCTGCCTCAGCTACCCTCCAGCTGTTCCCACCTCTCTGAGCCTCAGTTTCCTCTGTAAATAGGGTGTGAGGGTGGCCAGGACCTTGAGGCTTGCTGTGAGAGTCACTCTAGACACACTCTGTCCACCAGGCTTGTCCCTCCACGCCTCCTCCTGGGTCCTCCCAGGTTATCAGGACACCCTTGGAATAAGGACAACACGGTGGGTTTTTTTTTGGACAAAGTCTCGCTCTGTGTTACCAGGCTGGAGCGCAGTGGTGCGAACTCAGCTCACTGCAACATCTGACTCCCGGGTTCAAGTGATTCTCCTGCCTCAACCTCTCAAGTAGCTGGGATTGCAGGCATGTGCCACCACACCCAGCTAATTTTTGTATTTTTAGTAGAGATGGGGTTTTACCATGTTGGCCAGGCTGGTCTTGAACTCCTGACCTTGTGATCCACCTGCCTTGGCCTCCGGAAGTGCTGGGATGACAGGCGTGAGCCACCGCGCCCGCTGACCTTGGTGTTTTCTGTGCTTGTGAGTTTGAAGCAGGCTGGATGGTGGCCTTTTGGGAGGCGTCCTTTGTGCCAGCCACTCGAGGCCATTTTGGGCTCTCGTCTTTAGGGGCTCTGGACGCTTGGCTGATTCCAGTGATGCTTGTGGTGTTCCTGAAGGCCCTTGACGAGGCTGGTTGTGTGCCATGTGGTTACCGGAGGGCTGTCGTGCCTCCTAGCCCCCCTGAAGCGCGGGTCGGCGCAGCCTCTGTGACACGGCTTGCCCATTGCTTCAGCTAGCTGCTTTTCTAGAAGCCAGAATCCAAAGTGAGAACAGGAATTTGATTTTACGAACCCAGAAAACAAACAAACAAAGAAATCAAGATGGTGGGGGTTGGGGACCAAATATAGTTATGGGGCAAATATGTTCAGTCAACAAAAATCTAGCTAAGAGATGGCCGGAGTGTGGAAAATGAAATTGAGAAGCAGTGACAGGGTGTCTGGAAGATCAGCCGCAGACTCCATGTCTTCTGTTCTCTGGGGGGTTAACCCGGTTAAGGAGGCTTGCTTCCCACCCCAGCACCGCACCAGCCCCCACCGCCTTCTCTGCAGACTTCTCAGTCCATGGTCTAGGCACACATGTCCTCATCCCACTGGGATGCAGGCCCGGATGCTCCACCAGGGCCATCCCCTCCCTCAGCAGTGTCCCCCCACCCCACGACTGTTCCAAGCCCATCTCCCAGGAGGCTGCGATGGAAGCCTGGTGGTCTGGTGAAGGCAGGGGCCAGGCATCTCCTGTTCCCCTTGGGCCCCCAGCCCGTGGTGGGTGCTCCAGGGACGCTGGTGGGGTGGATGCTGATGTCCGTGGTAAAATCGTGCAGGAAAGTAGCCACAGTTGTTGAGAAGTGTGCCGTCATTATTGTCTTACAATAAGAACAGTTTCTAACCATCTCGAAATGTGCTTTTCCATGAACCCCAGCCAAGAGATTTAGTGGGTTTTAAGCATCGATTTTTGACAGTATTTTTCAGTGGGTAACACGGCAACGTGGGAGCCTTTCACCCCAGTAATGTAAAATGCAATTTTTAAGCCAATAGCACAATTGAAAAACCCTCTCTGAAGTAATCAAGAGTAGCGACAGCCTTTTTGCTCACTGGAAGGTTGTCATGTTGACTCTGAGCGACTTTAGCAGAAACGCTGCGGTGGTGGCTCCGGAGGGACACGGCGAACCGGGCCGGCTCCAGCATCGATTGTTCAAAGGGAGAAAAACTCCACGTTCCCGCTGCAGGAATCCGGCAAGCCGAGGGCTCTGTAGCCAGAGGCACTCGCTGCGGCTGCTAAATCCACGGTTACTCCCCACGCTCTGGGTCTAGCGAGGCGGCCGCTCCCGGCTCCAGCAGCCTTGCTCTCAGCAGAGCTGGCTCGGGCCACAGCTGTGTGCTTTACTGCGGGGTCAAACAGATCGAATTCCCAAACACCAGGATGCCGCCTCAGACGGCTGCACGCTTCCAGCCAGGCCAGGGATCTCCAGGCAGCGGTTTAGGGACGGGCCTCTCTCCACTGACTTCCAGGGCTTGATTTGGGGTCAGGCAGTGGTTTGGGGCTGGCAGTGGGTCGGGGGGGGTATCAAGGCTGTTGTGTCTGGGCACCCGGGGAGGATGTGTCTCGTTCCCAGGGCCTTTTTCTTTTTGCTTGGCCTGCGTGGGACAAACACTGCCATGGCAAAGGCACCCACGTGAAGGCAGTTTCTGGCTCCGGGAGCCTGGTCATGCTGGCCGCCTACCAGGGCCCCTCGCTGGTGTTTCTTTGACCCCTGTCCCTGCAGCTGTGATTTTGTGAAAGCACCACTTCTGCTGGGCAGGGTCGGGGAAGGCAGAGGTGACTTGGGAAGCAGAGGTCAGAGTCAGAGAAGAACTGAAATGCTGCCAGCTTTGAGGCTGGAGGGAGGGGCCCTGAGCCAAGGAATGCAGGCAGCTCCAGAACTGGGGAAGGCAGGATCCGGCCTCTCCCCCAGAGCCTCCGAGGGAGAGCCTGGATTTAGGCCAGCGAGACCCATTTCAGCCTCACCTTCTCTGTAAGGTGACCAGTGTGTGCTGTTTGAAGCGACAAGATGTTGGGACCTATTGTAGCTGCAATGGGAGCAGAAGGGCAGTGATCCAGGGGGTCTGGGGTGCACCGGGAGGGAGGGGGTCACGTGATGTGGGTGGGTGGGTAGGGCCAGATCCTTGGACAGACCTTGTCAGATGTTTCTGAGCAGCAAGTGGCCTGATACAGATTGAAGGACAGAGGGCCGGCTTGCCGACTACATGTGGCATGAGTGGAAGCAGGGGCCGCTGGGGCCATGGCTGTGCCCTGGGAAAGGGGAACCCGGCGGCCATGCCCAGGGGCTGTAGGAGGCTGGTGCGTGGCGCCTTTTAAAGGCCTAGTTCCAAGGGCATCTGGATCGATCGTCTATGCAGCAGGAGCTTGGAGGGGTCGGGAGGTTTCTGTAAGGACTCCCCGCCCTTTCGCGTTTGCGTGCCAGCAGCGAGGACCAGAGCATAGAAGAACGGGACTGAGCATGGCGGTGGGGCCGCAGGAGGAAGCACGGGTTCTGGCTTGTTCCCGTCACTGAAGCACCTGGGAGTTCTCAGGTGGGGGCCTCCAGGGGGAGCAAGGGGCTGAGGAAGTCCGGCCTGGGGGCAGTTTTAGATTAGGGAGCCTTTTCAAGTAGGTCGTATTTGAAGAGGCAGGGACCAGGTGAGGTGTCCAGGGAGAGAGGATGGCTGAAGACAGAGCCCCGGAGACCGCCTTTGTTAGGGAGGCCAGGGAGGGAGGAGGAGCCAGCCAGGGGACTTAGGAGGGGCTGCCACTGAGGCCAGAGACAAATCCAGAGAGTTGGGACAAGCCCCTTCCGGTCCCCAATACAGCTGTGATGCCAAGTTCCCTCCCTACAGAGGTGTGACGGTCTCTGGGACGATACGCTATTTTCCAGGCGTCACCTGCCAGGACATCTGGCTGGGAGCTGTGTCCTCACCCAGGAGTGGTGCTCCAAGCCAGTTAGGGCAGCGCTTCTGGGCTTTCCAGGAACGCACTGGAAGGGTGTGTTCTGGCAACGTGCAGAATGAGCCCTGGTACTTCCTCCCCAGGCCTGTGGGAAGGGCGCTCGCTGGCCTCACCTCCTGCCAAGCGTAGATGGTGGCTTACACCCTTCACCCACCATGAACAGTGAGAAGGGGCGCTGCCGACACTGGAGGCTCCCACTCTGACGGCGTCCCACAGCCCCCTGGAGACCGCGCTGCCGACACTGGAGGCTCCCACTCCAAAGGCATTCCACGGCCCCCGGGGACCAGGCATGCTCCTCTTTCTAGTTCTGAAAGCCTCAATTCTCCTGGTTCTTTCCTCCATGAGCCTGCAAGTGTCTGAGGGCAGGGTCCCAGCCCAGAGAACACAGGGCGATGGGTCCAGGCAGAGAAGCAGGGAATGGAGCTATGGGATTTTTGACCCCTGCTGTGTGCAGGGTACTGACGGAGGCCGTTGCCCCGGGCTCTATCTTGGCAGCTCAGGAAAACCGGAGGACGGCGCATTGCTCTTCCCCCACTTCACAGACGAGGAAATGGAAAGAGGAGGGAGGTGACTTGGCCAGGCCCACACGGCCGCCAGTGGTGGAGGGGGTCACAGACCCCAGGCTGTCCGGCCCAAAGCCTGGGTGAGAATCTGTGCAGGCAGACGTGGAGGGCGGGCATGTGCAGGACCCTCAGAGCAGCGGAGAGTGAACAGAGGCGGCTTTCTGTCAGCGTTCGCTCTGTCCAGGTATGTTAGTCGGGGTTTTCCAGAGAAGCAAGGGAAGGAGAACCCATAGGAGATGTGTAAAGGAGACCGACTCATGGCACTCTGCTCACGTGACTTTGGAGCCTGACAGGTCCCACCATAGGCTGCCTGCAGGCTGGAGGCCTCGGACAGCTGGGGTCCAGTTCCAGTCTGAGTCCAGAAGCCCAAGAAACCAAGGGGCCAACAGCACAGCCCCAGCCCAGGGGCAGTGGGAGAGCAGTGTCCCAGATCACGCCAGCAGGCAGGAGAGAGGGCACGCTCCTCCCGCCCCAGCCATTTTGTTCCATTCAGGCCCTAATGGGTTGGATGAGGCCCACCCGTGCTGGGCAGGGACCGTGGATCACTGAGTCCACAGGCGCAGCTGCCAGCCCCATCTGAAAACACCCCACAGACACACCCGGAAACCATGTTTAACCTGGACAGCTTGTGGCCAGTCAAATCGACATAAAATTCACGACCACACCTGGGCGGCCACCAGCCTTGTCGCTGCACAGGGCTTCGCAAGCCTGGCCTATGCTAGGTGCCCCAGCCCACAGACGTTCATAGGAGTGTATATGGACTGGTCCCTTTGTTCCTGGGGGTGAATATGGACCAGCCCCTTTGTTCATGGGGGTGTATATGGACCAGCCCCTTTGTTCATGGGGGTGTATATGGACCAGCCCCTTTGTTCATGGGTGTGTACATGGATCAGTGCCTTTGCTCGTGGGCATGTACACGGATCGGCCACTTTGTTAGTGTGTGTGTATATGGACAAGCCCCTGTGATTACGCGCTGTGGATCATTCACTCATTGGTTGCTCAGAGGCAGCCTCTCACACCCTGCTGGCCTCCTGCCACATGCTCTGTCCCCAGGCTGTGCCGCTCGGAGATGAAGGTAATATCAGCTTCAGTCAGGCAGCAGCCCTGAGTCCCAGCTCTCACCAGCCCTCTTCCCTAGCACCTGCCCTGGCCAGGGCCGTGGGTGATCTGTCTTCTCTACTCTATTTTTTGGGGTCCCCAGTGTACCATGAGATAAACAATTAAATGAACAAATGAATAAATGTCTGAGAAACAAAACCTAAGTCGGGTTTTCTTCCCACCCTCGCTAATTTGGGTGACCTTCGGCAAGGCTGGCCTCAGTTTCCCTTCTGGAAACGATGGGTTTGGACTGATGAGTCCCATGGTCCTTCCTGCTGTGCTGTCCTAGGGTTGTCCAAACCCAGAAGCAGGAGCAGGTGCTAACATGTCCTAGAGGGGTTTGGATGAGATTTCAGAGCTGCTGCCTCTCCGAGCCTCAGCTTCCCCATCTGTGACGTTGGGTCCATCATGATGGCCCTCCCCGGGCAGAGACCACGTCCCTGTGGTCCCCGTCGCCCATCCTCACAGCTGTTGTCCAGAGCCACCCTGGGAGGCTCAGGCGGTCCCACCAGATGGCTCCTGTCATCGTCAGACCGGCTTCCGACATCCCTCTGGCACCCCACAGCCCTCCCCAGCCCCGCGCTTCCTGAGGTCTCTTTGCTACCCAGCATCTCTTTAAATATTTAAGCCGGTGTGATGCAATGCTCAGGCTCTGATGGCCTGGTCTGGTGCTCAGACCACAGCAGCGGGCTTTCAAGGCTTCATTTTCATATTTTGTTGGAAGAAAATTGACCCAGAGAGAAAGCTGAAGCTTTTAAGGCATTAAGAGGCCGAGAGAAGCTTGGACAGACTCAGCATGAATTTCACTTAAGGGGAAAAAAATGTCTGGTCTCTGAGCCTCCCGGCCGGGTGCTGCCCCCGGCGCAGCTGCTGAGGCAGGACAGTGGGCCCAGCTCTTCCGCAGTGAGCGCATTACAGCCTGCGATTCAGAGCTGCGATGAATCAGGGCTGCCTCGGGCCAAATGGATCCCTAATTGGAGAAATGGAGAGTTCAGGCAGCACTTTGCAGGCCGTGCGTCTGCAGAGGCTGCTGGGGCCACGGGCTCTCCAGGTCCTTGTGCGTTTTCTCACCAAGATTGGGGAGGATGGGGCGAGGGCAGGTGGGCCTGGATGGGGACTGCGGGCCCCGGGCCCTGACTTCTGGAGCGGAAGATGGCGCTTTCTTCAGGAGAGAGCCTGGCTCTAAGGAGGGTCCCTGCCCACCTCTTGTCCTTTATGAAATGAGATATGTGTGGCTGATCTGCAGGCTGGTAGGCAGCTCCTGGCTCACGCCAACCTGGCCACTCCCCAGGGAAGCCTCAGGACAAAGCATCATCTGCCCGCAACACAGTTGCAATGTCCGCCCTCCCACCCCTCTGCAGCATCATGGGGTCAGAATAGCGCAGAGGTCAAGGTTGGGAGCCAATGTTGGGGCATGACCCATCCTGCTGCCTCCCACCAGCCCTGGGACCCTGGCAGGCTGCTAAGCTCCCTGATCTGGTTGTTTCATGGGTAAAGCGGGGACAGCGATAACAGTCACTTGGTAACATTACTGAAATTCCATGAGCTCATTCACATCAATCAGCACAGCGCCTGGCACGAAGAAACCACTCAGAAGCTATGCCATGAAATGTGCCCATGAAATGTTTATCGGTAAAAAATACAGCTGCTGCTGAAGATAAAGAGGCTTTGGAGCCTTCCTGGAATGGGAGGGAGAGATCAAAGGTGATCACAGCCAATCCAGCCCCAGCAAGGACACGCCTGCTAATTTGGGAGTATTCAGGAATGTTCAGGGTCAAGATCGAACCTCGCTTAGCAAATCATTTCTCAAGACCTTGCAAACTCATTATGGCAACACATTTACTGGGATAATGGAAAAAATAGCCCGGAGAGCAAAATGATCCCCCAAAGCCCTTAATGTCCACTTGAACCACAACGCACTTAAGTGCTCAGTTCAACAAAATTCTTATCTGTTAATTCAGAAGTTCTAGAGCTGCATGGCGTTCTTTGCAAGCCCATAAAGGGGGGCTCTTTGAGGAGCACGCCGTCAGACGATCTCGAACACCTGGACATGCTTGCCACCCAACAGGGCAGCCTGTCCTTAGCTGTCTCCACGCTCTCTGAGCTTGGAACCTTCCCACCTGAGCCAAGCCCGCCAGCGAGGCCGGACTGCGCCTGGCTCCGAGGGGCCCGTGCACACGGGATGACGTGCGGGGGCCCCTGGCCAGCGGAGTGACAGCTCCTCGGTCTCGACACCTTGGCAGCAGCTCTGCTTTTGCTGGTTGTTAATGAGATGGTTGGTCTGGCCTGTAAGCAAATTGTACAGCTAACTAATGTGTCTGTAGCTCGGAATTATTTATTGCTCATGATTGCTCTGCCTGGGTTTTCAATACATAATTCATATTTTGGGGAGTAGGTTTTTTTTGAACTCAGGGTTGGGAGGAAAAAGCAAGCCTAGAGCCGAGGCTCTGCGTGAATGTTCTGAGCAGGGGGTGGCCAACGAGCTGTTTGGGGCTGCCGGCTGTCTACCCTCCAGACTGGACAGTGGTGCTGGTTGGAGGCGCCGAGCGGGCTTGAGAGAAGCTTCTGGAGCTCAGAGCTCAGCACTCAGTTTCTGGGGAGAATACTCTGCGTCTCCGGAGGTGAGCTTGCCCTCCCTGGCTCTCCTAAACTTTCTGCCTCCTCGCCGGAACCCCTCCCTCCATGACAGACAAGGCCTGCCGAGCAGTGCAGGTCTCAAGTGCAGGGCTAGGGCCCTCTGGCTCTCTTGGCCTCCCTTGCTCTGAAACGGCCCTACCTGAAGCCAGCTCTGCTGTGGAGGGCAGGCCGTGAGAATCCTGGCAGGTCTTATAATCCCGTGATTATAAAGCGATCACCATGGGCAAAAATGCCCTGAAGAGCAAATATAATAAGAAAGGAGGCTTTGAACCAAATCACTACCAAGAGATCAAGCAACATCGGTTTGAGAGGTTTTCTAGAGGTGGGAGGCGTGTGGCTCCCCCTCGATGATATAAGCCACCAGGGCCTAGCCGCAGCCCGAGGTCTGGGCTGTGAATATCTGCTTCTGTCGTTTGCATTCATTCCGGTGAAACCTCAGCCTCAGAAGGACAGCAGACGCCACAACAGCTCAGCGAGGATGTGAACAATAATATTAGGGATGAAAAGGATGCGTTCAGGGCGGTGAAGAATGGGGGTGAGCGGGAAGCAGAATGCTCGGAATACTAAAGCCTCAGCACGCAGGAGCCACACACAGATGAGTAACGGGAGAGGCCACGTCGGAGTCCATCACGATGTCTTAATCTCAGCTCGTTTTTCTCCTGCCGGCGAGATGAGCCAGGAGGTGGTGGGGCAGGAGGAAATGGGAGTAATCCTTTAAAGCAGGTGTGTGTGCAGGTGCACGTGTGAGCATGTGTGCACGGAATGTGTGCAGGTGTACACTGTGCATATGTGGTCATGTGCATCATGTGTGCATGTGGACACGTGTGTGGTGTGTGCATGTGTGTACTGTATGTGCATGTGGGCATGTGTGTGGTGTGTGCATGTGTGTACTGTGTGTGTATGTGGGCATGTGTTTGCTGCGTGCATGCGGGCATGTGTGTGCTGTGTATACTGTGTGTGCATGTGGGCACATGTGTGGTGTGCACCTGTGTGCATTGTGTGTGGGCATGTGTGTGCTGTGTGCATGTGTGTACTGTGTGTGCATGTGGGCATGTGTGTGGTGTGTTCATGTGTGCGCTGTGTGCATGTGGGCATGTGTGTGATGTGTGCATGTGTGCACTGTGTGTATGTGGGCACATGTGTGGTGTGTGCACGTGTGTACTGTGTGTATGTGGGAACATGTGTGATGTGTGCACTGTGGGCATGTGTGTGGTGTGTGCACGTGTGTACTGTGTGTGCATGTGGGCCTGTGTGCTGTGTGCATGTGTGCACTGTGTGTGTATGTGGGCATGTGTGTGGAGTGTGCATGTGTATACTGTGTATGTATGTGTGCATGTGTGTGCTATGTGCATGTGTGTACTGTGTGTGTATGTGGGCATGTGTGTGGAGTGGGCATGTGTGGTGTGTGCTTGTGTGCATCTAGCTTTTATTAGAAAATTATATGTTTTTAAAATTAGTTTAATTGAGAGTTTGGCTAAATGAATTGTGTGTGTGAGGGCAGTGTGAGCAGGGCAACATGCATTGTGTATATGCCTGTGAGCATGTGTGTGTACATGTGTGTGATGTGTGTGGTGTGTGTGGTGTTGCTAGGATAATGGAAGAAGACGCCCATGCCTGTTAAGGATGCTGCCTAGGACTCTGTCCCACGGGAGCACCCAGGGCCCCCTAATCCACCAGGCACCTGAATGCTCAGCCTGGGTCAGCCAATCCCTTCACTTAACAGATGGACTTTGCTTTCCACACAGGAGACGATAAATGATGTGTCCAGAAAGGGGCTTCCTTGCCCAGGGGCCCTGGTTCTGCAGCAGCCCTGGCGTTGTGGAGCTGTTTGTGCCCACGTCTGAGGCGGCGTGAAGCCTTCCTGTGGTGTCTGAGCCCTGGGGAGGGAACCCTGGGGAGAGGCCAGTCCACTAGAGGCCAGGGCACTCCCCCATTGTTATGACCAAAAATGCCTCCAGACACAACCGAGAGTCACCTTTGGGGAGCCTGTTGCTGGGGTCATGCCCCTGTTCAACCTCAGGCCCCAGACACAGGGCTCTGTTAGTCAGGGGCAGGGAGCTGGGTTTGTCTTCAGCTGGAAGGGAGCATGCAGGCGTCCAGGTGTCCAACTCTGTGCTGGAAGTCGCCTTTGAGGCTGTGGGTGACCCCAGAGCCAGTGAGGCCAGGCCCAGCCCTAGGAGCCCAGGACTGTGGGAGGACAGGGTCTTCACTCATTGTTTGGACATCCGTGCTGTCTCCTCCATCCCAGAGGCCAGTTTTTGTTCCAATCTGGCCTATCCTGGAGGGTGGATGGACTGGTTACCACCTTCTGCGCCAGCCCTGAGGCTTCGGTGCCCAAGGCCCTCTGTCCCTATTCTGAATCTCTCTCAAGGCTTTAGTTGCTCTTGACTTGAGTCATTCCAAGGGGTGGCAGGAGGAATGCTGGCTCAGAGCAGCCCACGGGAGTTGGGGATGTGTCCACATCTGGGCCACAGTGGCTTCCACGCTGAGCTAGCTCAGGGCTGGACACCATAGTGCAGAGAGTCCTAATGAGTGTCCTGATTCAAAGCAACGAATCAGACGGTGCCCCGATGAGATGCGCTATCCACACTGGCGTGTGGGAGGACCCTGAAGAAGAAAGTCTCCACCCTCATCCAGGCTGGCAGCGGCTCCGAATTTGCCTGTCCCTGTCTCTACAGCCAAGACAGACAAGGCCTGGTCCCTGGGCCACCCTGAGAAGTTATCCTGAGCTCTGGAAGCTCTGTGTGGCTGGCCCTGTGTCACCCTGGGACGGCTGCAAGGAAAGGCAGGCCACACCGACAGGCAGGAAGTTCAGCGGCGAAAGGCAGGCTCCACTTCTCTACAGTTTGCTTTGCCGATAATTCCCCTTAGAGCACAGAAGAGCCGAGCAAAGATGTCGGTAGTTAATTCAATAATTAAAAACAAACACTGCTTTATTTGAAAAGACTCTGTCCTTCCTGGTCCTGGAGCTAGGATTGAGGCTGGGCTGCTGTCAGAGGGGGCTGTGCCTGAAGATGCCAGCCACGCTCTTGCTTCCAGTGAGAAGTTTATTTCAGGGGGAGGGGACAGGGCAGCAACGGGGCTCCTAAGACGAGGGAGGAGAGGATGAGGTGAGACCAGGGGCCCCCAGTTGCATTGCTCTTTTGAAATCACCACTGGATGCCGGAGTCTGGGTCTGCTAATGGGGTCCCAAGGGGTAAGGACTGTGGATCTGAACCTGGAAGAGGGGTGCTTCCTGGGTCCCTGAGCCCCTCCCCAGGCCCCGTGCAGAGGCCAAGTGCAGCTCCGAGACAGTGTCTCTACAGCGACGAAATCTCCCTGCCAGGGGCGTGGCTTACCCACTCATGACTCAGGACACACAGCTCTGGCCCTGGCTGAGACAATTCCCAAGGGACAGCGTGAGCACCGTGGGCTGCGCTCGGGCCTCACGGAAGAGTTCTCTGCAGCCTTCATGGAATTGGCGTGCCGTCACCCGAAGTCCCATCCGTTTTTCTTGAATTAGCCCTGAGCTGTGATCATGCCATGTCTCCTCGCACGGTTATCAATGCAGATGCTTGGACAGATGCCTGCCAACTGTGTCTGACGATCCATTTCGGGAGTCCCAGAGGACCCGGTGGCGGAGCCGGGGAGGGAGGGGTGGTGGGGAAGGAAGGTGGCTGGTCCCAAAGACCCTGGAAACAGAGCCCTCGTCCTGCCGGAGGGCGTGCATAATTCACCTGCTGCCTCCACAGGCATCGCCTCTGAGGAGACCTCCGGGGTGTGTCAGGGGGTTGGGGGCATCTGAGGAGACCTCCGGGGCGTGTCAGGGGTTGGGGGCATCTGAGAGGACCCAGACTTGGATCCCCGGCACCATTGCTGCCTTTCTATGTAGCTCTAGGGCTTAGCTGACCTAAGTTAGAAAATGAGCTTTGCAGAGCCGGGGACAGCGAGAGGCAGTAGGTGAGGCTGTGCTTTGAGAGCTGTAACGTGCACTCAGAACACCCGTTCCTGGTGGCAAAGCCCAGTGGGTGCAGTGGGAAAGGCACCAGCCAGAGCTGGGGGTCCGGGCTTCAGGTCAGCCTCCACTGAGAGTCCAAGAGCATGCACATGACTTGAGGGACCTCAGCTGCTGTCCACAAATTGGGTTCCTGAGGTTCCTGTGGCTCCCAGTGCAGGACAGGGCATGAGGGAAAGGGGGACAGGGGAGTGACAGGCCAAGAGGGCAGGAGGGGCAGAGTCCTCCACAGGGCTGCTCAAAGGCCCTGCTGCTGGATGTGACTCCGCATAGGCCCGGCACACAGTCGCCTTTGCTCAGGGAAGCCTTCCTACTGGCCACGCCCCGCCCTGGACTTGGGGGATCCGGGTATGTTATTGGTAAGCGGCCGCCATTGGATTGAGCAGTGAGCATCTTGGGGGTTGAGCTTATCATTCCGTTGTTCATATAACCAGTGTTTATGAAATCCCAACTGTATGCAAGGTCCTGGGCCCAGGGGCTGGAGTGGGAGCAGGGCAGGAGAGGGAGGCTGTGTGCTGTCCGTGCTGAGATGAAAAAGAGCACAAGGTTGAGCATCAGAATTCAAGAGAGTGAGCACACCTGGGAGGCCAGGAGAGAGGCCAGCGAGCTCTGGGAGGAGTGAGGGTTCCAACCCGGAGAGGCTTCCCGGAGGAGGAAGCCTGGGAGGGTGGATAAGACTGGGAGACGCACCTTCCCAATGGGGAAGGAGGTGATTGTGGAGGAAGGGAAGCCCCTGCCTCTCCACACAGCCATGAAGACCCTGGACCTCTGCTCTGAGCAGGACCGTCAGGAAGTCCTGACTCCCTCCGTGGACAGCGCTTTTCTATTTTGTGTGTAATGTTGAAGTCTCACCACAAAATTGCTCCCAGTCAGCAGCACCTCAGGGACTGCTCCTTTAAAGATCCATCCATGTGGATGGTGGGATTGAGAGCATGTGTGCACATGTATGTGTGATTATGCACACACATGCATGGGCGTGGGCACAGATGTAGACATGCATGGGTGTGCAGGTGGGTGTGTATGCAAGCATGTGTGTGTCCATGCGTGTGTGTATGGAGGGAGCAGCCACAGCTCCTGGCTCTGCTCTACTTTGCACATACATGACCCCCTCCCTAGCAGCCTCCTGGCCTGGGGGACAAGAGGGTGACAGTGCCAAGCCATTTGATGTTTGGCCCGTGATTGTGGGCTGGCGCCTGCCTTCTGCTAGTGAGAAGCTGACGGGAGGTAAGGTGGAGCCACAGAAAACCATGAGTCATCTGGGATTACTCAAGGTAAGCCCTGTCAGATGCTCATGCCCCGAGGACCCCTGCTGCTCTCCATACCCACACCCGCCTCCCCCTGCCTCACCCCTCCTTGGCCCCTGGCACCCACCAACCTGAGCTTCATCTCTGCAATTTTGTCATGTCAAGAGTGTTCTACAAATGGGCTCCTGCAGGACGCAGGCTTTGGGGACTGGCTCTCCCTGTCCAGCCTGGCTCCCCCGTTCTAGCCTGGCCCCCCTGCAGCCCCTGGCCCTCCTGGTCCCACCTGGCTCTCCCCGTCCAGGCTTGCTCTTCCTGCCCAGCCTGGCTCTCCTGGTCTAGCCTGGCCCTCCTTGTCCAGCTGGCCCTCCCCGTCCAGCCTGGCTCTCCCGGTCTAGCCTGGCTCCCCCGTCCCGCCCGGCTCTCCCCGTCCAGCTGGCTCTCCGGAGACGTGCCCCAGTGTTGCCTTTGTCGACAGCTGGCCCCTTTCCATCGCTGAGCCAGATTCTGCACCAACACGTGTGCGTGGGCTTTTGTGTGAACGTGCGTTTTCACTTCTCCGGGATGAATGTTCCAGGGTGTAATCGCTGGGTCATGTCACAGCTGCAGGGGCAGTTTTTACAGGAAGTGCCGAACTGTTTTCCAGAGCGGCTGGTACCCGTCCACACCCACCGGGAACGGCGGAGTGCCCCAGTCTCTCTGCGTCCTTGAAGCGTTTGGAGCCGTCACGTGCTTACTGGGGTGTTTTGATAGGCATGTGTACTTGTTCTTCCCTCCCCTCTCCGAGCCTCAGTTTCCTCTGCTGTGACACGGTGACAAGACTCCCCCGACCAACTCGGGAGCTCTCACAGAGCCAGCAGCGCCAGTGTCTGGAGGAGTTTGATGCTTTGTGAAAGTACAGTGTAGGTAAGAACTTGTTATTATTCCAAGAACTAATGAGCTAGAAATTTGGAGACACAGGTTTTCTGTCTTTCCTTCTGCATTTGGCCATTGAACCCCACAGAGCCCATAAGAAGAGCCTCCGAGGACAGTTGCGTTCTATTTGGACTCGAGCACACGACCCCCAGCCTCTCCCGGGGAAAGTAAGGCAGGCACTGGAGGCCCTTTTATTACAGGGTAGGAAACCGAGGCTTGGAGGGGCAGGTGGGCGGCTGCGGCTTCGTCCCCTCCTGTCCATGCTGAGCGGCACACGCAGGCCCACTGCAGCTCCGTGTGGCTGTGCCCACCGCCACGCAGAGGTGACACCACCAGCACCCGCCCCGCTGTGAACGTGGCCAAGGCTCCCAGGGAGGAGCGTCCCACACACAGGCATCACCACCGTCAGCCTCGGACACAAGGCCTTTCCTCGCCCATTCTGCAGATGAAAAATTGCAGACAGAGCAGCTGGTGGGGGTGTGACGGGGAGCAAAATTCCAAGATGGGCCTTTCTGGCCCCAAAGCGCGCACTTCCTCCTTTTTCCACTTCAGAGCTCGGCCCTACAGAAGCTCAAGAAATACTTCTGGGCCGGGCATGGTGGCTCACGCCTGTAATTCCAGCACTTCGCGAGGCTGAGGTGGGTGGATCACTTGAGGTCAGGGGTTCAAGACCAGCCTGGCTAGCATGGTGAAACTCCCTCTGTCTCTACTAAAACTACAAAAATTAGCCAGGCGTGGTGGCGAGCACCTGTAATCCCAGCTACTTGAGAGGCTGAGGCCGGAGAATTGCTTGAACCCAGGAGGCAGGTATTGCAGTGAGCTGAGATCTTGTCACTGCACTCCAGCCTAGGGGACAGAGAGAGACTGTCTGGAAAAAAAAAAAAAAAGCCCTTCTGGAAATGATATTAATTTGACTTCCCTTTGGTTTGAGCTGTCAGAGGCACTGTCTGTTTTGGCAGCCGGAGAGGTCACAGCCCTGGAATCGCGTGGCTGAGGGACCGGGAGAAGAGCCTGTTTGTGGCCGTGGGGAGGGGGCTGCTGGGGCGTGGGTGGAGCTGCAGAAGGCAGGACTGGATAGGGCTGAGCACATTGCTGCTTATTTGAGCCAAATGAGGAATTTTAAAAGAATTCCGATGCCCGGTCTGGCCTGTCCTCTGGGAAATGCTCTGAAAATGGGATGTCCGAGGTCCCGGCTCACACAAAGCTCATGTTCTAGCAAGTGTGCAGGTCGAGGGGAGCTGATAATGAACACAAGTGCGATAACCCACCTCGAATCACTGCAATGCAGAGAACGCTGCCACGACAAGGCAGAGTGCACAGGGCTGCGCGGTCGGGGCAGGAGTCTCCAAGGAGGAGGCATTTGAGCAGCTCCAGGAATGTCAAGGAGACTGTTAAAGTCGGGGAGGCATGCCCCCGGCACACAGGAGCCCCAGGTTCTGGTAGACACTCCGAGGGGTGCCCAGCCCTGCAGGGACAGAGGGGAGCCCAGGGAGGCCGTGCAGGCGACAGGCAAGGCAGGGGCTGAGGGCAGGTGGAGAGGAGGAAGAGGCAGAAGGGGGCGGAGCGGGACTTTGGACAGCTGCGCTGGGGCTGCAGCCGGGGAGAAGGGGACTGAAGGACAAGACCTGATGTTGAGCTGTGCAGTGAGTGGAGGGTGGGGCCCCCTGTCCATGGTGGGAGCATGGGGGCCGGGAGGAACCGGGAGAGGTCGGGGGTCCGTTTTGGCCACAGGGAATTCATGCTGAAGCATCGTCCAGGTGGAAGCTTCCAGTGGGGGCTGGACACCACCCATCTGGAGTCCAGTGGAGGAGTCAGTGCATAGAGGCTCTTTTAGGCTGAAGGCGGATTGTGCCCTGTGGAGAGCATGTGGCTGGGACGAGAAAGGCCCAGGACCCAGGGGCCTCTGCAATGGAGGATGGAACAGGTGCCAGGATGGGGGAGGGGGGATGCCATGGTCATAGACACGGTGGCCAATGTGGAGGGAGGGGTGTGTGAGTGTGGGGTTGAAGAGCAGAGAGACGGGGGAGGGCAGACCACGGCAGACACTGCAAGAGGCCACAGAGGACGTGGACAGGGGTGCAGATTTGCTCCCGGCAGAGGCGTCCCGCCGGGGGCGGGAGGGGATGGGCTGGGTGGGCGAGGCGTGCGGGAAGTGTGACCCACAGAAGCCGAGTCTGGCTTCCAAGCGAGGCATGGGGCGGGGATGGGCAGCAGGTGGAGCAGTGCCCTCGGCCACACCCAGGGCACCCCCAGCACAGTGGGCAGTTCTGTCCCCGCTGAAGCCCCTGTGCTCAGGGGCCCCAGGCTCTGGCCGACAAGCACCTGGCAGTGCTGCCCTCTGAGGGACAATTTACGTGCAGAGTTCACAGAGGTCTGGGAGTGTCCCGGGGAACTGGTCTGAGGCGGTAACTGGCCCATTCCTTACACTTTACTGACTCGAACCCTGTAGAGGTCACCTCACCCCCCTTGCTCATATTTCCTGGAGTCACTCCCTGCAGGCTCCCCACAGCCAAGTCTTTGTCTCTGGGTCCAGGGAGATGAGGCCTCGCTCGGGATCGGGGAGTGTGCTGCAGGGTGGTGCAGACGGGTTGATTCGAGGACTCTGACAAATCCCCTTCTGCTCTAGCCTGGCGGAGTGGGCAGGTGGCCCTGGGGCTGCCCCTCCCTCTCCGGGAGAGTACATCCCGGCACCTGTGAGCACAGAGAGGCCTGCGGATTGGGTGACCCGCTCCACGGAGGAGCCTGTGAGTGGGGCTGCCGGCACTGCCTGAGGCTCCAAAAGGCGCCGGAGCAAAGGATCTGGGGCTCCTGCGGCACCCTATGTGCAGGGAGGGAGGGGAACTGTGGCGACCTCAGCCTCCCACAACCCAAGGGGCGAGAGGAGGGGGCCTGCGCTCTGTGGGTGGGCGGGGCATTCTCCGGAGCCTTCCTGGGCCCCTGCAGTGTGTGTGGGCTGTGGCCGTGGTCAGCGGGAAGACGGATGGCTGAGACACGCCGGGGCCCTGGGGTGCTCTGCGTCCCCACTGTCCCGAGCTGGGCAGGCCGGGCCTCCTGTCTGGTCCTGATTTCCGGGCCAGCGGGCAGGGCCTCCTTTGCCAGAAAATTAACTCTCTAAGTGCCTGGAAGCCAAGACAGTGGCCCAGCCCTGCAGAGGGGACCGAAGAGATGGTGCCGTCCAGGGCTTGGGAAAGCTTTTCCCTTCCAGGTAGTTCCTTGCTCCACTTCCCTCCCCACCGGCTGGGTCCCACCTGCGCTGACCCTTGGGTCTGCTGTTGAAGTACAGGGCAGCAGAGACCATGACGAGGGCAGCCATGTGGGGCAGGTCCCTCCATGCCTGGCCCCCGGGCACCAGCTGAGCCCAGCAGAGGGGCGGTGGTCTGGGTGGGGTGAATGGAATCGGACAGCCGCCACTCACGGCGCTTCCCCTGTGCATCCCCTCGGCACCCCGCTGCCTCCCCCACCACGGATTCTGCCTTCTGAGGTGAAATGGAATCGTGATAGTTATGAAGCTTCCCTCCCAGCTGAGGTGTGGGCATGCAGCCTGGTTTTTAGCTGTCCTCGCTGCAGTCTCGGGTATGGAGGGGCACGATTTGCAGCAGTGGCCGGCAGGGGCAACCTGACTTGGGGTCCCCCCCGGCGTCAGTGGAGACAGCAGGTGCTGGGACCATCTCGGGGAGGCGGGCATCTCCTGGCTGCACTGGACACTCCAGCTCCTTGTTCCCATGGTGAGACATCCCACCCTGACCCAGAAATAATTTAAGCCACGCAGAGTCCTCTCAGAAATCTCTTGCCGCTCACATTAGCTGGAAAAGGTTCTTGACCGGCAGTGCTGACCCTTTTGGGAATGAATGCCCTGAATGACTGCAGGCCACAAACACGCCAGGAAATGGGAATGGGTCCTCAGCCTGGCAGGCGTTGAAAGAAGTCAGCGGTGAACCAAAGAGGCAGTGGTTGCCCCCAGGGTGCACGCTCCCTCCTTCCTGTCGCAGGCTGGGCAGCTCTCCCCACAACCGTGCGGTCGGCATGCCTGTGATTCAGCCTCCTGGGCCTTTGCAGGCTGGTAGTGCTCCCTCATGGCCTCTTCCAATCCTACGGTGAACCCACTGTGGCCGGGCAGACGACGCGGGCGCTGAGGCCTGCCTGACAGCATGGCGTCAGGAGGCTGGGCCCGAGCAGCCTCTCCCTCAGAGTGGCACCCGCTGGAGAGGTGTTCTGTTACTTGGCCTTTGATGCCAACTGCTGCAGACAGGGAGAGGAGCATGAGGGCTTGGAGGCTGGAGCCAAAGGGTGACGCAGATGTCCCTTCCCGTCCCACCCCTACTCCCAGACCAAGCATCAGGGGCGAGTCAGGGGCCATCAGCCAGCCCCATGACCCTATCCCTCCACCCCCAGCCTGGCTGCTCGCCTTGGGAGTGCTGCTTTGCCTGGAGAGAAGGACCCTGGCTGAGGCTTGAATGACCCAGAAATCCTCCCTCCCAGAACCTCGGTCTGGTCTGTGCCACCGGGTCTGCTTGGCCTTCTGTGATCCCCCACGGGCCAGCCTAGGGCTGGGGGAGACTGGGAGTGCCCCAGCGAGGGCAGGGCTTCGGGTCAGGGTGTGACTTTCCTGCCTGTGAGCTGCCGTGCGGAAAGCCCACAGCCTCAGTGACTTAAAACCACAGCATTTCTTCCCTCACAGCCCGGGCACCAGCAGCCTAGGATCCAGGTGTGGGCGGTGGCACCCTCCCGAGTTTCCTGCTCCTCCATCTCCAGGTGCTCCCAGGTGCTCCCTGGTGCTCCCTGGCCTGGGGCCTCGTCCCTCCAGCCTCTGCCTCTGTGCTCCTGTTTCGCTTCCTCTGTCCATCTCTAGCCTGTGCCACCTCTTTCTTAGAAAGCATTTTGAGCCCCCAGGATGATCCAGACGAGGCTGCCTCTGAAGACCCCTGACCTAATCACAGCGCTTGCTGGGTGACGTGACAGGTTATGGTCCAGGATCAGCTCCTGAGAATGTCCTTGGGGTTATTCTGGGCACCACCCGGGGAGCTCTTCCTCCCCAGTCACCTGTGGGAGAATTAGGAACTGGGGAGCCCTTGGTGAGCTGGTGTCCGTGGGCACCAGGACAGGAAGAAGGCGGCTTTCTCAGGATGCCTGCGGCCCATGCTGCTGCTGCTCTAGGGAGGACAGGCCCAGCTGAGCAGCTGATGGACTAGAAAGTGCCCATCTTTGATCAGAGGGATCGTGGGTTTCGTAACTTTCCTGGCCAGACTTCGTCAAGGCCCTGCCTGCCTGCCGGACACTGATTGATCAAAGATTGATCAAACAGCTCCTCCCCTCACTGAGGCCAGATGCTTGGTTCAAGGATCTAACAGCTTGGCTCTGCCTGACCCTGCCTGGCAGCAGAAGGCGGTGCTTCAAGTCTGCGCAGCCCTTCAAGTCTGAGTGTTTCCTACACCACTGGGAATGCAGGCCTTCCAGTCCTTTCTCTTCAGATCAGCACTGGCAGTGAAGGCGCTGAGGCCGGAGCTGCCCACATGGAGGTGTGTGTGAGTGTGTGCATGTGCTGTGTACGTGTGCATCTGTGTCAGGCAACACAGGTGTGCAGGGGCAGGCGTGTGCCCGCACATGTGAAAGTGTGCATGTTCAAATGTGTATGCGTGTGGTGACAGACAGGCATGTGTGTCTCATGCAGGTGTCTAGGAATGTGTGTGAGGTGCACGGTTCTGTGTGCCCACCTGCATGTCCAGGCATGAGCTCTTTTCCGTGTGTGTGTGTGCGCATGTGTGTGCCTGTGTGCTTGCATGTGTGCAAGCATGTGTGTGTATGTGTATGTGCATGTATGTGTGTGAGCATGTGTGCATGCATGTGTGCATGTGTGTGTGCGTGTGCCTGTGTGTGTGCAGACATGTGCATGTGTGTGTGCATGTGCATACATGTGTGTGCACATGTCTGTGTGCACCCAGGCTGTGGGTGTGTGAACAGTTGGGAATGAAGCTCCATGGGAAGTTGGCAATGTGAGTTCAGGTGTGTTGGAATTCAGTTCCACACCACTTGGAGCACTGATCTGTGTTCTTGACACAGAGCCCAGGACCACGCTGCTATGGGAAATTGTGTGGCGCTGACAATTCGATGCAGCACTTAGAAAAATGGCCCGAGAAACTCAGAGAAGTGTCTTGAGGGACGGGCTGCTCCCGATTAGAGAATTGGCTGGTTTCCTGCACCACAAGGCCGTGTGAGGAGAAGTGCGGGCTTCCCTTCCCTGTAGAATGCCCTCCTGGTCCCCGACTTCTGTCTCGGCTGAGCACAGGGACCCCGTGGGGACAGAGCTGTCATCTGAGTGTCCCCTCACTTGCTGTGACAGCTGGCCCAGCTTTCCTGGGCAGACTTTGTTTGCTTTGCCAAAAGTCATCACCAAGAGGCAGGTGGTCTCTGCAGAGCCTGGTGACTGGCTGGCCCCCCTTCGGAAGAGGCCCCGGGATGAGACAGGTTTAGCCCCCATAGTCAAAACCAGCCCAGCTCCTGTGCTGTCACCTGGCTCCCGGGCCAGGGGCACAGGCTTGCTCCTTCTGGAAGGCTGGACAGTGATGCTCATCACTTTCTCTTCAGTGCCAGTGGCTTCGGCTCCTGGTGGGGTGCCTGAGGCCCTCAGGGTACCGTGGCCAGTGTGCTGGGCACCAGAAGCAGCCCTGTGGAGCTCAGGCTGCTGGCTGCTGACTAAAGCTTTGCCTTCTCCGGTGTCGGGTGGTGGGAAAGCAGGGCTGTGCGCGCCGCCAGTGCAGAAGCTGCCCAGGGCAATGCGCAGGTGAGGGCGCCCAGGCCTCATCCCGAGGGAGCAAGAGAACCCCTCAACATTCCAGGGCTTTGTCTCCCAAAGCAAGGCTGCTCCCGTTGATTCCACCCTTCCAGGCGCATTCAGGGCGCACCTGCCACCCTGGAGCTCGGGCTGCTCTAGGGCTGACCGCGGCAGTACGCTGGGGTAGCAGCCCATCGCTCCTGCCACAGGCAGAGAAAACGGCCGGGCTTCCTGCATGGCACCCACCGAAGAAAGGGGCCCCTTTATCTCTTGGCGCTGGCCCATCTCCTGCCCTCCCTGGAGCCCTTGCTCCTGGCCAGGGCTGGGCTGGTGCTCCCCTCCGTCCAGTCTCGGGTTGGAGCAGCCTCCCTCCACGGTGTTTTGGGTCCACAGAGTTGGACTCCGTCCTTGGAAGTGCTCCAGACCTTGCCCCCCGCCTTAGCTCCTGCCACCAGGGTTTTCTGTGCGCTTCCGCCTAGGTCCCGTTCCGACCTTTGCTGCCCCATGCAGGCTGGGAGTCCAACACCACAGCTTCTGGAAGAGGCAGGGCCAGAGGGGCAGGGACCCATGGGTGTCTGCAGTGCCAATGCAGGGCTGTGGACATCCAGACGCCTGGGGCTAATTCCCAGCAGCTGCGTCAACATGCCGAAAAGCCTGGTTTGATGAATTTCTAACTTGCCAACTCCAGGTGGAGCAAAAGAAGGGTTGGAGGAGGCCTGGCTGATTGATTTGTGTTGATCTCCACCAGGACCGTGTGGTTGGGGACAGCCTGGGAGACCTGTCACTCTCAGATTCTGTTTTCCTCTCTTCTTCTCCATTTAATCTTCATTTCACCCCTGGGAGGTTGATTCCTGCATCCCAGGATGGGTGAA
This sequence comes from Cebus imitator, assembly GCF_001604975.1. NCBI lineage: Eukaryota > Metazoa > Chordata > Mammalia > Primates > Cebidae > Cebus > Cebus imitator. Next base: position 310,829 of record NW_016107801.1, read on the forward strand.
CCACAGCAGACACGTGAACAGCTCCTCCTGTGCCCGGCCGTGTGGCCCTTCCTGGCAACGTTCACCCTGCACCGGCATCCTGGGGCCTGGGAGTCAGCCCGCTACAGACCGCAGGATCCTCCCCAGAGGCATGGGCATGAGGTCTCAGAGCCTGGCACTGCCAACCCCTTCATCAGGGCTCCATGCGGTGGAGCAGGGCCAGTCTGGCCTGGAGTCAACATCACTGATGGCCCTCAGATTGGACGGCACCTGGGCCAGAGGCTGTGGATGGATGGTCCCAGCAAGCCCAACACACCCCTGCACCAGGAGGCACCTTAGCCTGGGGTGCTTCCCAGCACACCATGCCTGGCAGGAGGCTCTCAGAACGTCAGGCCCCTGGCATCCCGGCTCAGAGGCTCCCCCAGAGAAAACCAGTCCTGCAGTGTTCACTCTGGCATAACTCCAGCTCCTTACCTGACTTCCTGACACCAGGAAGGAGCACGTGGTCGCCATCAGCACTCCGTAACCCCCGCTCTTCCTCCAGTCCCTTTAGGGGCGATGCCCGAGGCCTCTTGTCTGCATCGACTTCTTGAAATCAACACAAAACACTCCCGCTTCTCCCCGGCCTCTAACTTCTTCCCACCCCCAGCCCTGGGGTTTCTGGTCCTTGTTAATGTTCCTTCCCTTCTGCTAAGTCTGTTTCAAAAACGAAAAGAAAGCCAAACCAAAACAAGCTGGCCTGCCAGCCACGGAACCCCCTTGGAGGTGGGGACAGAAACACACAGCGGCCACTCCAGTCTCCCGAAAATGCGGGGGCAGCCAGCGGAGGGCGCGCTGCTGGGGATTTGGGTGAGGTGCTGCTGCAGGACGAGGGTGATGCTAAGGCTCCGCTGGGGTGTGCCGGGACTCGGGTGGAGGGGGCGGAGCTGGCACCCCCGGGGCTTCTCCATCGCTGGAGGCCTGCGGAGCCTCACGTGCCTGGTGGGGGGTGTTCCTCTCCCTCCTCCTCCTTTCTCTCTTGCCCCGTTCTCCTCTCTCTCCTGCCTCCCCTCCTCCCCTCCTCCCTGTCTACCTTCCCTCCCTTCCTCCC
>NW_016107801.1:312412-336733 GCF_001604975.1 Cebus imitator
TCCCCTCCTCCCCTCCTCCCTGTCTGTCTTCTCTCTCCTGCCGCCTCTCCTCCCCCTCCTCCCCGACTCTCCCCTCTCCCTGCTCCGTGTCCTCCTCTCTTGCACGTGGCTAGCACACCCCTCCTGGCTTCCCTCCCACCCCTGGCCTCTCAGGTCCCACACCTGCCTGCCTTTACCATCCCACAACCCCGCCTCTCTTGCCCATCCTCTCGGAGGAGACACTCCAGCCAGGATGGTCCAGGCTTCCAGGACTCCACAGTGAGTCTGTGCCCACCCTTGGGCCTCCCCGTTTGCTCATGGAGGGTGGGGAAGCATGAGCAGAAGGAAGAAGGGAGAAGAGATGTTTGCCTCCTGCCAAGCCAGCCTCCTGGCCTCCTGAGAGGAGCGCTTCAGAGATCTGAGGCTCCCCAGCCATACCCGGAACAGATGCCAGCTCCACTGAGCTTCCCCTTGACCTTCGTGGCCACCCTGAGCCCCACACCAAGGACATGCAGCCCCGGCTGCATACCTCCCGCCCAGCTCTGAGCCCTACATCCTCCTGGGGCTCACGGTGGGGCCCCGACTGTCCATGCCACCCATGCTCTGCAGTGTCACCTGGCCCCCACGGCCCTGTTCAGTGTGTCCTCTGCCAAGCCACCTTCTAGACATTCGTCCCAGCCCCGTCCTTCTGCAGCCCCAGCGATGTTCCTTAAGACCATTTATTATCTGCTTATTTGTTTACCCAGGAAGACGAACGGCGGGGACTCACTGCTCCTCTCCTGCTCACAGAGAACTTGCGGACAGAGGGCCTGCCAGCATCTGAAGACCCAGCAAGGCCCAGCTCTGCCAGCAGCTTGCTGGGACCTGAGAAAGCCCCTCCCTCCACAGGCCTCAGTTTCCCCAGTCGTACAGGGAGGGACTGGCTACATGAATTCAGCAGATCTCATGGCCCCGAGCCTGGCAGGTTGGTGACTGGCTGCCCTGTGCCCAGCCCTGTGGGGATTCAAGGAGTGAGCCTTGTAGTGGGGTACACAGGGTCCCCAAATTCACATCTATCCAGAGCCTCAGAATGAGACCTTATTTGGAAACAGAGCCTCTGTAGATGCAATTAGGTAAGGAGCTCCGGCTGGAAGCATCCTGGGTTTTGGGTGGGCCCCAAATCCAATGACTGCTGGAGAGGACACCGTAGCCACAAGGAGAAACAGGCGGAGGCTGGTGCAAAGCGGCCACGAGCCAGGGAGTGCCTGGGCCACCAGAAGCCGGGCGAGCAGGGGAAAGTCCTCCCCTCAAGGCTCTGGAGGAGCTGTGGCCCTGATGACGCTTGGTTGTGGATCTCTGGCCCCCAGAATCGTGGAGACACGTTTCTGTTGTTTCCATCCACAGAGTCATCTGAGCCCCGAGAGATTCCTGGACCCGGGAGACCCACCGTGCGGCCCTGCTGGTCGGTGAGGGCTGCAGGATTGGGGTTTCTGGTGTCAGTGTCCTGGAGACAGACTCCCTGGGGAGGGGGATCTCGGAGGGGGCAGACTGAGCTGGGACCAGGGACATTCGGGCCTCGGGCAGCAGGACAGGCTCTACAGAGGCAGCCAAGTTGTCACAGGGATTTCCCTGAATGGGGAATGTTCCTTTCCAGGCACAGTGCCCTGGTGGTCTCTGGGAAGAGGAGAAAAGAGAGACGGGCACCGCAGTTATAAGCCTCTGACATCTGATGTGAACCTGTGGCTGGGGCCGGCCAGTGCCATCTTCTGAGCATGTCCTGAGTGCTGACTCTGCGCCGGGCACGGGAGACGAGGCTCCGGCTCTGTGAGCTGCATCCGGCTGGGGAGAGATGGCCAAGAGGCCGCAAACATGCCTGTGCGCGGGCTTCAGATGCTGAGCCCAGGAGCAGATGGTGCGACCTGGCAAAGGCCTCAGAAGAAGGTCCCGAGTGTCCCCAGAGCCTTGGCGTGTGCTGGGCACTGTTCCCAGAGCCGCCCTGAGCCAACCACACCGTGACCACACCTACCTTTGGAGCAGGCATTTGGCCGAAAAGCGGGCAGGGCCCAGGGTTAGAGCAAGCGCTCCTCCGGCGACAGGCGACGGGACCCGGGCTGGCCCAAGCGCATCCTCCCTCCTGTGTTCTGCCAGCTGCTGCCAAGCTTTGGAAACGATCCTGGAATTCAGCTCCATCAACCATTCGCCTGGATAGGCCGTGGTCTAGTGAGCATTAATATTAATAGCACTCATTAATATTAATCAGGCCAAATGTGCTGAATCGCATTCTGTTCTCATAACCACCTGTGACTCAGATGAGGAATCTGAGGCTCAGAGAAGCCCAGCAGCCTGCCTACCTCACGCAGGGCAGGGGAGCAGTGCCAGAGTCCAAAGTCCTGACCTTGTGGCCCCAAAGCTCTGGATGTCACCTGGACACGGTCCTGTCCCGAAGGCACTGAGGTAGCAGCTCTCACACCCCACGCTCGAGTTTCAGAGACACTTTGCTCGCTTCACGCTGCCAGAGGCGCAAGAGCCTGGGATGAAGGCCCGCTGGCGAGCAGGGTCTGCGGCGCCTGGCCTGCTGGGCTGGGTGTCGGTGCTGCCCAAAGCTGCAGGCAAACCATCGGTCACCCACCAGGAGGCCAGCAGAGCCGCGCAGCCACGCAGCAGAGCAGGGGACTCAGGAGCCCAGGCAAAAAGAACCTCGAATCAGGGGGAAGGTTGCCTCCTAAAACCTAATAGCCTTTTTTGAAACCAAAAAAGTATTTTCCCCTTTATTCTAGCACAGGAGAAATGGTGAGATATACCAGCAGAATTATCGCAACTTTTGAGATCACAGAGGGAAGAAAAACCCCATCACCATAAAGTAAAAGCGCACTCAGCCTGGATCCTCCGTGAGTCAAGACTCGGGAAGGGGGAGCTGCCACCCCCACCGCACTGAGCGGCCCGGGCCTTCCCGAGCAGACCTGCCTGCCAGGCAGGGTCTAGACAGGCTGGCGGATGGCCATCACCCACTGCCCAAGGCCTGTTGGAGTCAAAGTGCAGCCACAGCCCAGAAGCAGCTGCTGAGTCAGTCCCGGAGACCGGCCTAGGGAGGGGAGCCCAAGATCCGTTTGCCTGGGCGAGGAGGCATAATCCGGGCACTGCCTGTCCAGCTGACGCTGCAGGGCTACTGGGAGGCAGGGTGGAGAGGCGGCCGGGGCCAGAATGGGGCATGCAAAGGGAACATTGTGCCACCTAAACGCTGAGCTGTGTGGGCGTCGGGAAGGGAGACCCCCAGGTGCAGGGGTCTGCATCGCTGTCCAGGCTCAGACTCTGGTAAAAGAAGGTGCCTGGTTTTGCCAGAGCAACAGGAAGTGAACAGGGGCCTTGCCGGAAGCTGTGCCCACGGGAAGCTGTGCCCATGGGCTCTGACCTTGGGAGGGGTTGCGGCTCCCAGATTGCCAGGCTGTCTCAAGAGGTCCTGCAGAGGTCGAGACTGGCACTGGGGATCCCAGAGGCAAATGTTTATGGGTTCAGGGAGTGCAGTTTGGGGCTGTGAACAGGGGCTTGATTATCAGAGGTGTGCCACCAACACTGGACCCAGAGTGGCTGGAAAAAGTCATCTGGGCAGGCTCACTGGCCGCCTTTGGAGGGAGTGAGCCCCGAGTCACCTCAGGTATTAAAATGAACACAGTGATTGCAGTGGGTTGTATGCCAGCTATAGGAAGCGAGGGCTGCAGGCAACCTCAGGGATGTTCTGTCTCAGGCTGCTTCCCCTGGGGAGGAGGAATTGCCCCAAGACCCCTGCTCAGGGCTCAGTGCTGCAGGGTCATGGCTGAGATGCTGGTGTCCAGACCTGCAGCCCAAGGGGCCTTCCAGATGCCCCTCCTGCCCTCTGCAGCACTGCCTGTGGTGCCAGAGCTGACATGGAGGCTTCCCTGGTCCCCCTCGTGCACTTTCAGGCTGGGCTGCTGACCACAGACAGGCCCCGGGTCCCCAAAAAGCCCCCAAGGTCATCTCTCCGGGGAGTATTTTCCTAACAGCAGCTGAAATCTCACACCTTTCACTTGACACCTGCTGCCTGTCAGGCTGGAGCCAGGCCTCTTGCTCTGCAATCTCAGTCTCCTTCTCCTTCCAAGGCAGGAAGAAATGGAAACTTGGAGAGCCCAGGGCCACCCCGAGGGCAAACCACGGGGCTGGGATTTCTGCTGGGACCTGACTGACATTGGTGCAGCTGGAGTCCTGGACACTCATCACCAACTGCCCGCTTCTGATGTCCAAGGGAGAAGTCTGGTAGCCGGCAGGAAGGGACGGCAGAGGTTGCAGGAGTCCTGGGGCGGGGGCACAGATGGCACGTGGGGCAGGTGAGAGGCGAGGGAGCGGGGCGCTGAGACCTGTGCAGGGGTTACCTGGGTTAGAGGTGGGAGTGATTTGGCAGGGCGGTTGAGCAAGTGGGTGAATCAATGGCCAGGATGCAGGGGACAGCAGAGAGGCTGTGAAGGAGGTGAGGGCTGGGCAGTGGACGGCCGTGAGCAGCGGATGAGGGTGGAGCCTGACCGTGCTGGGGAGAGGAGGTAGAAGTCACACAGGCTGCCCTGAGGCTGCGGGGAAGGACCCACACTCAGGCCAGGCTTCAGGGAGAGTCCCTGCCTGCGTGGCCTTGGAGGGGACCGCGAGGAAGAGGATGAAGCAAGTCCACTGGGTGCTTCTGGCCGTCAGGAGGGTCTGAGCCAAGGTGTGGCGGAGGTGCCAGAGAGGTGGCATGAAGGCAGGTCTGGGGCCTGGGGTGGGGAGCAGGCAGCAGGAGTGGGGAGGGCGGATTGGCCCAGGACCCAGACCATTGGGGTTTTGGGAGGGACTCTCAGGGTGGGAAGCACCCTCCCCAAATCCCTCACGTTAATCTCCACGCTTTTCCCCTAAGTGCCAAACTTCCCTGGCAAAGACCCCATCAGCCCCAACAGCATCTTCCTCTCCCGTGGCTGCCCCGTGGCTCCCTCGTGGCTCCTCCCACAGGTCTGGGCTTGCTGGGTGGGGGTGGGAGGGACCATCCCTGCATGTCTCAAACCTATGCAGCTTCACAGCGCATGCCAGGAGAAGCTCCGTAAAATTCAGGGGCTGGCTCCCCTCGGAGCAGCGGGAGACGCAAACAGCGAGGCAGGCCTGGCATTGAAACTCCCAGCCGGCCTCGCTCGCCCCGGTGAAGGTGCAGGTGGCAGCTGTCAGGCTTGCTGCAGAGTGATGGGTGATTTGCTCGGTGGGAACCTGAAGGAACTTAGATTTGTCCTTGAGAATCGTCTCACCCAGAGCCCTCGGGATGGTTGGCCCTGGGTCGGCTCAAACTCAGGGGCAGGGCAGCCGCAGCCCATGGCGCACACCCCTCCAGGAGGCCTGGGGTGTCCCCGTTTGTCAGTCCACAAGTGCTCAGACCCTGCAGATGGCCTTGGCTGCGGCTGACGTACCTGCCGTGCTCCTAGTTGAGTGGATCTCATGCTTTCCAAGGGCAACCTGTTATTTTTATCATATGGAAAAAGCCCGCCCTGGGCTTCTTGGCCTTTATATCCCCTCCCCCAGCCTGCTGGTCCTTTCCTTCTGACCGGGTTGGGGGCCTGTGCGGGTGGCATCCTGGGCTCTCCTTCAGGAGGGCATCCAGTCATCTCCATGCAGGAGCTGCCCCGGAGAGAGCCATTGAAGGCGTTAAAGCAGAGATTCAGCGCCGACTCGTCAGGCTGGAAAACAAAATGGTCCAGAATGATCTCATGCTGGAAACTTTATGAAGCAAGCTCTTCCCCGCCAGGGCTTATTGGGCGCCTCCCGTGTGCCAGGCGGTGTCTCCTCCTCACAGCCCCTCCCAGGCCTGGCGACGGCTGCCCCTGTTTCAGCAAGAAGAATGCAGAGGCTGGTGCCTTGTCTGTAGCCAGGTGGTCGCCAGGGAAGAGTGGCCTGGCCCCAGCCCTGCAGATACCCAACTCTGAGGTCCTTTGACTAGGCTGACAGAGGTTTAGAAGCAATGACCTTGAACACGCCTGAGGTCATGAAATAAAGGGAAAGGTCTAGAAAGCCGAAGGAAAAGAGAAGCACTCCAAGGACCCCGAGAACTTTAAAACGGGCCTCGGAGGCGTGGCCAGAGGTTTCATTTCACATGCTTTCTTTGTGCCTCACGAATACACCATCAATACACCGGCTAACTAACCTTTTTTGAATGGCCCATGAGGATGAAGGCCTTGGGAACAGCTGGACGCTGGGATGGAGCCGGGATGGACATTGCGGTGGCTTGCAGCAGAGAGGTGGCCTGGGGGGCTCCTGCCCACGGACAGGCGGCTCCCCGCTCTGGGGCCCCACGTGGCCAGGTGGGGGTGGTTGACTGGAGGCCGCACTGGCAGCCTGAGCCTGGCGTTATATTTAGGTTGAGTAGGTGGCTGCCTACTTGGTGTGATTTCACAGGCTCTCCAGGGCCTCTTCCAAAGCCCAAAATACCTCCTCCACCTGCTTCCTGGTGCTGCAACTTCTCTAAGAGAACAGCTTCCTGTTCCTAAGTTAGAGAGGAGAGAGGAAGCCAGCTCACCCCTTCGCACTGAAGCCAGCACGATCTCAGTCCGCCACCAGTGAGCCGCGGGTGCAACAGAGCTTTGGGGGCTGAGAGGGCCACTTAAGGCCTTGTCCAGAAAGGCGCTGCAGAGTCCCCTCCTGGTCCTCTGTGTCTCCAGGGAACGCTGAAGAACTCATGGCAGTTGACTCTTGACCCTTGCCAAGCGACGCTCTCTCTCCAGTGCAAGGCTTGATGCATCCCTGCCTCTAATGATGCTGACGTTCAGCCTGAGAGGCCAAGGACACGAACGGTCTTACATATACTCCATCATACATCGTGACTTGTGGAGAGAGGAAAGAAGAATGTGCCACAAGGCATGGCCTATCAGATGAGGGCATTTGAGTTGAGGCTTTGTTGGGCGAATAGGAGTTCACCAGGCAATGAATGGGAAGGGGGTTTCCACGCAGTGAGAACAGTGTGTGGGATGGCTTAGACAGGAAGGGGCTGGCAAAGGGTACCACAGAAGCAAAGGGGCCCATGCCATGAGGCGGGGAAGCTGGGAGACGGGGCAGGGAGAGGCAGACGGGAGCCACCTGTACTGACAGTGGGGCCACACACAGCAGCATCGAAGCTGATGACAGCCGGGAACCTGCCAGGGATGTGCTCAAAGCCCCACCCAGGGCCTGAGCTCTAGGCAATCCCCAAGTGCATGGCCTGCTCTGAGAGTTGAGAGGTGTCACCAGGTAGGGCAGAGAAGCCTTCCAGCCTGGGTGACGGGGTCCACTTGCTGAGCGGTCAGGTGCCTGAGCTCTGGGGACATGGCAGGCGCAGCTCCAATCGGCTTCCCTCACCCTCCAGGGCCCGCAGGCTAGGGGAGCTCAGTGCTCAGCGGCGATCTGTACTTGTACCTTTATTACAGCTGAGAGCATTTCAAGGGCAAGGGACACACCTTTGACCTCTCTGTATCCTTCAGAGAACCTGACATAGTTCTGGGCTTTGCAGACATGGTGAGGATGGATTGCAGTGCAGAAAGCAACCCAGGTGCAGCGCCCGCAAGGCTGCCTGCCCACCTGCCATAATGTTCAAAGCAGAGTGAAAAACTCATTAATTCAGACCCAATTATTTGGGAATCTAGAATACGCAGGTTCTGAGCATCTGGCCTGATGAACACATTTACAGTGTCAAAAACTGAAGAGTTCTTCCCTTTCCTGAACCAGCTACTGATTCACCTGCTAACCTTTTGGGGTAAATGACTGCGGCTTTGCTGGAAAACATGTTCTCATGGCAAAGGATTGGTGATTACCTTCTGAGGCTCTCACGTGATCTGCTAAGGAGTGATCAGAGGCTGCAGCTCTGGGAGCTTACGGCCATGGTCCTGAGTGGCCCTGGGCTCCCATGGGGGACCTCAGACTGTGCTGTTTCCCTGCAGTGCCTCTGCATATGGGCATTGTTAAAGAAAACATTATTCTGACACTTGTGAAAATGGCAAGGAATTGGGAGGTCGAGGCTGGTAGATCACCTGAGGTCAGGAGCTTGAGACCACCCTGGCTAACATGGCAAAACTCTGTCTCTACTAAAAATACAAAAAAATTAGCCAGGCACGGGGTTGCGTGCCTGTAATCCCAGCTACTTGGGAGGCTGAGGCAGAAGAACTGCTTGAATCTGGGAAGTAGAGGTTGCACTGAGCTGGGATTTCACCAACACACTCCAGCCTGGGTGACAGAGTGGGACTCTTGTCTCAAAAAAAAAAAAAAAAAAAAAGGCAAGGTAGACTTCATTCAGGACTGTTACAATAGCTATCGAGACGATTGCAGCGGGAGATTGAGTTGACCAGCTCAACTCTGAATGCCGCAGGGCAGCCGGGGTTCCCAGGCACTGAGTGGGGTGAGGGCAGAGGTAGCAAGTTATGAAGAAAAGCCAGGTCAGACACCAAAGGCAGGGGATTCTTGCTATAGGCAGGTCATGGGCTTTGATATCCAGGATGGGGGATGAGGGGCTTGAGCCAACAACCAGGGTGAGGGCTTAGCCTGGGAGGGTTCTTGACCTCGGATATCAAGGACGGGGGGACCCTTGATGAGCAGACCTAGCAGGAATTTTGCTAAAACACAACTGTGTGGCCAAAGACAGGACCCATGGGGGAGACCTCAGAAAGAAGGCTCAGAGGACGCTGGCTGAAGTTAGGTCAGGGAGGGGGGGTTTTTGTCCTTGTGTCCTGGGAAGCTGGGAGGAAGAGTGAAACACATAATGGGCTGCAGTCCTCGGGAGGGCTCCAAAATAATCAGCAGGCGGTGGGGGCCCAGAGGCCACAGTGGTGGGCCGTGGAGCTGGAGATCTGGGTGGAAGCCAGTTCTGCCACCCACCATGTGAGTCGCCTGGCTCTAACCTCAGGCCCTTTTCTATGGAGTGGGGACAAGAATCCCATCCTCAGGAAGTTGGGGAAAAGCTTGGCACTGTAGAGGGCAAACAATATTCTTCATGTGCCCTCAATGCTACTATTACAAAAGCAGTGAACACCCACTTTTTTATTCGGAAATACTCAAGTAAATGTCTCAGAGTGAAATTTGGAAGTCTCTTTCCTTTGTGACTTGCTCCACATTAACCACTGGCAGGAATATCATGATCATGATCATCATCATTACGATTATTTCTATCAAGTGGGATCAGATTCAGCCTAGCCCAGCCTCATCGGTGGGGCTCAGAAGTCTTTGTATGTCCATGTGATTGGTGAGTTCCATTCATTCTTCTTCCTTTTATTTTTATTTTTTCAAGACAGGGTCTCACTCTGTCACCCAAGCTGAGGATGCAGTGCACAGCTCACAGTATCTTCAACCTCCCAGGCTCAAGTGATCCTCCTGCCTCAGCCTCCTGGGTAGCTGGGACTACAAGCATGCATCACCATGCAGCCCTGTGTTGAGGCAGCCCTAGCAAACTTGTGTCCTGGGAAATTGATAAATTCACTTATTAGAGATAGTAGCTTTCGAAATAATCCTTAGGATTTTCCTCCGAGACAATCCTGTTGCTGTCTGTAAACAGAGATCATTCTACTTTTTTCTTTCTAATCTGTGTACATTTTATTTCTTGTTCCTGCCTTCTTCCATAGGTTAGGACCTCCAATGGAATGCTGAATGAAAGGGATGAGAACGGACACTCTTGCTTAATTCTCAGTGGACTGCCAAAGCAGTCCTTCACCGTTAAGTATCATGTCAGATGCAGGTTTTTCATAGATGTCCTTTATCAGGTTGAGGGAGCCACCTTCTATTCCTAGTTGGCTGATAATTTTAATCGTGAATAGATGTTATATTTTTGTCAAAAGATTTTTCCGCATCCGTTGAGATGCTCATTTTTTGTTGTTGTTAATGTGATAAATTACACTGATTCATTTGCAAATGTGAAACTCAACCTTGCATTTCCGGATAAAACCCATCAGATCGTGGTGCGTGTTATCCTTTTTATATATTGTGGGTTTCAATTTGCTCATATTTTATTGAAGACTTTTGCATCTATGTTCACAAGGAATATTGGCCTAAAGCTTTCTTTTCTTATAATTTCTTCTGTTTTGGCATCAGAGAAATGCTGGTTTCATAGAATAAGGTGGGAAATTCTGCCTCCTGTTCTGTTTCTGGATGAGTTGGTGTGGAATTCGTGCTAATCTGATAGAATTCACCAGAGGAACCATCTGATCATCGAGGGTTTGTGTGTATGTGTGGAGGAGATTTTAATTACAAATTCAATTTATTTAAGATGTATCATTCTCTAGGTCTTCTTGAGTGAACTCTGGCAGCCTGTGACTTTCCAAGAATTTTCATATGTTGCATTTTTAATTTTCACTCAATTGAAATTATTTTCTAATTTTTCTTGCAATATCTTCCTTCTCCCATCTAGACATGTGTCATTTAATTTCCAAATATTTGAGAATTTTCCAAATACCTTCTGTTACTGATTCCTAATTTAAATCTGTTGTGGTCAAAACATATTTTTATGACTTCAATCTTTTTAAAGCATTGAGGCTTGTTCTATGGAATAGAATGCAGTTTGGTGGATGTTCTTTGTGGGCTTGTAAAAAATGTGTATTCTATTCTGGGTCAAATGTTCCAGAAATGTCATGTAGGTTGAGTTAGTTGATAGTGTTGCTGAAGTCTTCTATATCCCAAATGATTTTCTGTCTACTTATTCTATCAATGATTGAGAAAGCATTGCTGAAATCTCCAACTATAGTGTGGATTTGTCTATTCCACCTTTTGGTGCTACCAGCTCTTGTTTTGTGGACCTTGGAGAGCTCTTATTAAATGCATACACATTTCAGATTGTTATGCTCTCTTGAGGAATGGATCCCTTTTTCATTATAAAATGACCCTCCTTATCCCTGATAAGATATTTTGCTATGAAATACACTGTGTCTGATGTTAAAAATAGGCACTACAGATTTCTTTACATTAGAATGTTTATGGGTATATAATATTGCACCTTTTAACTTTTAATATCTTTGTGTCTTAAATTTAGGGTGTGTTTCTTGTAATAGCATGTGGTTGAATTTCACTTGTTTTTGTTGAATCCAAACCATCTTATACCTTTTAATTGGAATGTTTAGACCATTTACATTTAATGTGACTATAAATATGATCGTGTTTAAATCTATCATCATGCTATTTGTTTTCTATTTGTCTCATCTGTTCTTTTTAATCTTGTGGATTAACTGAATATTTTTATGCCTCTATTTGGTTTCTATTATTGGGTATTTTTTTGTGTGGTTGCTCTGAGGTTTACAGTAAACATCTTTAACACATCACATTCCAGCTAAAAATGTCACACCATTTCATGTGTAGTGAAAGTTTACTTCATGTATTGTGTAAGTTTCCTCGTTCTCATTTTTATAGGGTTGTTACCATGCATTTTATCTGAGCACATATAAGAAGCCCCATAATACTTTATTTCAGACAATTAAATAAATTTTAAGATACCACATATCATCACTTAGTTATTTACCAACATATTTACTGTTTCTGGCCATTCCTTTCTTCATCAAGTTCTAAATTTGCATCTGGTACCATTTTCCTTCTGCCCAAAGGATGTCCTTTAACACTGCTCAGTGTTGGTCTCATGGTGGCTTCCCCCCGCTTTTGTATGTCTGAACACAGCTTTAATTCACTTACCTTATGGAAATGTATTTTACTGGGCATCTATTTCTACAACTCCTGTGTTGATAGCTTTGAAAAACCCAGGGCTATAAACGTACTCCTCCGTTGTCTTCAGGTCTGCATTATTTCTTAAAAGAAATCAAATTTCACTCTTTCTTTGATCTTCTGTGTGTAATATCCTCCCCCTGGGTTGCCTTAATGTTTCCTCTTTATCGTGAGTTTTCAGCCATTGGCTGGTTTTCAGGTCTGTGGTGCGGTGTTCTCACATTTCTTCTCTTTGGGTTTCATTGAGCTTCTTGGAATTGTGTGTTTATACTTTGTATTGAACGTGGAAAAATTTTTATCTTTGTTTCCTCAAATATGACTTCTGTGCCCACACCTGCCTTGCTTCTAGCTTGAATTCCAGATGCCAGGACTCCTCATATTGTAGCAGGATTCGGGGATGATCGGCACATTTTTATCAATATGTTTCTCTGTGTTTTATTTAGAATGGTTTTGATTACTATATTTTCAAATTGATTAATTGTATGTTCGAAAATGTCTGTGTGAAACTTCATTTAGTATAAAATGTCTCTGTGGAGCCTCGTTTAGTATATAATGTGTGGAACCTCATTTAGTATATAATGTCCACGTGGATCCTCATTTAGTATATAATGTCGGTGTGGAGCCTCGTTTAGTATATAATGTCGGTGTGGAGCCTCGTTTAGTATATAATGTCCGCGTGGAGCCTCGTTTAGTATATAATGTCCGCGTGGAGCCTCGATTAGTATATAAGGTCCGCGTGGAGCCTCGATTAGTATATAAGGTCCGCGTCGATCCTCATTTAGTGTATAATGTCCACGTGGATCCTCGTTTAGTATATGATGTCCGCGTGGATCCTCGTTTAGTATATGATGTCCGCGTGGAGCCTCGTTTAGTATATAAGGTCCGCGTGGAGCCTCGTTTAGTATATGATGTCCGCGTGGAGCCTCGTTTAGTATATAAGGTCCGCGTGGAGCCTCGTTTAGTATATGATGTCTGTGTGGAAACTCATTTTGTACATAATGTCCGTGTGGAACCTCATTTAGTATATAAGGTCTGTGTCGAACCTCATTTATTATGTAAGCTCTCTGTGATGCCTCATTCAGTATTTTTGTTTCAAATATTGATTTTAGTTTCTAAAGTTTTATTTGGGTTTTAAAAATATTTTTCATTTCTCTCTTGATCAGATTCATGCTTTTTTTCTATTTTCTTGAATTCAAAATGTACTTATAATTGTGTGTTTAATGTCCTCATCTGAAAATTCTGTGATATTTTTGGTTCTATTTCTCTTGATTTTTTTTTCTAATTATGATTGCATATTTTGCTTCTTTGCAAGCCTGGTTACTTTTCAATACCAGGAATTATGAATTGTACAATGCTTGGGGCTGAATATTTTCCTATCTTGGAAATATTCTGGGGCTGTGTCCTGGGACACAGTTACATTGGAATCAATTTGATCTATTTAAAGTTTTCTTTGTCATGTTGTCCAGAACAATCTTTTGATCTGGGGCTAATTTGAGCCCACTCCTGAGGCTGGTCCCCCGTGGAGTCCCTCACCCAGTGTCCGCTGTGCCAGGAGGTGTCTCCACTCTGCCTGCAGGGGACGTGAGCTCTTCCCAATGTCCCATGCCAGCTCTGGGGACGGTTCTGCCTGCTGCTCGGTGTGGTCTCTCCCTGGCCCCAGCAGCCCGCTCCAGGACATGCACAGCTGGTGGCTCCCAGGGCTTCTCTGCAGCCTTTGGAGCTCACTCTCTCGGGGAAGCTTCCTCCTCTCCAGCACCCGGCAGTGTGAATGCCCACGCCTCGGCATCCCTGAACCCTGGGCTGTGGCTCCCCCAGGCAGCAGGACCGAGGCTCATCTGGAAACTCTCTCCAGGCGTGAGGGGGGCTCCTGCCAGACTTACCCGTCTGCTGCCTACTCTCTGGGATCACTGTTGTGTGCTGCTTGTTGTATAAATGGCCTGAAAAGCACTGCTTCATATATTTCCCTCATTGTTCTAGTTGCTTAAGGCAAGAGCATTAATCCTGTATCTGTTATTCTATCTATGACTGGAAGTGAAAGGAAGTTTGAATTTACTGTTTCAAAATCAGTTTCTCTCTGATGGAATTTTGGGAGGGAAGGAAAGCACGTGCGCTTGCTCAATCCATCATCTAATTAAAACCTTGACATTTTCACCAAGAACCCCCGGAAGATTGGCCACGGCCCTCCAATAGCTTCAGTCTCTGCTGCTTGTCACCCCGATGCTTTGTGTTGTGGGGCAGGAGGGGGGGTTTCCAGCCAGTCCATTAGGAGGGGCTGGGGCCTTTGTGGGAAGGAGAAGAGCTCCTCTTTAAAGTTTCCTTTCTTGTTAAAGAATAAATTTGCTAATAACTTTAAGCCCTATCTTATGTAGCTGTGAGACACGCCATGCTTACAGACACGTAGTACATTCTGTGTCCTTGTGCTTTAACCAAGATATCTGTGCTAGACGTGCTCACAGGCAGGTCCCAGCTCTCCATTGCTTTTACCTGTTTAGAAAAGTTTTAAGTTGTTATCCAATCAGGTTTTAGTTTAGATTGTGAGGTCTGGCTCCAGCCAGCGGAGATCAGACACAGCAGTGAGGACGACCCCACATGCATAAGGGATAAACATGTCTGCTTTTCCTTTGTTTACTGTACTCTCGAGGCACGATGGCTAGTGAGGGAACCCTTCCTGCAGTCCAGGAAGCAAACATTGCTTTGCTGAGATCCTTTGTCTCAGTGCTGATTTTTCCTGCAGTACGCAGCATGTTTCCAACAGCCTTGCACACCAATGGGTGGCTGTCCACGCTGGGGAGGGATGAGTGCCACTGATCTGTGACACACAGAGCCCCAATCCCATGGTCTGCCCATCACAGATAGTGGTCCCAAGCCCTGTCCTCAGGAGACTCACTGAGTGCAACCCCTGCACAGATAGGGCTGGTGGCCTGCATCTGGGTAGTGAATGGACGAAGTGAGACAAGCTTGCTGGTGTGCCCCTTTCCCTCCGCTGAAGCATGGCACCACTCAGGCGTTGCAGACCCACCGGACCTCTCCAGGGAGGAAGACAATCTAGATGTGCAAAGCTGTAGCTCATCTCATTGTGTCTCCCGGGCACCCACTCCAGGGGCCGGTGGGGTCTCAGGGTGACTTACGCATGTCATCTGCTTACAGTGACACAGGTGGCCTGCAAGGAAGATGCCCCTTGGTGGCTGCGGGTCAGGGAAGGATGTGGCAGAAGCTGAGTCATGGCACATCTTTGAAAGCCCAGAGAGCACTCCACCTGCTTTGGGTCCCATCCTGGGATTCCCAGGGAAGGAACACGCCTGGAGTTGGGCTGGGCCATGGGCATCCACACAGGGGCGGGGCACACATTCAGTTCCAGTGCCTTCCTCCCAGCCTGTGGCCAGCAGGCCCTGGTAACCTTTTCCACGGCCTGCTCCTGGTTTAAACGAGGGAAACCGCTTCAGTTGACTCTGAGAGGGGCAGGGAAGCAGAGACTCAGATGACCCAAGAGAAAAAACCCTGAGGGTATTGGGGATAGTACGTTAGCAGAGTGGTCCTGGGGAGGACGTGAGCTGGGGCTGGGGAGAATGGCACGTGGCAGTGAGACCGGGGGGTGCACAGGGCAGGAGGGAGGTGGCCCCAAGTCAAATGGCAGCTCACAGCAGCCGGTGGGGGGGTCTCCATCTCCCAAGGGACCTGAGGACAGGAAAGGACAGAAAAGGACCAGAAATGCCTCTGGAAAGGGGCTGGCAGAGGGAAGGAGGGTGATGGCAGCTTGATGCTCACTCGCTTTGCCCAGCTGAACCTCAAGATGGAGACAGGTGGAAGGAGGTGCTCCTGGGGCGCAGACCTGGGTCTGCCTCTCCCTCCGTGGGACCTGGGACCTCCCCCGCCCTGTCTGCCCTGCTTGCCCACCTGGAGTCAGGAATGTCAGCATGTAGACTCTTGAGGGGTTAGAGGCAGCGGAGCGCCCACAGGGTCTGTCTTCCTTCAACAGCAGCTATGGCCCCAGACTCCTCAGCCTGCAGGGAATGGGGCCAGAGGCTCCATGTGGGGCTCCAGTCACGCCTGTGCCCCTGTGTGTGTCAGCACATCCTGCTCCTTCCAGGGCAAAGTGGCTGCTGTCTTATCCAAGGCACTGTGGGCTCCTGCAAGGTCTCACAGGGAAACTGAGGCCACCTATGACCTCCCTGGAGTTCTTCACTCCTCTGGCTTGGCGGACCTGAGGGGACATTGGGCTTTGCCCCTTGCTCTGGAGCAGCAGAGCAGATCCCTATCTGGTGGAGGCACCTGTGGCAGAGGAGGCAGGCTGCTTGCCCCACCCAGCAGGATGGCATGGAGTCCAGCACCCGGCGTGGAGTCCAGCACCCAGCAGGCCAGCATGGAGTCCAGCACCCAGCGTGGAGTCCAGCACCCAGCAGGCCAGCGTGGAGTCCAGCACCCGGCGTGGAGCCCAGCACCCAGCGTGGAGTCCAGCACCCAGCAGGCTGGCATGGAGTCCAGCACCCAGCAGGCCGGCGTGGAGTCCAGCACTCAGCATGGAGTCCAGCACCGAGCAGGCTGGCGTGGAGTCCAGCACCCAGCGTGGAGTCCAGCACCCGGCGTGGAGTCCAGGCCCGTGGCTGCTTTTCCAGAACTCTTTATTAGAGGATGGCACCGATCAGCTGACTGGCTGGAAACGCAGGCTGTGCAGTGGGGTTTGCTCTGACTTTCGGCTGTGCTACCTGGTGGTGGTCGAAGGCAGGTCCCAGAGGCAGGTCCCAGAGGAGCCTCATGAGTGCTTGATGCTGCAGGTGCCCCACCTGCAACACGGGGTCCCGGCCGGCCTCCTGCAGGTGAGAGCAAAGCCCAGGCTCTTGATTTCAGGTCCCCCCATGTGCCAGGGCAGGACCCCAGCCTGGAGCCCCCAGCTGCTGCTGAGTCACTATTGCTCGGCCATGATGGGTCCCTGTGTCCCCTGCCGTCTTCCCTGCCCCGAAGGGAGGAGCAAGGCTCAGTTCCTTCCTGAGCTGCTCTCTGTCAGCCCACCCTCCCCTCACACCCTCTCCTCCCCCCAACTCTGTCCTGTAAGGAATCCCGTCGGCCCGAGGGTGAAGGTGGATGATCTTCAGAATTGCACGGGGAGATGAAGGGTGCACTTTCTCCCAGGAAAGGAAAGGGAGCGTGCCTCCTCTGCCCTCCAGCTCCTTTTCAGAGTCAGCCTGGCTGCTTCGAAGGCGTCTCCACTCCCTCGCCTGGTAGACCCCACGGCAGGGAGAGGGAAGAAGCCTTTCCTTCTGACGTGCTGGTTGCTCCCCCACCTTCTTCATTAAGGAGAATTCTAAAAGGTCAGGCAGGACAGGTGCTGACTGCTTGACTTCCTGTCTCGGGAGCAGTTGGCGGGTGGCCTCCTGCATCGGGGGGCTGGGGCCCTGTGGGCTGCTGCGAGTGTGACATCGGACTCCTGCACCCTTGCTCCCACCACATCTCCTGCTGCCCACCACCCTGTACCACTCCGCCTTCCTCACCCACCCCCCGCTCACGGCTGCCTCAGGGCCTTTGCACGGCTGCGCTCAGCTGGCATGCCATGCCCCAATATGCTTGTGGTTTGCTCTCCCCTGTCACTGGGGTCTCCGCTTAACCACCCCTCTCCTGACCGCCCCGTCTCATCTGCAGCCCGTGCCCCCCAGGAGGCGAGGGGGCCTCTCGGCACGGGCCATGCCCTCTCGCCCTGGCTGCCTGGCTGGGGTGTCAGCACCAATGGGGGACGTTCAGGTGGGGGATTGAGTGGGCAGGGATGGAGCTGAGGGGGGACAGGTGGAGAGGGGGTCCTAGGGCAGAGCCCACCCTAGAAACTGCGTGCCTATTATGCCCGAGCTGATGCGGGAATAATGAGGGAAGATGCGGTAATGGGGGCGTCTATGTCTAATGCAGGGAAATACGTGCCTGCCAGCCTTTCCTCCCAAGGGTGGACGCTTCGCTGCCTGTTCTCTGGTGCTCAGGTACGATCCGCAGACTCCGTTCTTTGCAGAGTGAGAAAGCGGGCTGCAAACTGCCCCAAGAAGGCAGGTGGGCTCCGGGTGGCTCTGCAGCTGCTGCGGCTCCCACTTCCCGCCTGGGGGACCCCAGAGATCCCAGTGCCTGAGCCAGGAGGCTGCAGAGGGCCCTACGCCTCTGGTCTATGTCTGCCCCACTGTGTCTCTGACTCTCAGTGGATTCTCAGGGCCTTGGGCCTTGCCAGGCTCCCAACAAACTCAGCTGACAGTGTAGACACAACATCGCGCATCATCAGACGCTCTAGGGCCCAGTGGGGGCCAGTGGGGGTCAGCTCGTGGCTGTGGGTCACGGGCTGCTTGAGGCTGGGAGGCTGCGGGACCCATGGCCTCCCTTTCTTGCCTCCATCTCGCCTCGATCCTGCAGGTTGAAGCCCCTTCCGCTGGCTGTGGCAGAGCTGCCGGGGCAGACTCTTCCCCCCCAAACGCAGCCTGTTCCCAGGATTGTGGCCCCAAACTGGAGAAGCTTCAAAGATGAAAATGAGTCACCAACGTCCATATCCCTGGCCCAGGGAGGAGGAGCCGCCGGCGAGTGGGCAGCAGGGCTGGAGTAGCACCTCAGCCTCACGACCCTCACAGAGGCTGAGCCAGAGAGCCACGCAGAAGCCTCAGGGGCCCAGGTTTAGGTTGACGGGAAGGGCAGGCCAGGAAACCCTGGGCTGCACCCCTACCCACAGAGTAGTGGGGGGACCGAGGCCCAGGACACAGCAGGTCAAAGGCCCAGTCACACCAGAACTTGGGACAGGATCCCCCTCTAAGGCACAGGGGGCTCTGGTGGGGCCCTGGGGGACTGCAGGACAACGTCAGGGGGTCCTGAACCCAGCCTGAGGGCCAGGTGGTCTAGGGAAGGAGGTGGTGCTGCGGGAGAGAGGACAGCATGTGTGTGTGCATGTGTGCATGAGTGTGTGTGCATGTGTGTGTTCATGTGAGAATGTGTGTGTGCATGAGTGTGTGTGTGCATGTGTGTGTTCATGTGAGAATGTGTGTGTGCATGAGTGTGTATGTGTGTGTGTGCATGTGTGAGAATGTGTGTGTGCATGAGTGTGTGTGCATGTGTGTGTTCATGTGTGAGAATGTGTGTGTGCATGTGTGTGCACATGACAGTGCATGTGTGAGTGCACATGAGTGTGTATGTGGGTATGCATGTGTATGGGTATGCATGTGAGTGTGAGTGTGTGTGTACATGCGTGTACGTGTGTGGCTGTGAGTGTGCATTGTGTGAACACGCTTGTGGGTATATGTGTGCACGTGAATGTGAATGGATGTGGGTGTGCCTGTGGGTGTATGTGCATGCATGTGTGAGTGCACATGTGCATGTTTGTGCGAGTGTGTCTGTGTGTGAACGTGCATGTGTTTGTGAGTGCATGTGGGCGTGAGAGCATGTGTGTGTGCATGAGTGTGTGCATGTGCAAGTGTGTGTGAGTGCTTGTGAGTGCATGTGAATGTGCATGTTTTGTGAGTGCGTGCATGTAGGTGTGTGAGTGTGTGTGCATGTGAATGTGGATGTGGGTGTTAGTGTGTGAGTGCATGTCGGTGCATGTGTGTGTGAATGTGTGTTTTGTGTGTGAGCGTGTGCATGTGTGTGCCTATGACTGTTTCTGAATGTGTGTGAGTGAATGTGTGTGTGCATGTGAGTGTGCACATGAGTGTATGCATATGTGTGTGTGTGTGTGTTTGGGAGTGTGTGTGAATGCATGAGTGTGTTGTGTGAGTGAATGCACATGGGTGTGTGTGTTGAGTGTGTGTGAGTGTGCCAGGCCCTTGGAGGGTCAGAGAAGGCCTTGTCAGCCAGCAGCTTCTGTTTCTCTTTCTGCGCCTGCCCTGCTATGCAGAGCTCACCCTGGGGCTCCACCTCTTTCTTTCCACTGTAAACCAAGCTCTAGGGGTCCAAGCCTCGTCGGGGGTGCATGGGCCGATGCACGGGGCAGAGCAGGGGTGCCCGTCCAGCACCCCTCCATCACCAATGCACTTCTTTCTGTAAATTGCACGATGCCATGCCTGACAGCAGCCTTGAGGGACCAGGCTCCTGACTGCAGAGGGGGCTGGAGCCCATCATGCCCGAGCTGATGCAGGAATAATGAGGGGAAGACGCGGTAATGGGAGAGTCTGTGTCTAATAAAGGGAAATTTATTCAGTGCGCTCCAGAGGAACCGGGCGCTGGCTGGTCTTAAAACAAAACCACTGCCTGCCAGCCTGACGGTTTGCTCCCTGACAAAGGCTGCGGTGGGTGGAGAGTCCAGGTGGGGATGCAACTCCCAGGGGCTTGAATTAAGCAGATCCTGAGCCTGGCTCATGTCTGGAACAGGGCTGGGGACCGGCTGCGGGGCGAGGGCAGGGCTGGAGGCAAGGCATCAGGTGCTGTCCTCACAGTGTGGTGGGGGGGGTCTGCAGGGGGTGGGGCTCTGCCAGGAGGAGGTGGAACAGAGTGGGCTCAGCATGGACATGTTGGTTCTGGGGTGAGCCCTGCCCCTGAGTGTGAGCCCTGCTCAGTTGGTCTGCAGCTGTAGGACCACACTATCGACTGCAAATAGGGTGGGTAAATATCATCCCCCAAGTTTTTGTAAGAAGAGCAGAAATACGTTCCTCCTAGCTCGGAGGGCCTCTGGTCATGTCTCCTGCCCTGGGGCCGGCCCCTTGGAGTTGTGCCACACAGCAGCGCTGACAGGGAGGGCTCCCCATGTGCTCTGCGCCCCATGCTCTTGAATTCAGCAGAGCGATGCCCTTTGGTGCTACCTATGCCAAGCACCCAGGGAGTGTGAATTGGCTCAGCCTGACAGCCTGACCTGTGACCTGGGGCCTGGCCACCGCACTCCCCCTTGGAAAGGGTTGGGGGAAGTATTATCTAGACAGGTGGCAGTCACACGCTGGCTTTGTAGGATTTTTAGGACCATGCTCTAAGAGATGGGCGGAGGCCTGCCAGTGTGGACAGAGGGATCAGAAAGCCCACCTGGAGCAGGGGCAAGGCCCAAGAGGCGCCCATAGGTGGGTGGGGGCCTGGGGGGCCCAAGATGGAGGCAGACGCAGCCAGGACCAGATGGTGCCCTCAGGACCAGCATGCCCAGCTGCCCGGGGTGGAGCTGTTGGGATGGGCTGTCCTGAGGGCGGGGACTGTGGCTTGGCCCCTCCACACCTAGAATCTTCTCCATAGCCTGGTTGCTGCTTCGTCGCTTAGTTACAAACCCTAATGAGGAAAGAACTTCCTCCTGGGATCCAGCTCACGCTGGAAGAGCCCAGAAGGCCTATTCATGTCTCCCCACAGGAGACATTCAGAGAAGGGGTCTCACCTCGATGCTCCCCTGGGGTGCCACGTTCATGAGTGTCTCTCCACCTGCTTGGGTGGTGCACCACCCTCCAGGCTGCCCCCACTCCCCACGGAGTTGCAGGAATGGTCTTTTCAGATGAGTGCCCCCTCTCTCACTCCCATTTCCACTGTTTCAGGAAAAGACCAAGCCTACTGACCGTCCGGCCACATGCCCTTCCCTGCGCCCTGTCCACCTCTGGCCACTCTGCCTGACAGCCCCAGCTGGACTCCGGGCTCCCAGCGCCCGTGGCCCCTGCATCCCTACCCAGGTGTCTCTGATAGTGCTTGTCCCTCGGAGGGGCTTGAGGCAGATTTGCTGAATGAATGAAAATGCAAATCACAGACAGTGTGCATTTTCCCAGAGAGGAGAAATCTGGGTCTCAGCAGGCAGGGCTTGGAAAGGGCCTTTTCTCTTCTTGCAATTTAGGCTCTAGAATCTTTGCCTAAGGGGGCCTCAGTCAGGGCCAGCCTTCAGGAGGTCCCCTGGGTGGGCCTGTGGCTGTTGGCTGCTTCCTTCACTCATGAAATGGAGGCAAGTTTTCCTTGGGGACCCCAGCCCACAGCAGACGTGGCCCCCAGGCCCCAGCAGCCGCCAGACCCTCCCTCCCCCAGCACCTTCCACTGTGCTTTGCCACCCAGGGGCTCACGTGCATCCCACTGTGGCTTAGTGAGAAGGGCTCTGTGTCAGGGAGCTCCAGGATCATGTCGTGTGGCTCAGGCGGAGGGCCCCTGCCTCCAATCAGTGGAAGGATGGATGTGCGCCTCTGGACGGCCTCGTGCTGCGCGCGCAGATGCGAATGTGTTGTAATCCATTTCCAAAACATGACCCCAGCCATCTCGCAGGGAACATCAATGAATATTTACTGCCTTGTTTTTTTTTTCCTGAAAAAAAAAAGTAATTTCACTGTCTGGTTATTAAATCTATTTTTATTGCTACAAAAATGCCTCCTATCCATTAAGATGAGGAAGCCTGGCGCTGGGGAAGATTGCGTCTCAGGGCTGCTGTGCCTTTCCTTCTGGAAGGAGGGGAGGCCAGGTCCTTGCTGCATTTCTGGGGCCGTTTGCTTTGTGACTTCCGGAGATGCAGCTTCTCAGCTGAGCTGTGGTGGATGGGGTGCCCGCGCTGGGCCGCCTCGGTGCTGGAAACCCCTGCTGGGCCAGGCCACGCCTCCCCATAGCGCAGACAGTAAAGGCCAGTGGCCCCCAGGGCCCAGTACTGTGGCTGGAACCTCAATCCTTGCAGGAGGCCTGGCCTTGTGGGTGTCAGAGCTACTCAGGGGCACCCTGTGGCGGGAACCTAGGAGACGGCCTGACTCCCAGGCTGCCGTGGAGTGAGGGCTGAAATTCCCGACCATGCCTGGCCCAGGAGTGGCCTGGGGCATCTCCCTGGGAATGCCCACCTCATGCCCCCAGGACAGGGGCAGGATGGGAAGGACTGGGTGAGTCAGCCCTCTGCCACCTCCGCTGGTGGCTGGTGCCCACCATCTGCTCCCTGCGAGCTGTTGGTACGTTAGGGCTGTCGGCATCCAACCAGGCATCAGGGCTGCGGTTCTCCTGGGGCGGGGCTGGCTTTCTCCTCCAAGCCCATTTCCTAGGTCAGCCTTGTAAGGCCCAGGACTCAGGCTCCCGAGAGCCAACCAGGGAAGGGAGAGCACACCCAGGGCAGTGCGAGGGCAGCCCGATGCCCACATACTCCCTGGGCTCTGGCTCCAGGGCCCCCGACAGATGGAGTGAGACCTGGTCGCAGGAGCCATGAGTGTGTCGAGAGGGAGCAGGGTTCCTCCTGCAAAGTCCTTCCTCGCCTCTCAGGGCAGGGATGCTTGCGTCACCCAGGCCAGTGGCTTTCAAACAATAGGTGTAAGAATAGCAATTTCTTTTTTTGAGATGGAGTCTTGCTCTGTCCTCCAAGCTGCTGCGCAGTGGCATGATGTCAGCTCACTGTAACCTTTGCCTTCCAGGTTCAAGAGGTTCTCCTGCCCCAGCCTCCTGAGTAGCTGGGACTACAGGCTCACGCCACCACCCCCCACCCCCGGCTAATTTTTGTATTTTTAGTACAGACGGGGTTTCACTGTGTTGGCCAGGATGGTCTCTATCTCCTGACCTTGTGTTCCACCCGCCTCGGCCCCCCAGGGTGCTGGGATTACAGGCGTGAGCTGCCGCATCTGGTCAGAATAGCCCGAATATTTACTGGGGCTTCCCCAGTGCATTTCCACCTACTGATTCAGTTCTCACACCCACGCTGGGCAGGAGGAGCCGTTGTTATTTCCGGCTCAGAGAGGTCAGGGATGTGGCCCAAGGGGCAACAGCCAGCAAGGGGCAGAGCTGGGACTGGAGCCCAGGTCACCTGTTTCTAGGGTCCCGACTGTCCACAGCCGGAGCCACTGTCCCTGCTGGGCCTGTGACAAGCCAGTAGGGCCCAGGCCTCTTCCATGGGGATTTCATTCACCCCCGTGGTCACCCTTGGAGACGGAGTCACCATCTCCACTTGGAGACACACCAAGGGTCTGTAATGTGTCTTTGGGAGTCTCACATCTGTCCTTCCTCAGCAGCCCTGGCTGTCCTAACAGAGGCCAGACCCTCACTGTGCACCACGGCCCTGGCTGTTCCCACCTTTGTGTTCCCACAGTGGTCGGGGTGCCCTCCTGCTCCGGCCTTCACAGACACCGTTCCCACCCAGGCTCGCCCCCCTGAGATCGCCCGCTGTCTCCTCAGCTCAGTGCCTCTTGCAGATTTCAGTTCCAAGGAGCCTTCCTGCGCTGCCTTTCTGGGGAGGCTGCACCCCACATGGGAAGCCCAGCCCTCCCTCTGGAATGTGGGTGCCTGGAGTGCTTTCCAGCACGAGGGTGGGCTCCCGGCAGGCCCAGGGCCGTCCTGCTGTGGTCGCAGCTCCCACGTCTCTGCCCCGCCTGGAGCCATTCCTCTTCCGTGGGAGAAAGCACAGAAGCCAGGTGCCGGCTTGGGACAGCACCTCCTCGGCCAACACGTGAGGCGGGGCTGCGCTTCTCCTTCCAGAGACAAACCCAGGGGCAGAGAGGATCAAAGACTTGCCTGTGACCTCACAGCTCGTAGAGGTCGAGCCAGGTTGATCCAGGTCCACGAGGTGTCGGACTGGGGCTCCTAACACCACCTTCCAGCTCCTCACACCTGTACCCCATGGACAGAGCAACAAGGGAAACAGAGGCAGCGGGTCCCCTCCTTCCTCACTCACAGCAGGTGTCGGGGTTTGGATCCAGTGGTGCTGGAACTGGGCCAGCTGCGGATGTGCTCCCCACTGTTCCATCAATAGTCCAGAAGAGGGGCCCGTGGAGGCAGCTAAGATCGCCCCAACAGCGCGGCTGTCAGCTTGCCCCCACCTCCAGCCCCGCCCCC
>NW_016107801.1:336947-352889 GCF_001604975.1 Cebus imitator
CTCCAGCCCCGCCCCCACCTCCAGCTCCGCCCTCACCTCCAGCTCCGCCCCCACCTCCAGCTCTGCCCCGCAGGTGGACCTTCCAGACCTAGTGATGATTCTGGCTGTGGCCTTCGGGATGCCCTGGTCAGAGCCTGGGGAACTGGCTTCCAATGGCAGACAGGGGCCAGCTCAGGACCCTCGGGCCCTGGGGTGGTCGCTCCTGAGGGTGGGACAGAGGGCATGTGTCTCAGTACTGCCCCCCTTCCCCTCAGAGGCTGAAACCTGCAGGGAATCCACCGTGTTTTGTGGCTTTTCTGCTCCCATGTGCCGTGTGCAGAATGTGAACATCAGTCTGGGGACCTGGGCTCTCTCCAGTCACTCATGGAGGCAGATGGGGAGACTCATGCATTTATTGACTCATTCATTCATTTCCAAGAGCCAGCTTCTCACTTCCCAGCGCGCGGCACCGCCCTTTGGGTGAGCAGTGAATGTCCGGTGGATGCCGACTTACTGAGCTTCCGGCTGGTGTTTCTTAAGTTCTGGGCGTGGCAGTGAAAGGACCCCCTTTCCCATGGTTTGGGCCTGGATGTCTGGGCAGAGAAGAGGATGGGTGCTGGGGTGCTGCCAGGCCTGGGTGAAGGGGCAGCTGGAACTTCATGTGGACTCTTAGCCTGGGTCCTGGTGCCAGCAGTCTGCCCTGCTGTTTCCCCGTCATGGGGCCTCCAGCTCTGGCTCCCAGTCTCTGACCCTGGGTTTCCTGATTATGGGATGGGACCAGTGCACTTTCTCGGTAGGTGTGAAAAACAGCGCAGGTCACTGGAGGGGGACGCTGAGCTGTGACCTGGGCATCTTCGATCGCTCCACAATGCACAAGGCCAGGTGCCCAAAGCCTGGGAAGGACTCAGGGTAGCCTTCGGTGTCCCAGGCTGGCCTCCAATCAGTGGCCCCAGAAAGAGTGAAAATGGTTAATAATTAGGAATCTTTGACAGACCTCTCTCTCTTTCTGATTTTCTTCCTCTGAGGTCTGGGTTCTTGGAGCTTGACATCAAACCACACATTTTCTTATTCCATAAACACAGGGCCAGGGAAGTTTGCTAATCCCCTCCTTTACTCATTCAAGAAAGCGACTTTGAATCTCTCCCGGGATGTGTGGGTGTGGTGGTAGAAGCCAGGAGCTCAGTGGAGGATGAAGGGGCACGATTCCTGCCTGCTGAGGATTCCCAGGTTTGGGGGAAAAACAAGTGGGGCAGAATCACATGTATTTTCACGGCCACGCTGAGAAGGGGCTGTCCTTGCAGCTGTGAGCGAAGGCTCAGAAGGGGTCTGAGTGACAGAACCGTCCTGGGCTGGGGGGCTTTTCCAGCCAGACTACGAATCAAAGCCACGCACCACCTGCCCGGAAGAGGAAGCTCTGGAGATGTAGCGAGTGTGAGAGCCAGGCCCGAGAATGCCCCCATTCCACAGCCCACGCCACGACTGCTCAGCCGGTTTCTCTGGGTCACAGCCAAATGACAGAACCAGGTCATATGGTCTTAAACTAAATTTCCCCTTAAAACAAAAGCAGCTCCCAAAGGGGCTATCTTTGCTTTCCCCAGATTCTAAGCTTGTAGGCAAAATGCACATTTTGGGAAACGTGGTAATTAGCTCTTAGCTGGGCTGCAACCGCTGATCCTGCTCACGCCCAGCTTAGCCCACGGCCGAGGGCGGGGCTACCTACCAAGTGTCCACAGACTCCTCACTCCTGGCTGTTCCAGGCGGGGCACCTGCGGTGTGGCCAGACCATGTCCGGTCAGTCTAATACATTACAGTATCTTCCAAGATGTGCCAATCTATGTGAAGCACAGTACTGCCTATCACTGTTTTTTTTTTTTTTTTAAAACCGTTTTGCTCCTGTTGCCCAGGCTGGAGTACAGTGGTGTGATCTTGGCTCACTGCAACCTCTGCCTCCTGGGTTCAAGGCATTCTCCTGCCTCAGCCTCTCAAGTAGCTGGGATTACAGGCATCTGCCACCACGCTGAGCTAATTTTTCTATTTTTAGTAGAGACAGGGTTTCACCATGTTGATCAGGCTAGTCTCGATTTCCTGACCTCAGGCAATCCTCCTGCCTTGGCCTCCCAGAGTGCTGGGATTCCAGGCGTGAGCCACCGCGCTTAGCCAATCACCGCTTTTACTCACGAATGATGATCACACTGGGAAGTCACACGCATGTCAAATAGCACAGGTGGTTCCCCCTTCTAATGCCTCATGCAGTGTCCCCTTGCACGGAACCTGAGCCGCCTCGGTCACCAGAGCAACCACCCAGAGGAGCCGGGGAAGACTTGGTCTCTTTTTGCTCTTCAGAGCAGGTTACTGTCCTTGACTACACTGTCCTCTCTCAACCCAGGAGAGGGGGCCGGCTGACACCGTGACCCCACATTTCCACCCGGTCTCTTGAGCCGCAGAGCCTTGGAGCTGCTCTAGGGCTGCTGCCCCCGTGGAGTCAGCGTCTACCTCCTTTGGGTCCCCAGGACGTAGGTGTTGCCATCTGGGTCTAAGTCACCTGGATGATCCCAGAGGAGGAGGAAGGGACTGGGGATGCCAGCTGAGAGCCAGGTTATATTTAGGGGAGGGGACTCAGGCGGTTGGGGCAGATCCGAACTTAAACCTACTCAGAGCAGGTAAGAGTGCCAGGCAATGGGAAGCCTGGTGAGGCTGATCTAATCCTTGGTGAGGTCTCCAGCCCGTCTGCCCAGGGCAGCCTGGCCCCTGCAGCAGCCCCGGCCCCAGCTGGGATCTCTGGGCTCCACTCACATCTCTGAGTAACCGGCCCGGGTTACAGGCACCTTTCCCCGAAGTCCGACGTCTATCTTCACTCTACCCCGGAAACTAGGCTTGTGAGGCAAAGAAAGAAAAGGAAGACAGAAATGGAAGGAGGAGGAGAGGGAAGAAGGGAGGGCGGGAGGGAGGCTGGGAGAAGGGAGCTGAGTCGAGAGGGGAAGAGCCGGGACATCCGGAAAATAAGGTCAGATGCGTGAGCTTTCAAAGGTTCATCTAAAACACAGTCAGGGAGGGGGAAAGAAATCAAAACCGGAAAACTTCCTCGACAGCTTCTTTTGTGCCGAGCAGAAAGTATTTTCAGACCCCAGCCGGGCGGCCCGGCGTTTCATTACGGCTGCGGGGTAATTAACGTCTGGCGGTGGGGTGGGATTGCTGACGGCTGTGTACAGGATTTCAATTTCAACGTGTTAGGTTTGCCTGTAATGTTTCTGAATTTGTGTTTTACAGGCTGGCAGGTTTATAAGGCTTGGAGTCTCACACGCACCGATTTTGCCACTCTGCACGGGGAAGGGAGTCATTTCTGTTGGTAGCTGACAGCGTCTCTGAATGATGCTTCACAAGCCGGGGAGCATCGGGCCTGGCTGCGTCTCATGAGAACAGATAGGAGCAGAGTTAAGTGCTTTTGCGAAAGCCTGAGGTCCTGCCAAGAGCAGGCAGCCCCGGAACGCCCGTGCCGCCCTTTGAATCCTGTGCGTTTGGGGAGTTTTTTTGGCCACTGGAAAGGCGATCCATCCCTTATCATGTTTTTGTCCTTGTCTTCTACGTGTAGATTTCAATGTGTCCAACGTTTCAGGGACTTTTTATCTCCGTTGTGAAATGTCACTGGAAAACCAGGCTCCAGATGCACCCCCCCCCCACCACTCACACTCACTCTGCTTCCCAGTGGGGCCGCCAGATTTCACAAAACCAAAACAAAACACTGCAAGCGGCACTGGATGCCCGGTTATATTTGCGTTTTAGAGAAGCAACGCATATCTTTTTGTACAACTGTGTCCCGTGCAATATCTGGGACAAACTTCCATCGACACGATGATTTGTTGTTTATCAGAACTTCAGACCCCACAGGGTGTCAGGTCTATCTGGCAACCCCACGCCCAGCCCACACTCCCCTGCCTGACACACAGCCTGGGACCCTATTAAGCCACTGCATCTTGCTGGTTGCCTGCCAGCATGGACTGCTATGGTCTCCGTCCCAGACCCTGACGTGGGGCTCCTGGGGCCCAAGGAAAGGGAACCTGGGATTGGGCAGAGCCTGTGTGCAGATTGTGGTGCTGGAATCAGGGCACCAGTTTCAGTAGCTTCTGAAAAGGGTCTGAGGCTCACAAGAGGAATAACCACAGGGGGGCCTGAGGGTGTGGACAGGTGGACAGTGACCTGAGGTCGCGCTGCCTTGGCCTGCCTCCTTGGGCTGCATTGTAGGAGAGGCCTGGGGGCAGGCACATCAGGCACTTGGCCTCCTAAACCCAGCGGCGATGTCCTTGCGGAGGTTGGTGTGGGGGCCGTATTCCCTGCGTGGGGCTACTTTGTCCATATTAAAAGGTCTGAGCCAGGGACTCCAGCACCCTGGAGATCAGTAGGTCTGAAACCATCATTCCTGATGGGGAAACTGAGGCCAGAGTGGGGTGCTTGACACATGTGGGGGAGGGAAGCGTGAGTGGACAGTGGGTCTCCGGCCTTGGGTGACAGGACCAGCCAACGTGGGGAGTCTCGTCCAGCTGGGCTTAGGTGCCATCCTCGGTAACCACAGGGGGAAGGCCCAGGCTGGGGAAGTCCGACACCCGTGCTGGGCTCTCAGCCAAGCACCGAGGCTGCGGTGGCTCCTGGCCTCCTCCCTGTCCTCTCTGACCACTCCCTTGTGTCACAGAGAGCTTGGTACCTGTGGAAGCTTCAGGTTCAGACGGAGCTGGGCTCAAGCCGTGGCTTTGGTGCTACTGCGCACATCCTGTGGCTGCTGTGCTAACTAACCCCCACTAGGCTCAGAGCTGAAAACGATGCAGACCGGCTGGCTCACAGCTCTGGAAGGCAGAAGTCCAGAGTGAGCCGGCCGGGCGCAGTGGCTCACGCCTGTAATCCCAGTACTTTGGGAGGCCGAGGCGGGTGGATCACGAGGTCAAGAGATCGAGACCATCCTGGTCAACATGGTGAAACCCCGTCTCTACTAAAAATACAAAAAATCAGCTGGGCATGGTGGCGCATGCCTGTAATCCCAGCTACTCAGGAGGCTGAGGCAGGAGAATTGCCTGAGCCCAGGACACGGAGGTTGCGGTGAGCCAAGATTGCGCCATTGCACTCCAGCCTGGGTAACATGAGTGAAACTCTGTCTCAAAAAAAAAAAAAAAAAAAAAGCAAAAAAAACAGAGCGAGCCGCACTGGGCTGCAACCCGGTGTCCATAGGGCTGGCTCCTTCTGGAGGCTCACGGGAGGGTCCGTTTCCAGCCTCCAGAGGCTGCCTGTCACCCTCGGGTCCTCATGTCTCCCTGACGGTCCCTGGCCTGCCTCCCTCCTCCACTCTTAAGGACACTTAGGATCCCATTGGACCCCAGTCATCTCTCTCATGGTCAACTAATTAGCAACCTTAACTCCATCTGGAAGCAAAACCCCCGCTTACCATGACAAGTAAAATACCCACGGGGTCCCGATATGAGGGTGTGGGGTTGCTGTGGATGATTTTTCTGCTGCCCACCGTTCAGGGCCACCAGTAGGTCAGTGTTTAACCTCTTAGAGCCTCAGCTTCCAATTCTGTAGAATGGGGGCGGGGTGATACCCACCAGGCAGGATTCTAGCGCCAATGGGAACAAGACACAGCTGCTGGCGTGGGAGAGATCCTGGATCCGGGGAAGTCACCGTGGATGGCAGTAGGAATGCCGGGAGACCAGGGCCTGCTGCTCATGGCAATCGGGGTTGGTATTGGAGAGGGAGTGCATGTTTTGGGGTGAGGAAAGGGCTGTTGGAGGACCCTGGAGCCCCAGACCTGCATTAGTTCTACACTTGGGATGGTGGTGAGGGGACTTTAATTTTTTTCAGGGCCCAAATGGTCAGGCTGAAGGCTCCAATGTCCTCTCCTCCTGGCTTCATCCCACCCGTCAATCAAAGGCTCTTTTCAATTGCCGCAGAAGACATTTGGCTCTCCAGAGTGACAAAGCACCCAGCGGCCCCAGGCTTCCTCCCATCCCCTGACGCCACCGGGATCTGAAAGTCCCCGGCAGGCAGCTCACCCGTCAGTGCTGCTGATTCTATTTGTCAGGGGCAAGATGGCCTCAGCACGTTCACTGAGCACCAGGGACTCCACACGGGCTCAGAGCCTTTGCCGTGGGGGTTTCACCATGTTGGCCAGGCCGGTTGCAAACTCCCGACGTCAAATGGTCGGCCTGCCCCGGCCTCCCAAAGCGCTGGGATGACAGGTGGGAGCCACGGTGCCTGGCGGGTGCGGGGTGGGGGCGTTCCTTTGGTGCTGCATGAAGTGCTGTGCTGGGGAGGGTTCCAGAGTCTGGGGGCTGAAACCCCGTGGATGTGTGACCGGGGTGCAACGGATGTGGGGCACTTTCTGTCTGGGGACAAAAGGCCACTTTTACTACTGAAGGTGGAACTTGACTTCCCCCGGAGTGTGCCCAGTGGCCTCCCAGCCCCGGAAGGAGGAAGTCGACACTCCCTCATTTCCCACTCACGTGTCTCTGCTGCCTGACCAACCTCTCTTCCCACCCTAACCTTCCGGCTCTTCCAGCTCCCCATCCAACTCCTGCTCTTCACCCAGCTGCCTTCCCCTCGGTCCCTTGTTCATGCCCCTGGCTCTGCCTCCCGCCTCCACCCTTAGGGACACTTATGATCCCACCAGGCCCCCA
This sequence comes from Cebus imitator, assembly GCF_001604975.1. NCBI lineage: Eukaryota > Metazoa > Chordata > Mammalia > Primates > Cebidae > Cebus > Cebus imitator. The sequence goes on from NW_016107801.1 coordinate 343,586, forward strand.
TCATCTCTCTCGAGGTCAACTGATTAGCAACCTTAATTCCATCTGGAAGCATAACTCCGCCTTACCAATGAAAATCAAAATACCCACGGGGTCTAGTATTTTACTCCAGTGTTCGCAAGAGGTCTCCACTCACTGCAAAGCTCATCAGGGCCTGCCCCACGACAGTCAGCATCCCATCGGAGGGCAGGTGGCTCTCAGATCCCTGCAAGGGGCAGGCCTGGAAAGAGACCACAGCAGACCCTTCCCTTGGGAGGCAGAAAGGGACACGCATGGGAGAGCGCAGGGACCCGGGCCAGCAGCAGCTGAGCTGTCACCACCTCTGACCAAAGGCACAAGGCAGAGAGCACCCTTCAGACCTGGGAAGGAGCACGGAGAGCTGTCTGCTTAGACAGGGCCACTGGCCTGAGGGACAGACCCACGATGCCACATGGAGGGGGCTCAGGGGTGACACTCCCTGGCCCTGCCGTCCTCCCTCCCTCAAGTCTCCAGGTTGAACTCCCCATGGGCCAAATGCAGCAAGAAGCCGGTGGCCCCAGGGCCAATGCCTGCCCAGGCCTCGTGCCGCTCAGCACAGCTTCCTCACCGAGCGCAGGCAGCTCAGCATCCAGCAGAAGTGACAGCTCCCTCCGGAAAGGACACTTGGTCCCCACACAGTTTCTGTTTGCCACAGCAACTGCAGCCCCAGCCAGGGCCCTCCCCCTCAAAGCCTGTATGTGGAGGAGACGTTCTGTCGTTCGCCATGCATAAAAAGCTGTGGCTGGGAGGCACAGAGACGGCACCTATGCCTGCAAGGATTCTCCAGTCAATGATTTTTCAGAATCAAAACCATCCAGGCTGCATTTCCTCCGAGAGTCCCAGCCCTTGAGGTCCCCAGGCATGGCACGTGGCTGCACACAGCATGTGTGGGGTGCATCCGTGGACACCTTTTCTGAGGCTGCGTCTTTGGGGCTGGCCTCCCTCCTTACCCTGTCCACACAGCTGAGGGTACCTTCGGAGCTCCTCGGACAGCATCTCACATCCAGCAGGGCTCTGGGTCAAAAGCAGGAATGTAACCTGTGGCAAACACACACAGAGTAGCCAACTGGAAGGATGCTGGGGGCTCCCAGAAAGCGTGGGAGTCCAGACAACAGGGCTGGACGTTGCCGTAGTCGGAACTGGTGCTTAAGTCCTGCCAAGGTGCCAGCCTACAAAGGTGGCAGTCTTCTCACACTGCTATGGGATGTTTGGGGTGTTGACTTTCTGGCCAGAAACCTCTGTGGCCAGTGGTGTCTTTAGCTGAGTGCTTGTCCTGCTTCCAGCAAGAATGAGGTACACAGACAAGCAGAGGGTGAGCAAGACAAAGGGGAGCTTTGTGAGTGTTAGAAAGGCTCAGAGGAGCCCCTCAGTGGGCAGCTCCTCTCTGCAGGCAGGTCATCCCATTGAATGTTCAGCTCTCAGCAGAGAGGAGGCCCTGGATAGGGTAGCTCCTCTCTGCAGCTGGTCGTTCTGACGTCTGCCCAGCTCCTAGCAAAGAGGAGGCCCTGGAGTGGGCTGCTCCTCCCTGCAGCTGGTCATCCCAATATCTGCTCAGCCCTGGCTGAGCCCAGGGTTTCTGTGAGCCTCAAAGTGGGGAAAGTATGTGTTGATTGGTCTGTGCGCAGCCATAGGCATGCCTGGAAGAGGCACCACAAGTTCCTACTCTGGTTTGTGGGACTGATGGCCCAGCCCCCAGCCTTCAGGCCCTCGCTGGACTGAAGGTGGGGTCTCACCAGTGACCTGCCCCCTTCTGCCCAGGAATCTGTCTGCCTCCCTCTGCCGTTTATGGTGCCCAAGCTCAGCCCTGACTTTGCTCCAAGATCAGAGCAGATGCTGACAGCAGGCAGCAGCCTTCACTTGGGTCTGCAGCCATGGCTTGGGCAGCTGCAGCTGTACTGGGGACAGTGGGGCTCCTGCCTGCTCCCTGCCTCCCAAGAGCACAGGGAGGCTCCCATCTGCAGCCATAACTTGGGTGGCTGCAGCCCCACCCAGGACGGCTGGGCTCCTGCCTGCTCTGTGGGACGTGCAGTCCCAGCTACACCTCCCTGCTGCAGCCAGTCTGACACCAAGCTCCAGAGGCTGGCATTGAAAGTGCTGTTCCTGCCGCTGCCTTGCTGTAAAAGCTGGGTTCTGTACTGCCTCTCACTACGATTCAAAACCTGGTGTGGGAGCTTCCAGTTGGTGCCATCTGGGTCATGTGACTCACTCTAGCTGCAAGGGAAGCCAGGCATAGAATGTGCGTCATTTTCAGTTCCTTTGATGGAGGGAAGGGCTCAGTGGCTGGGTGGCCAAAATGATGGGTTGGCTCTTTCCGCCGACTGCTGTCTAATACCTGGTCTGCCTTCCTTCCAAGCTACTTCCTGTGTGCAGAGCCTGGAGAACCATGGGCATCCCCAGATGTCCTCAGAGTGAGGGGTTCTGTGAAAGGAAGGCCTTGCAGTCAGGGGTCCTCACGTGAGACTGGGAAGAGGCCACACTCCTGTGGCCACTGTGGTTTCTGCTGGCCAGCATGGTGGCACAGGCATTTGGCTTGGGGTCTTAGGGTCCCATTGCTATCTTTGTAAACCAGCAGATGTAGGTGCCCCTTCTGTTAGTGTTGATCAGAGAAGACGTAGCAAGACCAGGAGCCAGCAGAAGAAATCATTTTCTGCTCCAGTTGACTCCAGAGTGTGGAGCCTTCCTAGCAACACGGTGAGGTGTATCCAGAGCCCGAGTGTCCCTGACTGCACCAGGGACGGTGGCTCTGTGGCGTGACATCGGGAGTGACCCCTGAAACCTGGCCTCCAGTTCATTTCTCACGCAGGGCCCCTGCCCCGGTGATTATCAAAGCCGTCAGTGCCCCACAATAAACGTTTTCCTGCAGTCACAGCTGGAGTGGCCTCTGTTTTCTGTAGTGGAATCCTGGCCGGTGCAGCTGCTGAAAAATGAGGGAGGTCACTCTTTTGTCTGTCCAACACCCCTTATCCGTGTCTACTCTCGACCTCAATAATGACTAGACAGCAATTCACCAGAGATACTGAGTTTATTCATAAGCGTGCAGGGGCTTTCAAATCCCGGCTGTGCAGGCTGTGGAGACCACCCGAATGTCCAAAGAGGCCGAGACAAGGCGAAGCTCCTGAAGGCAGAGGAGAGAAGCACAGTCCACCTGCTTCGAAGCAGAGACCCCTGGTTACTGGTGTTTAGCTGGCGCCAGCTCCTGCGTGGAGACAGCGTGTCCGGCAGGGTTCTTGCGCATCCGGCCGGCTGGCCTTGTGGCTCATGTAACAAGCTGCGGGTTGGAAAGTCCTCGGGAAGAGCTCTTGCTACAGGCAAATGCGCGTGAGAGCCCTCAGAAGAGGGCCTTTGTGATAGCTCCTTTCACAGGCCTGCGTTCGGGGAGTGGGGCCTTCTTAACCTCCGATTTTGTTTGGTCCAAGTGATTCCATCTTGAGTCTGACGATTTTTGCATATTCTGAGGATGCTCCCCTGAAACCCCATGCAAACCGCTCAGCCCTCCCCGAAAGGAGTGATTAAATCTCATCAGCCACTTCTTCCCACTCCTGTCCTGTCCTCCGTCGCCCACAGCTGCTGACTACTTACATCATGCCCACCGTCAGCGCACGCCTTGTAACATGTTGGTGGGATGAGGACGTGGACAGGAATGGCAGCGAGGAGGCGGGTAGGGGTCCGGGGCTGCAGTGCTTGGGTGAGGCTGTGCTGGCGTCTACGGCTTCGCTCCTCTCCCACCCGAGGCCCCTCTGCCCTCAGCCAGCAGCTCATCTGGTGAGATTCTTCATCTGCAGGGGAGAACCCACACCATCACTTCCAAGGACTCAAGGCTGCACCCTAGGATCACCATAGCCCCCTTGAGGGGGGCTGAGAAATTCAGGGCTGCCAAGAGGATTTCCTGTTTGCTTCAGCCAACACGTGAGGGCAGGACCCGTCTCCCAGCCTCTGAGGGAACGCAGGGGCCTGACTCCAACAGTTAGCAAACCCAGATGCGCTTCCCACGGACCAGCCCCGCTTCCTGCTTTTGGTAACTTTTCGCTGACTCTCCTGAGCGCACCCCCTCTGCTCCCTCACCCTCCCTTTCAGACACCTACTGGCTTCTGTGCAAATGGCCGTGGAGCTGCATTCACGCGGCCGTCTTCGCTGCTCCCACAGCTGTCACCCACCGAAGTCTGTCCCGACCACGCCAGCGTCCGGCTGTCTTTGTCGGCACGCTGCAACTCTAGTCAGCCTCCGTCACCCAGCACTTACCTTCCTTTTGCCCGTCTGCGTGGCAGCACGGAGAATCTGAAATGGCCGCTGCGGCCCCTGGGTGGAAGTGTTAGGTCTCATACCCCCAGACCAGCAGACAGCAGAGGCCTGAGGCCGGGAAGCAAGGCGTTCGCACGTGGATGATCACGCGTGGCTCCGACTCCCAGGTCCTGGTGATCGGTCCTTGCGTCCTGGATCCCACGTTATCAGCTGCTGGTAGGGGGCACGTGGTACAGGCTGTAGAAGCAAACCCCATCTGAAGAGAACTCATCCCCCAGTAGGCCCCGTAACAATGTCTTCAATCTACGATTCCGTTTCCTCTGCAGGAGGCAGCATAAGCCCCTTGCCCGATTTCACTCACTGCAAAGCGTTGCCCGGGGGGACTAAGGCTGTCAGTAGGTTTAGGTGGCCCAGAGCAGCCAGGGAAGGAAGATCCAAATCCCCCGGTGTGTTAGTCAGGGTTCTTCACGGGGCCAGAACTAGCAGGATCGCTCTCTCTCTCTCTCTCTCTCCCACCCTACCTACCTGGGAGTTTATTAGGGAGAATTAGCTCACACGATTACAAGGTGAAGTCCTGTGATAGGCTGTCTGCAAGCTGGGGAAGAGAAGCCCCAAACTAGGGAGGCGACACGGCAGCCTTCAGCCTGTGGTTGAAGGCCCAAGAGCGCCCGGTAAGCCATTGGGGCAAGTCCGAGAGTCCAAAGGCTGAAGAATCTAGAGTTTGATGTCCAAGGGCAGGAGGAGCAGAAGGAAGCATCCAGCACGAGGGGGACAAGGGAGCCAGAGGACCCAGCCAGCCAGCTCACCCCACCATCTGCCGCGTGCTGTTTCAGCCACACTGCAGCCAGCGGGATGGCGCCCACCCACGCTGAGGGAGGCTCTTCCTCTCCCAGCCCACCCACTCCAATGTCCGTCTCCTCCCGCAACACCCTCACAGACACACCCAGAAACAATGCTTTACCGGCCATCTAGGCGTCCCTCAGTCCAGTGCAGCTGACACAGCATGAACGTCACAACCACCTACGCCCCGTCCACGGAGGCCAAGTTGCTGCCACTCCTTTACAAGGGGTGCCTGTCATCAGCCCGCCCACGTGTGGTCTGAACACCTGGGAGGCAACAGTTTGGGAGGCTATGTCAGTTTTGGAGGGCTGCCCTAAAAACGTAACACAAATTGAGTGACTTAGACAGTGACACATATCACCTCATGGCTCTGGAGGTGCCGAGTGTGAGACGAGGTGTTGGCAGGGGTTCCTTCTGACGCTGTGAGGGACAATCCACCCGTCTTCTCCCCTGCTCCGGGGTCCTGTTGCAGCCTTTGGTGGCAGCTTGCTGTAGTATCACCCGACCTTGGCCTTCCCCTCCGCCCAGCCTCCTCCCCGTACGAGGGTCTGTGTCTGAATCCAGATTTCTCATTTTATAAGGCACAGTTTATTAGATTGGGGCCCACACTTGAACCTGATTTTCTCTGTAAAGCCCCTATTTCCCAATCAGGCTGAATCCATGGGGACTGGGAGCTGGACTTCAGCAGCTTTGAGTGAACGTGGTCCGAGCCACGGCAGCGGCAAGAACACACTGTCTGCACTCAGGCACCCGCAGAGACAGAAGCCAGGCCCCCTTGTCCAGCGTGAGTCACCACTGCAGATCCCTTGCAAAGCCTCAACCCCTGCCAAGGAGGCCACTTGTACATGGGCATCTGGCAGGCCCCGGAGAGGCTGGGAAGGGCCTGACTCATCCTGTCCTCTGGGTGACTATGCAGAGCCCCCTTCCCAGGGCACCTTCTGGTGAGCATTCACACGGAGCAGACAGCAGCATCATGGCAAAGCCTGAGGGCGCTGGACACAGGGGACGGGGGTGGAGCTGGGCACTGTGGGCCTGGATCCAAATGTGCTCACCCTCTGGGCCGTTCTGAGAGCTCACCCCTGCATCCCTCCCCCACCTCCTTGTCTCCAGCCTTCTGATCTTGTTCCTTGCAGGTCCCTGACTGCTTGGCCAAGCCCAGCTCATGCATGGGTGCCTTGGGCCCTCTCAAATATTCCATGACATTCTGCCCAGGAAGAGGGTCTCCCATCTTCACCGATGGCGTAGGAAGAATGACGGCCTCCCACACATGCCCATGCCCGTCCCCAGCGGCCGTGAGGATGCTGCCTTGCACGGCCACAGGGACTTTGGAGATGTGATGACGTCTTGGGCCCTGAGACGTGAGGCCTCCCTGGGGCACGTGAGCATCATGGAATCACAGGCCCTTAAAGGTGGGAGAAGAAGGCAAAAGAGCCCAAGAGGCGAAGAGGCCAGAGAGAGGGACCTGAACCCCCACTGCAGACTTTAAGGTAGGGGAGGAGCTGAGAACCAGGCCCACGCCTGACCTCCAGGAGCTGAGATGGCCGCCGGCTGGTAGCCAGCAAAGACGCAGGGACCTTCCTGCAACCACACGGACCCAGATTCTGCCAACAACCTAAATGAGCAAGAGAACGGATTCTCCCCAGCGCCTCGAGGGAGAAACAGCTCTGCTGACACCTTGAGTTTGGCCTTGTGAGCCTCGAAGCAGAGAGACAAGCCACGCCCCGTGGACTTCTGAGCCTCACAGCAGCGGGATGACACGTGCATGTCATTATCAGCTGCTGGATTTGTGGCAGTTTGTGACGGCAGTAATAGAAAATGAATGCCGTCCTTTGTGGCTTCCCTGAAGTGCCCTCGAAACATGGTCAAGTATTCCGTGGGTTCTCAGAGCTGACTGAGACCTCAGAAGCCACATCATGTGGCCTCAGCTCAACAACCTCCCCCGTGGCAAGGTAGCATGCTGGCTAAGAGCACAAGCTTTGGACTTAGGTAAACTTGAGTACCAGTTCTGAGACTTCACTCACTACTGGTGTGGCCTTGGTGAGTTTCCAAAATGCCACATGCCTCAGTTTCCCCATCTGCAAAATAGGAGCAGTTGCAGCAGCTGAAGATTCAGCAAGGTGATGCACATTCGTGTAGGCAGCACAGGGCCTGGCCCCAGGAATGCTTGGTGGACGACAGTGGTTATGAGCATTATAGCATCTCTGAGAGGTGGTTGTCTGGTCTGCCGAATCACCTCCAAACCCAGAAAGCTTGCTCTCTTATGACATGACCACGGTAAAAACCTCTGTCCCCACATGGTCTATGAAGATGTGGGGTGCCTTTCAGGGGAACAAAGTGCCAGGCCTTGTGAGTGTGCTTTGGCACAGACTCATGAGTTGGACAGGCCATGCACTGCCTCCTTACTGCTGGGCCTCAGTTTCCCCATGTGTGATACAACAGGGTCGAATTTAATTTCTTTTTCTAGTTTTGAGATTTCGTGAGTCTGTGAATTCAGGCCAGAGCTGCACTGTCGCTCTCATATGTAATTATTTTTTCTCAGGATTACACGTTCTTGAATAAAAATGAAATAAGGCCTTCAGAAGAAGTGATGAAATACTTTTTGACCTAACATTAATATGCCACATGGAAGGCAGGAGAATGAATCAGTAAGATTAAAGATGTGAAGGCCCCGGGGTAACCACCGGGCCGGGGCGAGATGGCAGGGGTAGGGGATGGTTCCCATGTCGATTTATTTGCTCTGACATCAGTGTGTTAAGCCAGTGCATACGTAATTTCCCATAAAAAGCAACACCTGTGGATTATTGCCCCACGTGCCTACCCTGCTGTTCCCATCAGAGCCTTTCTCATTTACAGTGGAGGTGCCACGCTCCCCCACATCCAGCCCAGCAGCCTGGGCGAGGCACACCTGTGGCAGACCCACATCCTTCCTGCAAGACCTAATTTGGGAGGAGGAGGTGGGCTGTCTTAGGGGAGACTGATGGCGGGGGAGGCCTGAAATCCGGCGGGGATGGGACAGCACAGCCGGAGGGATAAGGGACGCTCCGCCCGCGCCTTCCAATAGCTACAGAGCAGGGTCCCCGTCTGCAGAAGCCCAGGGAGGAGCCGGATGGACCCCGCCCTGGGGAGAGAGGAAGTGACGTGTTGACCTGTCATTCAGATCAGCGAGATGGATGATCCGGGGGAGGCCTGCGGCGGGTGGGGGTAGGGTCTCTGCCTCCGGAGAGTCAGGCCACACAGGAGGCAGGAGTCACTTGCAGGCTGAGCCCTCTTCCCACTTTGTGAGATGGCCCCGTGTCCTCCGCAGCGCTCACAGGTGAGCATCTCCTGGGCTTCGGGCACTGGAGTCCCCACGAGGCTGGCTCCCCTAAAACCTGTGGAGGCCCTCCGAGACAGAGTGGTACATGGCGTTTGTGGTGAGGAAGGGGACTTGGAGCAAAGGTGACAGTCAGCTAAAGGACCTTCCAGGCCCCAGCCCCGAAGCCTTAGCCTCATGGGGTCCAGACCTGCAGAGTCAGGGGCTCGCTTTAACAAGCCATCCCCAGGAGACAGGTGTGCACCCTCAAGCTTGCAGATACCCTGCCCTCCACCTGAGAAGGGGTCTAGGGCTGGAACTTCAGACCCTGGGCCACTGAGCCCATGTGGTGAAGACCCCTGTCTTCCCTGGCTGACCCCATTCCCCTTCCCTCAGGTGCTTGGAGAAATCCCCTGCCTGGCCAGTGCCCCAGGTCCTCAGGCCCCAGGTCGCTGACGCTGACTGAAGAGGAAACCCCTCCTTGAGGTTTGGTGAGGATCAGAGGACTCAGCCAGGCCCTCTGTGCCATGTCGTGTGGGATTCCAGAAGCGGGAGAGGAGGGCTCCCTTGGCCTGGTGGTCCCAGGGGAATGAAACACACCCCTGTCCGGGGCTCTCATCCTGCCCAGCAAAGGCAGAGGCAACAGCCTAGGTGGGTAAGAAGGGGGCTCCTGCAGGTGCAGAAGACGGGGGCCTCGGGCAGGGGAGGGCGAGAGACACCCCAGGGGCAGGTGCAGGAGAGGGGGGCCTCAGGCAGGGGGGGTGAGAGACACCCCAGGGGCAGGTGCAGGAGAGGGGGGCCTCGGGCAGGGGTGGTGAGAGACACCCCAGGGGCAGGTGCAGGAGAGGGAAGCCTCGGGCAGGGGAGGGCGAGAGACACCCAGGGGCAGGTGCAGGAGAGGGGGGCCTCGGGCAGGGG
>NW_016107801.1:353159-441682 GCF_001604975.1 Cebus imitator
GGGGAGGGTGAGAGACACCCCAGGGGCAGGTGCGGGAGAGGGAGGCCTCAGGGGCAGGTGCAAGAAAGGGAGGCCTGGGGGCGGGGGCAGGAGAGGGAGGCCTGGGGCAGGGTAGTTGAGAGAAGCCTTGTCTGAGGGGCTTGGGGCTGCGCCTCTAGAAAGATCCATGGAAGTTGGGTCTTATGTGCCAGGAACACTCTTGCCATGAAACACGGGGTGGAGGTGGAGAGAGGCGACCCCAGGGGCCCCAGCAGGCTCAGAGGGCTAGGGGATTCGAGACTGCAAATCGGGCCCTCCGTGGTGAGGCCTCCCAGGCAGGCCTCTCCCTTGGAGCTGCGCCTGAGCAGGGTGGGGCCAGACAGCCCCAGGTGCGCCCTCTAATGTGGTGCCCACTCAGCATCCACACCTGGCAGTGGGCATTGCCTTATCCTTGGCACCGAGACATCCCTCCTGCCTCCCCCTAGTGCCCCAGTTAAGACCTTAGGGTCCGAGTCAGAATCGGGTTCAAATCCCAACCTCAGTGTGACCTCAGGCGAGTAAGCCCCGGAGCCTCAGCCCCCATCTGTAAAGCAGCGCCGACAGCACCCACCACTGGGTGATTTGTGGGCTGATGCTGCCCCCCCTCCAACCGGACCTGGCCCTCAGCAAGTGCTCCCTGAAGGCAGGGCCACTACTGCCCAGGGTCCTGCTGTGATGGCTGACCCTATCGTTCCAGCTTCCAGGACCTACCCAGCTCCTTCTGGGGGGGGAGGGGTGGTCTCGCCACCTCCAGCAGCCCCTCCCAGTGCTGGCCATGGGCAGGCTCCCTGGGCGGGCCCCCTGGGTGGGCCATGAGCAGGGCTGGTTAAAGCCGACACTAATATTTTTAAGTTTTAAATTTTATTTTAAGTTCTAGGATCCATGTGCAGAACGTGCTGGTGTGTTACACAGGTGTACACATGTCGTGGTGGTTTGCCGCACCCATCAACCCGCCATCTCGGTCGTAAGCCCCGCGTGCATTAGGCATTTGCCATAATGCTTTTCCTCCCTTTTCCCCAATCCCCTGATAGGCCCCAGTGTGTGATGTTCCCTCCCTGTGTCCATGTGTTCTCATTGTTCAACTCCCACTTATAAGTGAGAACATGCGGTGTTTGGTTTTCTGTTCCTGTGTTAGTTTGCTGAGAATGATGGCTCAGCTTCATCCGTGTCCCTGAAAACGACATGAACTCATTCTGTCTTATGGCCGCATAGTATTCCGTGGTGTATATGTGCCACATTTTCTTTATCCAGTCTATCATTCATGGGCATCTGGGTTGATTCCAAATCTTTGCTATTGTAAATCATGCTGCAATAAACATAAGTGTGCATGTGTCTTTATAGCAGAATGATTTAGAATCATTTGCCTATATGCCCAGTAATGGGATTGCTGGGTCAAATGGTATTTCTGGTTCTAGATCCTCAAGGAATCGCCACACTGTCTTCCACAGTGAGCTAATTTACACTCCCACCAACAGTGAAAAGCGTCCCTAGTTCTCCCGAGTCTCCCCAGCACCTACTGTTTCCTGACTTTTTAATAATCACTTTTCTAACCGGCGTGAGGTGGTATCTCATGGTGGTTTTGATTTGCATTTCTCTAATGACCGGTGATGCTGAGCTTTTTTTCATATGTTTGTTGGCCGCATAAATGTCTTCTTTTGAGAAGTGTCTGTTCATATCCTTTGCCCACTTTTTGATGGGGTTGTTTTTTTCTTGTATATTTGTTTAAGTTCCTTGTAGATTCTGGATATTAGCCCTTTGTCAGATGGGTAGCTTGCAAAAATTGTCTCCCATTCTGTAGGTTGCCTGTTCACTCTGATGGTAGTTTCTTTTGCTGTGCAGAAGCTCTTTAGTTTGATTAGATCCAGTATGTCAATTTTGGCTTTTGTTGCCATTGCTTTTGGTGTTTTAGTCATGAGGTCTTTGCCCATGCCTGTGCCCTGAACAATATTGCCTAGGTTTTCTTCTGGGTTTTTATGGTTCTGGGTTTTACATTTAGTCTTTAATCCATCTTGAGTTAGCTTTTGTATAAGGTGTAAGGAAGGGGTCCAGTTTCAGTTTTCTGCAGATGACTAGCCAGTTTTCCCAGCACCCTTTGTTAAATATGAAATATTTCAACTATTGCTTGTTTTTGTTAGGTTTTTTGAAGATCAGATGGTTGTAGATGTGTGGTGTTATTTCTCAGTTCTCTCTTCCGTTCCATTGGTCTATAGATCTGTTTTGGTATTAGTACCATGCTGTTTTGGTTGCTGTAGCCTTGTAGTATAGTTTGAAGCCAGGTAGCATGATGCCTCCAGGTTTGTTCTTTCTGCTTAGGATAAGCCGAAACAAATATTTAATAACCAGATGCCACCATGGGATCACATGTGTGTGATGCTCTGCTCCAATGCAGTTTCACATTTAACAAGTGTATTACCGATTTGAAAAAAACCCCAAACCAAAACCACCAGCCTGCTTTTTATACTGAGGATGTTAGGCTCCAAACACCAACACAGGAATCACCATGGCTCAGCTGGTACTGCTGGCTGGCTTGAAGGTGAGCTTCTGGCAGTGCCTACAACGAAAACCCAGCCTGGTCCCCCCCCACAATCATCACTCAGGAGTGTGTGCACATGTGTGTGTGCACCACCTACACATGCGTGCTCTCTCTCTCTCTCTCTCTCTCTCACACACACACACACACACACACACACACACACACACACTTGGAACCTGAGGTCTCCCCTGTCCCAGTTTCTTGGCTGAGCTAGACTGGTTTCTCCCCTCCCCACTTTTCTTGTTATTTGTTAGGAAGTGAATAGACACGAATTCCATACAGCCACACCCTGGAATACTGTGCAGCCATGAACACGAATGCACTAGCAATTCACCCATCCACATGAACAATCTCAAAAGCCACTACTAAGTGACCAGTGAAGCCACAGAGTACACAGAGCAATGCATTTCCACAGAGTTTCAAACACACAGAAAGTCACTTCTAGGGACACAGTCACCTATGGGAAAACCCTCAAGGAACACACGGGCCAGCCTGACTCCACACGCTGGATCACAGTCACATCCATGGGGCTGGGCTCCCCCAACTTTCATTTTAAGCAAAACAGCCCCAATATCACAGTAGGTTAAAAGCAATACTGGGAACCAGATCAAATACTACAAAAAGCCAGAAGAGTTTTGTCTCTTGGTTTTATCCAGATCCATCACACATGTCAATAAAATGTGAGACAGCATTAGGGCAATGGGTTTAAGTCTTTGTGAGAAACGAGACAGGCCTCATTTCTCCGCAGAAGCGGGTCAAAGTCCCAGGCTGAACTGTGTGAACCGGACACGGGGGCTACTGAGGTTATTGGTTCCCCAAGAGCGGGCTGCCCGCGCTGCCAAGGGGGCTTCCGCCTCACCGTTGCCCACACATTGCTTCTCTCCAGAGTCCCCTAGATCTGGAGTGCATGCCGATGACACAATTTCTTTCACCTCCATGGATGATGGCTGATACGGTGTGGCTGTGTCCCCACCCAAATCTCATCTTGAATTGTAGCTCCCATAATTCCCCTGTCATGGGTGGGACCTGGTGGGAGGTAATGGAATCATGGGGGCGGGTCTTTCCATGCTGTTCTTGTGATATTACGTTTCAGGGGATCTGATGATCTGATAAACGGCAGTTCCCCTGCACACGCTCTCAAAATGTGATTTTGCTTCTCCTTCACCTTCCGCCATGATTGCGAGGCCTCCCCAGCCATGTGGAACTGTGATCCTTTGAACCTCGTTTTCTTTATAAATCCCCCAACCTCACCTGTCTTTATTAGCAGTGCGAGAACAGACTAGAACAATGGCAGAAGAGCTCTCCGGCCCAGGCATGAGCAGAGCCAGGAGAGGCTGGCTGCCGCCGTCTGTGCACGGCCCAGTTCCCTTCCCCAGGCGCCAGCGCCCCTCTCTGCTGCTCCCCTCTGGAATCTGTCTGGTTAGGGTTGCTGGTTGAATTACTGTCCTCGCCTGGCCAGGGGTGAGCACATGGCCCCAGCCGACCACATTCTCCTCCCCAGAGCCTGAGCTTGAGAGGACAGACACAAGGGTCAGGCGTGGCTGGAGAGGAGGCATCCTGGCAGCGACCCCGCCTCTGCAGAATCTCAGTGGTGGTCCCAGGTCCCCTGGAGCTGCTCCAGAGTCTGTCCTTGTTGAGTCCCGCTCTTCAGTTTGGCAGGGACAACTGCTCATGTCCCCAGCAAGCCTGTGGTCCTTCATGATTGCTGCTTAGTTTGTGCAGCGTGAGCTAGCCACCGTCTGCGTTTATGGCTTAAAACCCAGGAGGTGTGTGGAGGAGGTGGGTGTCTGCTGTCCTTAGCGGCCTCAGCAGGAAGGAGTGGCAGATTGCTTGGCCATATCTGTCCTGGGCACGGCACTAAGAGAGAGGACCGGAACCAGATTCGGCTGTCAACCTTGATCCCCTCAGTCTTCATTCTGCGTTCTGCCAGCTGCCCTGGCCCGGCCGGCCGGAGGACTCTCTAGCCTTTTAGAAAGACCGGATGCAAAACCTTTCCTTGTCCTTCAAGACAGGTCTGATGGAAGTTCTCACTGACGTCCAGTCTCTGCCACACCGAGGCAGCTCTCGACAATCAGCCCCTTGTCCCTGTCAACAGAACATGCTGGAAGATGTATCTAGGATGCTGACTTCACTAACTCCCCAGCACGCTAAGGTTCCTAGGGCTGATTTCCTTTCTCCCGTGTATCTTCCCCACCGGGAAAAATTCATGGTCTGGTGTGGGAGGGGGTGACCACCCTCCCCAGGGCTGCAGCTGTGACCACACACATTCCCCAGTCACCTCCCTCCCCTCCTTGAAGGGAGAAGAAAGCCCCTCATCTGCCCTTGAAGGACCTGGTGGCGCCTTTGGGCCGCGGAGCTGCGCCCATCGAATGATGAATGCCTCCTTCAATCTGGGTGCTTTCAGCTTTCTGCACAGAAGCCAAGACACATGTAAGAGGCTGTTAAGGACACTCGTTTACATGACAAGTACACAGATTACAAACCATCCTATTTCACCGGTTTTCAGCTGGCCAGCCTGGAGACCCGCCCCTCTCCAGACCCCGTGGCCATTAATCTTGGGTGGAACGAGCCATCGAGGCCGGGCAGATTGTATTTTCTCTCCCACGACGTGCCCGAAGCCAGCCTGAGGAGCGGCTCCTCTTGCGTTTTTCATTTTCCACAGAGCAGGTTCAATATTTTAACAAATCCAAGTGCTGTATAAACAGGCAGGCGGCTTCCAAGAGGCGGCTGCCCTCACCATGCTTCCGACATGCACCATTAATTGAGTGGCCCTTGAGTTACGGCCTGCAGTGGCTCTGAGCGCTGGCTTGCTCCCTTTGGTGTTGGGCGGCCTGCAGGTTCCTGCAGGGTGTAGGGATCAGGGTATCTGGGCGCCTAAGGTCCCAGGGGTGTGCGTGTGAAAGCAGGACCCTCAGTGGGGGTTCCGGCTGCAGGGCCACCGACTCACCCAGCCAGCCCTGACTCACTCGCTGTCTGCAGCGTGCAGGGCTCAAGATGACGCCCAGAGGGACACAGTCACGCAGGAGACACCGTCTCCACCCTTGAGGATGAGGGACTCGAAACAGACGGGAAGCCAGCAGTTAAGTGGCAGGGCGGGAGCTCCGAAGGACGAGGCCCAGGAACCGGCTTTAGGGAGGTGGGGAAACGGGGGCGCGAGGCCAGGCAAGCCTGTGAGGATGGCTCCTGCCTCTCCCTGCCCGCCGGCCCAGGCTCAGAGCAGCGGCTGCCGGGAGTGGAGCTTGGATTCGGAGCTCCGTGCAGTGAAGGCCCCCACACCCAGGTTCGGGCGCCTGCACCGCCCGGCGTGTGTCAGTCAGGCGGGGGCTGAGAAGGCTTCCCGGGGTGGGGCTAAGGTGTTGTTCAGACGATGAAGAGGAGCCGACAAACAGGAGAAAGAGAAAGCATCCCGGGTGGGGGCGGGTGCACCGTAGCTTGAGCCAGGTGGCTTCAGGAACCTTCCAGAAGTTTGATTTGGCTGGAGACAATTCCATCTGTTCTGCAGAACATGAAAGTGAGGGTGTGGTCTCCGCGGACGGGAGAGAGAAAGGGCAGAGTGGTGCTTGCCGGCACCCGAGCCAGCTGCTGCTGTGAGTGGGTGCTGACCCCGCACCCCATAGCAACGTGCAAAACCTGCAGTCCGTCCTCCGGAGGAGGGGACCCGTCCAACTCTTAGTGCACAGAAGGCAGCCCGGCTCCGTGACGCAACGTGGTGCAACAGGGCCCTGGCCACTGCCGCTCCCACTGCCCAGGATCAGGCCCCGACCCAGGTCTCCAAAGCGTCGACAGGACGACAAACACCACTGGCACCTTCCAGGGAAGCCGAGTCTTGCAGAGGGGAGAAAAGACTCTGGCAAACACAGAGGGAAAAAGAAGAAACTGGTCTCATGCTCTCTGAGGATGAGCACAGTCGTTTCCACCACAGAGGGGGAAACTGAGGCACAAAAAGGGAAGTTGGCAGCACTGGATCGCTGGGTAAACCAGAGAAACCATGTACTCTGGGGCTCTCCTTGACCGGCCTGAGAAATGTGGACAGGCTGGTGAAGGGCCTGCCCCCGCTGCCTTCCTCGGACAGCCCCAGCTTCAGAGTGTCTTCGAGCTCAGCCTCCCCGCCGTGCATGAGTCTAACTCCTCAGCGGTGAGTTTGAAGGTTCGACCTCAGCCTCCCCGCCACGCACGAGTCTAACTCCTCAGCGGTGAGTTTGAAGGGAGCAACTCAACCTGTTCCCTCTGAGACAGAATGCCATTGCATTCTGCTTGTTTTTATTTCATGTTAGTCATTATTTAAAAATTGCTCCCAGGAAACATATAAGCAAGACTCCGTGTCCACAATATTTTTCATCTTTTGTGGGATGTCAGGAATGAACTCCAACAGTGACTCAGTATCCAAATGTCACCCTTGGCTGGGGAAATGCTTTCCATATGAATACATACGTGAGTCCAAACTACGAGCATGAAGGAGACGTCTGTGCCTGGGGAAACGCAGAAAGGCAGCCTCGTTTATGTTTACACGGGGCCATTGCCTCCCCCTGAAATGCCGGATTTCAATCTGGAATTAATACATTCCTCCCACTTTAGGGTTATCCATAAGCGAATGCTGCATTTCCCAGAGTCTGTTTTGTGGGACCATCTCGGGGGGACATTCACAGCTACAGGAGTGGTTGGAAGTGCCCATTGCTAAGGACTCCCTCTGTCTGGGCGCAGGTGAGGGGCACCACCTCGCTGCTGGGGGGTGGGCACGGCTTTGTGCTTTGCCCTGGCAATTCAGATATGGGAAAGGGGAGGGTGTGCAAGAGCCAGAATGGTTGGAGATTTGGCCCACTCCTGCCCCAGTTCTGAGATGAGTGAGGGCATTTGTGCAAGGAGGGGGCTTTTGTCACCCTGCTGTCCCGGCCATGTTAGCTACCGAGCTCCCCTGCGGACCGCCATGGACACAGAGCGTCAGGGAATGAACTTTCACTTCTCAAGCTGCAGGGCCTTGGGGCTGTTTGCTGCTGATCTCACCTGGCTGATACAATGAGACGCCTGCAAAGGAGGGCAGCCACAGGTGCCCTGGCTGGGCTTGGCCTTGCTGACTGGCTGAGCGTGTACAGGAGGATTGTCCATGTTTCCTTGGTTACAGGGCCTTCTTTTGTGGAAAGAGACCCACAGAGCATGCTCCAGAGGCAGGCCCTGAGCCCACCCACCCACCCACCCACCGTCTGCAGTGGTCCCAGGCTGTCTCACTTGCCATTGTCACCACCCTTTAGACAAGAAGTGTGGGTCACAGCAGAGGGACTCTCCTGATGTCACCCCTGGCAGTACCACGATCAGCCTCCAGGACCCCAGCACGGCGCCCTCTCCCCAGTGCGTGTGGCTCTGGGCTGCCCCTGATTCTATGGTTAGAATTTTCTTCTGTGCCCAGCCATTCTAGGCAGCAGGACCCGTGTGGTGTCTGACTTCAGATTCCTCTCCCGGGCGCTGTCAGTGACAATGAGACAAGCGAAGTTATCACTGGAAGCAAAGCTAAGGCGTCCTGGGCGACTGCTCATACCCCGCTGTGGGCTGAGCCGAGGTGCCCCCATCTGAGCAGGGTGTTGCGTGGACGGGAAGGTGGTCTCTGCCGGCCCCAAGCACATGCTCCATGGAGATGTTGGAGACACAACTCCAGTATGCCCCTGAGCAGGAAAGGGCCTCAGGGCACATGGGCGACAGGAGAGGCGGGGCAGAAGCAGCTGGAGCCACAGCAGGCACGGGGCTCACTTCTCCTGCCCTGCTTAGACCCCTGCTCGTTCTGCGGTCAGCTCCAGGCCCCCAGATGGACGCTTATTCAAATCCATCCCCGGACTGGTCCTTAGCAAGGCCCCTGCAGGTCTGGGGGGTGCGTGGCCAGGGTGGCAGCTCACAGTACCCCACCCCCTGGTTTTGCCAGTGCTGGTACTGCCTTCCCAGCTGGGCCCAGACCCTGGCAGAGACTGTGTGGCCCTGGTCACTGGGCACCTGGAGTCCTCCAGCCGTGCAGCAGGTGAGTGGTCCTGGGCAGGTGTGGCTGCAGGGCACCCCCAGGGTGTGCCGCCGCTGCTGGTGGCCAGATTCCAGGAAGTTTTGGCCACCCCTCTTGGCTATATTTACCTCAATCCCAGCATCTGGGCAGCAGGAGGGGCCGACACTTATTATCCCGGGTTGTGTATCAGGGGCCATTGTAAGTGAGGCCTTGGGCTCCTTGCACAGTGGAGGTGCTGTCTATGGTGTCGAAGGAGATCACGCTCTTCATGTCTATGACTAGCAAGATGAGAGAAAATGCAGCCAGGTTGTGACTATGAGGATTAGGAAACTCGGTGCCACACGGGCCCAGCAGCTCCTCACAGGCTGGTTCGTGTTTGCAGAAGCTGGGTGAGGAAAGACCCCAGCAGCCCTCCCTTGCCTCCCTCAGCCTGACCACTGAGCCTCTCCCTGGCTGAGGTGAGGTTTGGAGACCATGTCCTGGTCTCGTGCCCTCCACCCCCAGGATGTGCCATCCTACCCACTACCCTACCCACCGCCAGCAATCCTGGCAGCCTCTGGAAATGGAGGGGAAGGGCCAAGCTGACCAGGGGGCTGGACCCTGGGGACAAGAAAACCCAGAGGAGTGACAGCAAATCCAAAGGAAGGACAGGGCCCCAACATGATGGTGTGCAGACCTGAGGTCTGGGTGCCCCTGTGCTGTGGTGACACCCGTGGTGTGGTTATCACAGTCACATCACATTTGAGATAACAAGAAAGGCTTGCTAGCTGGGTGTGGTGGCTCACACCTGGAAT
Source organism: Cebus imitator (assembly GCF_001604975.1). NCBI lineage: Eukaryota > Metazoa > Chordata > Mammalia > Primates > Cebidae > Cebus > Cebus imitator. The sequence goes on from NW_016107801.1 coordinate 362,485, forward strand.
TCCAGCACTTTGGGAGGCTGAGGTGGGCAGATCACTTGTGGTTGGGAGTTCGAGGCCAGCCTGACCAACATGGAGAAACCCTGTCTGTACTAAGTATAGCCAGGCGTGGTGGCGTGTTCCTGTAGTCCCAGCTACTCGAGAGGCTGAGGCAGGAGAATCACTGGAACCAGGGAGGCGGAGGCTGCAATGAGCCAAGATCGTACCATCGAAGTCCAGCCTGGGCAACAAGAGTGAAAAACCTCCGTCTCAAAAAAAATAAAAGAAAATCTTGCTCAGCTAGGCAATGGCTGGGAGAGGACCCGATGGCCAAGCCCATGTCCTCCTGCTGCTGGGGACCACCTCTCAGGTTTGGCTGCTCTGGTGCCCAGGGGGTGCCTCTGGCCATCCTGACCCAGCCACCAGGTCAGTGCGAGCCTGGCTGACCCATCCCCGGCTGGCCTCCATGGCTCTCCTGGAGATGACAGGCAGGGGCTGAGCCTCAGCTGTCTCTCCGGTCCCATGGGCCTCTCCAACCCCACCTGCACGCTCCTCTTGGCTGAGAATATTGTCATTTGAGCACAGCAAAAGGCTGAGTTGCCCAAGGGTCATGGTCACGTGACAGCCCAGCCTGGCCTTTCAGCAACGTTGCTTGTTTGGGAAGAGAGGTCTCAGAGACGGGGCCTTCTGCCCGTTGCTCTGGGGGCCGACTGTCAGGGTGCAGAGCTCTTGATAAAGAAGAAATTCCACAGCAGGGCAGCCTCCCAAGGACCTCAACTAGGGGACGAGGATGGGAGGCACGGACTCAACGCCTTTCCTCAGATGTGGGTGGAGCCCAGGGTCTGCTCAGCCACTGGGGGTGGGGGGGAGTGGGGGTGGGGGGGGAGGGCCCGGTGAGCCCAGTCCCCTCACTGTGGTGGGAACACCCTGCTGTCTTCCTGTGGTCAGTCCAGAGATGGTGATGAAGAGAAGAATGTTCTGCATCTTCATTCCACAGCCAAACAGTAGGCACGTGCCATGTGTCAGGGGCTGGGGACACAGTGATCACCAGGGCAGACAAACATCCCCCACCCTAGAATGCACACTCTGAACGAGGGGGCGGCAGTGACAAAACCCGAGGCTGACGGGTGCTCAGGTGCAGAATGTGTGGCACAGTGGGTGGGAATTCGGGGCGGGGACTCTCACGGTAAATGGGGTCAGTGTGTGCCTGGGAAGGGGGCATTTGGGCAGAGACTTGAGGAGGTAAAGGAGGGCCACACAGAACTCTGAGGGGAGAACATGCCAGGCCAGGGGAATGGCATGTGCAAAGGTCCTGGGGTAGGAGCAACAAGGAGGCCAGGAGCATGAAGCGAGGGAGTGGGGAGGGCTGGGGTGGGAAGGAAGGTCAAGACCCAGGGGCAGTGCTAGGGCCCTTGGGAGCCAGGAGTTTGGCCTGCCTCTGGGTGAGGGAGGGCCTCCTGTGGGTTCTGAGTTGTAAAGTGACCCGTCTGCAGGCTGGAAGCTCCCCCTGGCTCCTTGCTGAGCCTCTCCTGAACCGCAGGAATGAGGGACAGGCTGGTGCTGGTAGGAAGACGTGGAATATGGGGCTGGCAGCCTGGATGGGGCCCTGCTCCCTGCAGAGGACACAGCGCTGCCTTCACTGGGGTGTGGGCGCCTTGCACTCCCCTGTCAAGCCTGGGTGTCAAGTTCAGGAGGAAAAGCGTGCCTTGAGCTGGGCAGCTTCAGCGGCCTCATTTCCCCAGTGAGATCAGAGGTGTTGGTTTGATGGAAGAACCAGGGCCTTGTTGGTTGGAGAAATTCAATCATTCAGCCTGTGCCCACCATCTGTGCCACCAACCTGAGGTCCCCTGACACACCACGGGGCCAGTTTAAACTCTGACTCTGCTGCCCACTGTGACCTGTGACCTCGAGCGAGTCACAGCTCGGTGGAAACAGAAAGGAGCAGCTGGTGCTGTGGGGAGGGGGTGCCGGGAGCCCCCAGGCCTTGTTTCTGTTTCCTCCTGGACACCTGGCTGTGCCCCAGGCCTCCTCTGTAGTCCGGAGGGGTCGGGTGTCCATTTTCTGACCAACGGGGTATGGGCAGAGGTGCTGCCATCCCCAGATCCCTCGCGGTGGGTCGGCTGTCTGCTGTCTTGCCCATCAGAGCTGAGTGGAGGGGCTCCGAGGACCCCGGGGCAGGTCAGTGGCGAGGAGGGAGTGAGATGAACTTTGCTTTAAGCCTCCGAGGCCTGGGGATGTTTGTTTTGGCCGCTGGTCTTCCTGATGCACGTGGGTGGAGCAGTGGGGAGGTGGCCGTGAAGCTCTGGGGGAGGTGGTGGAAGCACAGCGGCTGGGGGGGCCGGGCGGGGCCCAGGCTGACCTCCAGCTCGCCCTTTTTGGGACAGTTGCTGGCTTGTACTTCCGTCTCATATAAGTGGGGTGACGATGACAACCCCTGCCTCAGATGGTGGCCGTGCGGGTCCTGGTGACAAAGCCAGGCCTGGCCCCGAACAGGCCCCTACCACGGGCTCTTTCTGTTGCTTTCAGAGTCACTTCCTCCATCCTCTGTGTGTGGGGCCTGCATTGAAAGCTTGTGGGACCCAGGGTCCCTGTGATCTGATCCCCGGCCCCACCGGTGGGCTGGCTTTGGGTAACGTAGCACTATGAGCCTCAGTTTCCCTGCCTGCCACACTGGCTTGGGCAGCCTGGTGCTGGCTTCCAGGCTGGGTTCCACCCTGGCCAGGCCCCATGGCCCCACAGATGCGTGGAATGATCCCGCTTTCTCCCCACACTTGCCCCCAGGCTCCCCTTGGGCACTGGGACCACTGTGCCCTGGATTACTGTCCTCTTGGAAGAGATGGCGCAGCTGAGACCAGGTCACTGGGCAACTCTCTCAGGGTGGCATGGGCCTAGTGGATGGCAGCCACCGGGATGGAGCTCACCCCACAGCCCCTGAGTCCAAGCACCTCTGAATCAGGCCGGCTGGGGTCCCCTTCTGCCTCTGCCTGGCTGGCTGTGTGAGCTCGGCCAGGTGACCTGCATGGTCTGAGCCTAGTTCCTCAACTTAATCTGGAGAGACCACAGCCATGCGGAAGCCAGCTGCACGATGGCCTCATCCACCCTCAAGCGGGCAGAAGTGGGCAGAAACCGTGTGAGCCCCTCCCTTGATTAGGTTATAAAAGGCACCGTGGTGCACATCTCTCTCTCTGTCTCTCATGTTCTGGTGGACCACCTGCTGCATCGTAAGTGGTCCTTCGTCGAGGTCTGTGTGGCATGGAGCCTTTTCCCAACAGCCAGGTGAGTGAGTTTGGAAGCAGATCCTCCAACCCACTCAGACCCTCAGGTGAGGTGGCCTCTGCTGCCCGTGTGACAGCTACCTCAAGCCAGAAGCACCCAGCTAAGCCGCTCCCCAGTTCCTGGCACACAGGACACTGGGATGGCAGGTATTTGCTGCTCTTTTCCATAGCTGAGTTTCGTGGGTGGCCAGTCGGCCCCACAGTAGAGGCCCCACGTGGGTGAGGGTTCCTTCAGGCTGTGGCGCTGAGTGGCTGGCCCCAGGCAGTGCTCTTGGTGAGGAACGTGTTCGTTAGGCTTTGCCTTTCTCTGTCCTCAGCAGGTGTATAGGTGATGACCACAGCGGACACAGAAACTTCCGTGAGGAGCTGTCTCTGAGATGCCCGTGTTCCGATGAAGGTGGGGACATTTACGTGTGGCCCTGAGGGAGGCAGGCAGTCCGCTTTGTGTGGCTCAGCCCCGCTTGCCCTGACAGAGGGAACGCGGGGCCCTCGAGTGTGCACACTTCACAGCAGGGAAGATGCAGAAACTGAATCAGTTTGCACATTTGGGCTGCGGATGGCTTTATTCAAAGCTGTTTCGCTTGCTCATTTTTAATCTCTTCTTTCCATGTTTAAACAGCTGGCTGCTAAGTGGGGCTCGAGTGCATGCCCTAGGGGCCAGTGCAGGTGCCACCACGTTGTCAGAACCCTCTCAAGGGGGCGGCAGCCCACAGGAGCTGAGCGGAGGCGAGCTGGTGCCACAGCCAGAGACTGGAGGGCGGGCGCAATGACGTCCGTGCGCGTGGCTCTGTGGCCGGGCGCACCCGGCGCTGATACGTTCCGAGGGTTCTGGGACTGCCCTTAGCGCGATCACTCCCGCGCAGAGGAGACCCGGCTTGCATTAGGGTTATTACCGCTCAGCGACACAAGTCGACCCCCCACCGTGGCCCAGGCCCTCGTTCCCGCCTTGCACAGTTGGTGGCAGTGCAGGCGTGGTACAGTACAGGGCTTGGCCCCTGCGATGGCTGAGAAACACGCTGTGAGGATGCACAACGGTCACCCCCAAGCCCAGGCACCACGTCATCTCCTTTGGTCTGAGTGCCTCCTGGAAGAAATGAAGGCTGAGCCTCTCTTCCCGAGCGGGTGGAGGAAGAATAAGGATTGGGGAACGGAGGGGTGGAGGGCCCGGCACAGAAGGGCCGGGGAGGACGGTTCCGCTCCTGCTTCTGGGACTAGCTACAGAGTCTGTGGATGGCAGCCCAGGACTCGGACTTCACCCCAGCTCAGGGGACCCACAGAAGCCTTTGCAGCAGGAAGTGAGGTCCAGGGTGTACCTTAGCCGGGCTAACAGCCACGGTGGAGAGAAATTACTGAAAGATGTAAGTGAGGCCCGTCAAGAGATGGACACCAGTGAGGGGCTTCTGCCAGAGGGAGAGATAAGGTCGGACCTCGGCCATGAAGCCCGGAGGGAGTAGTGGGGTGTGGCGCAGTGGGGGTGTGGTGTGGCAGGGGCCTGGTGTCGCAGAGCTCGGCACAGCAGTGGACAGACCTGGAAGTGGCGAGTGCGTGGTATGACATAGTGGGGGAGTGACAGAGTGCAGCAAGGGGATGGGGGCCGTGGCATGGGCGTGGCAGGTCAGAGTAGGGGCGTGTTGAAAGAGTGGCATAGTGGGGATTGGTGGGCGTGGCATAGGTGTGACATGCAAGCATAGGTGGCACCGTGGGGGCTTGGTGAGTGTCGCATTGGTGTGACATGGTATGCATGGCGTGGTGGGGGCATGGTGGGTGTGGCATGGGTGTGACGTGGTAGGTGTGGCATCGTGAGGACTTGGTGGATGTGGCAGGTGCAGAAGGGTCGCGATGTAGCAGGCATGTGGCAGCTGTGTCATGGGGCATGCCTCATGGGGGAGGCAGCTGGGATGCGGGTGCAGGTGCAGGGCTGGGTGGCGCCCTCCTTTCCTGTCTCTGCTGTGGCATCTCAGCTCTCCCACGTGGTCCTGTCTGAGAAGCCTCCAGGGAGGAGAAGACCCAGTGCTGGGAGCTGCTCGCCTGGGAGAGGAGACCCTGGATTTGCAGAAGAGCTTTCTACTACCCGACAAGGAAAGTGGGCCCAGTACTCAAAGCTCTTTAGCCCAAGACTCTAAAAAATATGCAAATCAAGGGCCTGCTGACAGATGCTGCAAAATCATGCTCAGAGTCTGTGAGCACCTTGAACTTTTGTCAGCAAGCACTGAGGGTTTCCCGGTGCCCTAAGAAACTACATTCCAACAGGGAAGATGGGCAAAAGTGCCCGTGGCTGAATAGGAAGCTGCTTCTGCTCTAGGAGTGGGGCTGCTGAGTGCTATGTGGAGCTCAGGGGATGGGGGAACTCAGTGAGTTGAGGCTGGGGGGGATCAAGGAAGGTTCCAGAGGGGAAGGGGACCATGGATGGTCTTGGAGGGTGGAAGGCACCACAGAGGCCCAGGGGAACAGCTCACTTTGGGGAATAGGCACGCAGGTGGGTGGGGGTGGGGTGTCGGGGGCTGCAGAGGGGCCCGGGGGGAGTGTCAGGGAGCGTGTGGGAAGCACAGGCGTGGCCTGTGGGTGCTGCAGAGTCTCGGAGGGTCTCAGCCTACAGCACCACCCAGACCCTACCCCACCCGGCTGCCAGCAGCTGAGCCCTCATCCACAGCCCCACCTCCCACCCAGCTCTCAGCTCTCCAGGGGGTTCTGTTCATCACTGCTTCTGAAACTGAGGTCTGTGTGGGACAGTCCCCTCCCCACACCAGGGACCCCTTGGCTGCTGTCAATGTTGGTGTCAGAGATGACAGAATTTCTCTGTGAAGAAAACGGGCCGCCGATGCTGTGATACCGAGTCAGTCCGAGCACATGGCACATACTTGGAATTAACATGACTTTTTCTGGAGAGCAGCACGTGGTACCTAATAAAAGCCTGTTCATTTGGGAAGACACATTCCTTGATTTAAGAACTGATATGTGTCAAGGTAACAAGATTACAAAGCAAACTGGCATCCCCACTGGCTTGACATAGACGCCCACTGACCAGGGCCGAAACCCAGAGGACTCGTGTGGGCTGGAGGGGCCGGCGGGGTCAGGGCATCTGACTGGGCCTCCGAGTCTGGGGAGGGCTAGCTTTTCCAGAAAGGGGCAGAGTGGAGGCAGGCAGCGTATTTCCCCCACCCCTCCTGTGTTCCTCACCACGTTTTCACTTCTTAATAGACGGGACTATTTTTAACTGGTTTGCCAACACTTCTGCAGGTCTTCATTCTTCACATTGAAAACAGACGGAGAGGCACCCAGGAGGAGCCATTGCTCCTCAGCAGCGTGGAAGTCGTGGGAAGGCGCGCAGGGGGAAGAGGAGGAACCCGCCAAAGACAGGTTTGGAAAGGGATGGCCGGCTTGGAGGAAGCTGGTTGAACTCTGTCATGTGGCTTCGAGGTTCGGGGTGGGATGGATGAGGACTGAGGCCTCCCAAGGACAATGTTGCCCCTCCCACGGCTGTTCTAATGTTTCAGGGGCAGGTGGGGTGTCATAACCTCTCCTGCTGTAGTCTCTGGGTGGGGACAATCAGGGACTTTGAATTCCTGAGATGCCTTTCTTCAAGGACAGAGGCAAAGGGTCACCTTGGCTTTGAGTCGGATGTGCCTCGCCCTTACCTGTAAAATGGAAAAACTGGAAGTGGGCCCTGAGGTCTATTCCAGACCAGAGGCGGCGAAGAGAGCCCCGCATCCCTCCTCCTTGCCAGCAGCACCCCTAGCTCACGTGCTGTGCGGGTCCCACATGGGATGTCCGTATGGTCTGCATTATGCTGTGGTGACCTGAATCTTTGGCACTTTCGTGCACACAGAAACTGCTCTGGGGCCAGGCCAAGCCACTCCAGGTGCTGGCCTCCTTGGCGCCATCTGGGCAGCAGCGACTCTGTCAGCCTAGCACCAGGCCTGCGCTCCTCCCAGGCAGAGCAGGGAAGAGCAAGGCGCAGAGGCACCTGGGCCCAGGACCCTCACTCCCGAAAAGGGGCTGCACATCTCACTGGTCAGGACCAGCCATGTGACCCCACTTCCCCTCCAGGCTGGTCTGCTCTCCCACTCCTCAGAAGGCAGGCCAGCCCCCAGGACGGCCTCTACCTCCACCACTGATCCTAAATGTCCGAGTGGCCACTGGTGAGGGAGCTGTGACCGAGAGCAAAGTAATCATTTCAGTGATGGCTCATTCCAGGTGGCCTTGTCCTTTAAGCTCGTATTAGATGCCTTATTACACTTCAATTAAATCCCCACTTAGGATGGCGCTTAAAAGGCATTTCTGAGCAGGCAGCTGGCCCTGGTGGAGCTCGGCTTCCCGGAGAGGTGATGGCCGGCAGTGACGTGACCCGCCGGTGATGGATGGCTCTAAGAGAGCACTGCTGACCCTCAGCAGAGGGAAGGAACGAGCTTCTCATGATGGATGACTTAAGGAGGGCTGTTTAATTTCCCGCCATCACCTGTAATTCTGTGGCCATCGGCGGTGCGGACGGCGTCGTTTTCTGTGTTTTGTCCATCCATCAAGTAAACATGAGGCCAAAAGTGCTTCTCATTTCATTGCTGGGGAGACCTTATCTGGGGAGGTGGGCAGGACGGGTGTCCTTCTTACAGGAGAGATGGGGGTTTAGCAAATCAGTGGGAAAACCCTGATCAGACACAAGGCCTGGGGTTGGTTATACAGCTGGAGAGAGCAACCGCGTTTTCTTTTTAATTTGCAGACGTCCAGAGGCTGCGGTGCTCAGTACTGGCGGGGACACACTCGGGGGTGTGTGTGTGGCTGGCACAGACCTTCCCGACTGCTGGAGCACAGCTGGGCAGCACTTTCCCCCCACGCTGGACAGCGCTCCCTCCACATCTTGCTATTCCCAAAAAGGACACTCCCACCCCAACTTGAGAGGGGATGCACATGTGAATTTAAGTGGGGGATGCTGATTTCTATTTGTTGTCAGGGGGTGGCCAGGGAGAGCAGAAGGATGTTCCATATGTTAGTGACAAAGCTGTCCCGTGGCTGTTGGGGACCGGCATCCTCCTCCCTTCTGCTCACACCCCCTCTGTCCTGGGCCCCTCCTCCAAGAGTCCCTCGGGTCTCTGCCCTTGGTAAGGGGTTGACGAGCCTCAGTCCCTTGGCCTTCCCAGTCCACTTGAGTCCCGAGCGCCACACTGCTGGATTTCGTGTTCCCAGATGATTCATCTGCAGCCGGCTGTGACCAGATATGTCCCCCCCCCGAGGGACCCAGTGCCAGCCTTTAAAAATAGCTGCATTGTTCTCCCCTGATAATAAAACTAATACGTAGTTATTGCACACAAATTGATCAGAAAATGCAGAGACTATGGAGGAGGACACGGTGAGCCCCGCCTGGCCTACCGCCGAGCGTCGGTGTGGGAAGATGTGCTCATCAGCCACTGGCATGGACAGTCCTGTGGGTGTGCTCTGCTGGCCAGCTGCTTTCCACCCAAGCTTCTGTGGACACCGTCCACGGCCATAGATGTAGGGCCTTGTGGTCACTTTGTTGGCCACACTGAGTGTCCGTGAAGAACCTGGTTTTCAAATGAGGCCAGGTGTGACCCAGGGTGGGGCAGGGCGCCCTCTGAGCTCTAGTTTGCTTTGGGGAACAGGGGCTGTCAACACCTCCTCCGTCAGGGTGTTGCACCCGGCCTTCGGCAAGACACAGCTCTGTCCTGCAAGGGCGCTGGCCCAGACCTTGCACCTAACAGTGTCCTCTGTGACCCCCACTTCTGTGGGCCCCTGTCACGGACTCCTGGCACAGATGTGTGACCAGAGCAACGCATTCCGTGTTGAAGGGTTTGTGAGTTTTCAGTTTTCCTCTGCCACATAACACAGCATTAAACATCCTGGATGCTTAGTCTTTGCTCGCTCGGCTGTGAGAGGGGAGACCCCTCGCCTCCTTCAATTTCACCTTCTCCCTCCCTCCTTCCAACTGGGCAGGAGGGTGAAGAAGGAGGTGAAATTATGCAGCTCCCGGCTGAATAAAAAGCCACGTCCTCCCTCAGTTCGGTGTTCCAGAGGTTTGTTCCCCTCCGCTCCTGCTGCAGCTGGTTTAGATCCAAGATAATTTCTCAAAAAAAAAAAAAAAAAAAGGAACTGCGGGGCCACCGGGTCCCTTTTTGAATGATTGCGAATGTTTAAGAATCAGACCTGAGAAGGTCTACGTGGCTCTTAGAAAGAATAACGCAATGCCTGTAGTTTGCAAACAGGCCACGCAGCCCGGGGTGAGAGGGGCTGCGGAAGGTGCCAGGCGATCAGAAGCCCACACTGTCTGCTGGACCCACGGCCCTTTGCAAGCTGCAGGGGTACTCCACCATCTCCGACGATTCTGAAAACCCAAGAACACATTTACCTGCGCTCCAGGTGCCACGTTCAGGCCCAGGGAGAGAGGGCGCTCGGATGAGGAGGGCTGCCACCAGCTGCGCCCCGGGTGGGGGTTGAATTTCCGAAGGCCAGGGCCTCCCCTACTCCGCTGGCCCTTGGTTCACCTGTCCATCCACTCTCTAGGACAGGAGCGTGGCTAATTCCAGGCTGAGCATAAAGAGGGAGCGGCCTGGTTCTGAAAACACAGGGGCTGCCACAAGGCCCTTGCTGCCCGAGAGGTTCTGCTGTTGCCTTTCTGGACCAGCTAACAGACTGAGGTGAAAGGAAAACTCTGGACTGCAGCCTTGAGAAAGAGCATCCGCTTCGGATTTGCTGGGGTTTCCCGCTCCCTCAAGCTCTTGCTGGTAATAGATCCATTAACCTGCTGGGGCCTGGCTCTCACGCCTCCGGCGTGGTGGGGGTGCCAACAGGCCCCGTCGCTTCACATCCTGAGCTGAGCCCTGAAGCCCGTCAGCACCGGGGCCTGGGCCACTCACCTGTCTCTGCCCCGACTTTCCGCATGAGCTCTCTGGGCGCAGGTCCTGCCAGTTCAGCGTGATGGTGATGTCGCAGGTACGAGGACGTGGCCTTGCTCATCTCTGTCCCTTGCAGGCCTGGTATAGGGTCTAATGGAATTAAGGGGTGAGAAACTGTCTTAGTCAGGGCTCTTTAGAGGGACAGAACTGATAGGATAATGTATATAGGAAAGGAAGTTTATTCAGGTGAGTCGGCTGACACGGTCACAAGGTGAGGTCCCACGATAGGCTGCCTGCAGGTCGGGAAGCCAGGAAGCCAGTGATAGCTCAGCCCAAGTCCCAAAACCTCAGAGCAGGGACGCCAACCACGCAGCCTTGTCCGTGGCCAGAGGCCCGAGAGCCCCTGGCAAACCACTGGCGTAAGTGCAAGAGTCCAAAAGCTGAAGAACTCGGAGTCTGATGTTCCAGGGCCGGACGCATCCAGCATGAACGAGAGGCGAAGACTGGCAAACTCGGCCAGCCCAGTCCTTCCATGTGCCTCTGCTGGCTTTATTCTGGCCACGCTGGCAGCTGATGAGATGGTGCCCGCCCAGACTGAGGGTGGGTCTGCCTCTCCCCACCCACCCGCTCAGATGCGAATCTCCTTTGGCGACACCCCCACACCCCCACGGACACACGCAGGAAAGTACTTTGCATCCTTTGATTCCATCAAGTTGACACTCAGTATTCACCATCACAGCAACTGCTGGCCACCAGTGTTCGGCCCCACTCAGCCCTGCTGCAGCCGTGCCACTGTTCTGAGGGCACTCGTTTCTGGCTTGCTTGGTGGTTGAATGGTACACACTCCTGTGCCTGCTCTGCCCAGCACAGTGTAGGAGCTGCACACGTGTGCACGTGTGGAAGGGGTTAGTGCACCAGGAAGGTCTGGGGTGCAGCCAGGAACTATGAGTGTGACTCCTGCGTGCCTTCTGCGCAGCCCTGGAACCCACGCAGACCTGAGTTTGGTCGGGCTGTGGGAGGACAGGCAGGGCTGGGCTGCTGAGTGGCCATGCACAGTGCCCTCGGATACCGGGGAGGGTGGGCATGGCAGGCTTAAATCAACTCGGGAGCATGCAGCCTGCAGCAGGATGAACACAGCCAGACCTTGGCTGCCCATGGGGTTGGGCCACCATGTGCCCTCCGTGTACCCCACCATCTGCTGCACCATGTTCAAAGGTGGGGGTGTCGTGCAGCAGATGGTGGGGTACACGCCAGTCTCCAGGCCTCTCCATTCCCTTAGCCCTTAAGTCCCTCATCTGTCACTCTGTGGCTTCCTTGAGGACTTCATCAAGACCCTCTGAGACCCACCCCGGCCCTCCGGCCCACGAGGACTCTTCCTGTACAGTGTCTTGGCCTTCGGGTCAGCTGCACTCTGGTGATTCGGCTGCATCCGGAATGGCCCCCATATCACCGGCATCATGGCACCAGGTACCCGCTAATTTTCTTGGCATTTGCTTTTATAACTAGATAATAGCAATAGCTGTTATTTATCATGCACTTACAGGCCAAGCACTCTCTGAGTCCCATTCTTTATTCTGGAGAAGAAGCTGCAGGTGGCTGTCATTAGCCCTGCTCCAGGGATGACATTCAGAGAGGCGTCCAGCCCCACAGCAGGAAGGGCAGAGCAGGAATGCCAGGCTGGGGGGTGGCTCTCTGTTCCCTGAGGGAGGGGCTGGGACAGCTGACCTTGACCACGGTCCGTACCCTTCTCAGCCTGTGCGCTACTGACTGGGTGTGCCAAGGCGTGGAAGCCTATGGGGATGCTGGGGATGGGGTTAGCACAGGGTGTGCGGGGTGGCAGGGTGGGCACTCAGGCCTTGAAGACACAGGAGTGGGAGCTGGCTCCCCTCCCCCTGGCCTGCCCCGTGGCTCCGCTCACTGCAATTGGGCTGGGACGGGCTCAGCCCTAAGCAGGGATCTTGGAGCTGGCTGCTTCCTCAGCAGCGGGAGGGCTTCTCTTTGGAGAGACCTCCCCTCTGAGGGGCTTTCAAACTGCCCTGACCCAGGCAACACAATCACAGCCTCACCCTGGACTGTTCCCTCCCAGCGGAATGTGAGGAGAGCCCAGCCCTCCACCCACGCATGAGACTCAGGGTCCTGCCTGCCACTTCCTGGGCTCCAGCCAGTTCCAAAATAATTAGCACCATGTAATCCCAGGGACATCAGCCTCCGAGGCCTCAGGCTGCGACGGAGGCCAGAATTCGGCTCAGTGCGTCCAGTGGCGGCTCTCACCTCATTCCTTCCGCTGTCACTGAGAGCCAGATGGCCCGAGGCCGGGCTTTCCAAGGACACAGCCACTTCCCTCTGAGGAACAGGAACATGGGTAGGAAGGACAGGTGAGAACGTTTTACTATGTCCCAGAGACCTCTAACTTCAGCACTGCCTGCAGCATCCTTGGCTGTGGCCTCCTGAGAGCTGAGGCCCAGCGCTGGGATGGGCAGGTGGCTGGACATCCGGAGGGCCTGCCCACCTGGGGAAAGCTGTCCTTGCCTTCTGAGAAAACTATGACCGTATGAGCCCTGCCCCCGCTCAGGCCATGCCACCAATGAGGGACCTGCCTAGGGCTGGGCGCTAGGTCACATGTGGCTTTAAGTCCACAGCCACATGTGATGTGTCCCTTTTGTAGATGAGGAAACAGAGGCTTGGAGGAGTGAGAACTTGTTCAGAGATACAGGTGGCAGTGCAGGGGCCAGGACCCACGTGGAGGAGCTGGGTCTCAATGCCCAAGCCTGAGGCAGCTGTGCCTGGCTGGTTTGCAGGTTGGGATTGCAGAGAGTCCCAGAGGGCTGGACAGAACCGTCCCCCAACCCGGCCTGCCGCGTGATCCTCCTTGGGATCCTCCCAGCTGTCCACAGGGCCGTGATGAGAGACAGCATCCAAGCCTTGCACACTGGACGCCGAGCCTGGCCCACAGAGAGGTACCCGGCACGGACATGCTGGGGCCTGCAGGAGAAACTGCCGTGCCGAGGCCCCTTCTCCTTCCATCAGGTGCAAGCCAAGGGTGGGACTGTGAGCGCCCTCCAGCCGAGGACCTGCTGAGCGCGTGGGTGTGTGACTGCTCCAAGGCAGAGCACAGGTGCACTTTGGCAGGGGCCAGCACTCTGGCTCCCATTTCTCTGCTCATCCAGCGCAGCAGCCTGGAGTATTCCCCAAGCCAACTCTGTCCCCAGGATGCAGGAGGGAGGGGTATGAGGTGCAGGGATGGCAGAGTCTCTGCCCCCGAAGGACTTCCAGCCCACCTGGAGACTCCAGGAACACAGGTGAGTCAGCAGCACATGGTGATTTAGAAACCAGAGCCTGGCACAGGGGATACGCTGGGGATGGCTTCTCAAGTCCCGGGAGGAGTGATGGCCAGCTCAGCCTTGTGGACCACGTGGCATCCGGGTTCAAGACCTGCTTCCAGTCAGAGCTTCAGGGGCCAGACGCCTTCGATGGCTCACTCCAGCTCTGATAATCCTCCAGAGGCACCAGGATTATCGAGTGTTCTGGTCACCAAAAAGAGCAGCCTGTGTTCCGGGGAAGGGCGGCACATTCGTCTCACTGACGAGTGAGAGACGCGACGGAGAGACTGAGGTCTCTTGGACTGAGCTGGGACCCAGCCTCCAGGCTCCACCCTGAATCTCAGGCAAATTCCTCCCACAAATACACACCATACAACAAAACAGACAGGGTGGGCCCCGGCTTGCTGAAGCTTCCTCTCCAGTAAGAAACTGATAGGAAACAAACCACTTCTCCACGTGTAGCTCTTATTGAAATTATCGTCTTAAAAATCTGTGTATTTTGTAGTTAACAGGAATTTCGAGAATAGTATAAGGCACTTTCTCTTTCCCCCACACATGTGCGCACACCCGCAGGCCCCTTATCTTTCTGCACCAAGTGTAAGTTGAGCCCTGTGGCTGGCGCTTTGCCCGTGAGTGTGTCCGTGGGGATTTCCTGAGAGCGAGGGCAGCCTCTCACAGAAGCTTCGTGCAATCGTCAGCATCAGGAGCGAGCCATTTTCCACCAAGCTGCAGTCTGTCTGGGTCTTGTGTGTTCAGGTGAGCCCATGGCTCCTGCAGAGCCAGGAAGCAGCCCAGCGTCACCTGTTGCACGGAATCCTCCCGTCTCTTTTGCCTCTTTTATTCTGGAGCATTCCTCAGCCGGCCCCCGCGTGGCCTGGCCGTGGCCTTCATCAGAGACACGGGTTCGTTGTTTCGCGGGCTGTTTCCGGTTTGCCTCGTCTTCCGTTTCCTGGCAGTGAAGGTGTGGGCCACGCCCTTTTGGCAGGGGCACCCTAGAAGTGAGCTTGTCTCTGTCCCAGGGCATCATCTCAGGAGGCAGACGTGGTCTCTTCAAGAAGCTGAGGGCAGAGAAAACACCCCTTTTATGGTTTTCTGTACATTTTCCCCATCCGGGACTCCTCACTCCTTCCTGCAGATGAGAACTGCCATCTGGCATCCATTCCTTCATCCTGAAGAGCTTCCTGGAATATTTCTTACAGTGCAGGCCATGAGTCCTCTCAATGTGCCTGAGCAGGTGATGCTTACTCCAGGTGGTCCAGGCCTGCCCCTCCAGTGTCACCCGCTGGCGTGTCCGCTCCGTTCTTGCTGGCGAGAGCTCCTGGTTCCCAGCATTCGGGATCTCCCCAGCAGCTGTTCCTGCAGGCCGCGTGGAGCAGCTTCTCATGCACAGCCACATACCTGGGGCCCCTGTGCAGATTTCCAGAGCTCCTCTGTGCAGCCCGTCACTCCCAGGCTCTGCCCCCAAACTCCAGCTGCCTCATCAGCCTGAGCCCTGGTCCTCTGCTTGAGCTGGGACATAGCTAAGAAGAGAGAGCCTTATGAGCCAGTGGCAGGCAGGTCCAGCGGGTGCCCCGGTCGATGGCCGGTGGCTGTGGGACTCACAGTCTATGTCTCATCTCCCAGAGCTCACAGTCCTGCGTGTTATTTAACCTGACACCCATCACATGGAGCATCTCACCCGGTCTTACAGACGTTTGCAGCAGGAGAGCCAGTGTGGCACCGGCTCCTTCCTGAGGGTTGGAGTGGAAGTCCTCGCCTGCGTCCCGTGTTAAGCTGCGATTGCAGCAGGTGCTGTGAAGGACAGAATGCAGGGTGCTTTGAGGGGGTCCAAAGGCTTAGCGGAATCTGCTTCAGAGAACAGTGTTTGGGCTAAAATCTTTGCACTGAAATCTGAAGCACTATCTAGCCAAGGGGATGTGTGTATGTGTGTGGCTGTGTATGTGTTGCACATACATGTGTCCACATATACAGGTATGCATGTGAGATGAACACATGTGTCTACCTGTGCAGTATGCATATGAGATGAACAGATGTCCACATGTATAGGTATGCATGTGAGATGAACACACATGTGTCCACATGTACAGGTATGTATGTGAGATGAACATACATGTGTCCATGTGTACAGGTATGTATGTGAGATGAACACATGTGTCCACATGTACATGTATGCATGTGAGATGAACACACATGTGTCCATGGGTACAGGTATGCATGTGAGAGGAACACACATGTGTCCATGTGTACAGGTATGCATGTGAGACGAACACACATATGTGAATACACGTGTCCACTTGTACAGGTGTGCATGTGAGATGAACAGATATGTCTACATGTACAGGTATGCATGTGAGATGGACACGTGTGTCCATGTGTGCTGGTATGCATGTGAGACGAACACACATGTGTCCATGTGTACAGGTACGCATGTGAGACAAACACGTGTCCTCATGTACAGGTATGTGTGTGAGATGAACACACATGTGTCCACGTGTACAGGTATGCATGTGAGATGAACAGAACCACAGTCTCAGTAGAGGGTACAGAACCTACAAGATATTTGAGTGGGTCAGGAAAGCGCTTACTGTTTTCCAAGAGCTAAAGGCCAGTTTAAGTGACCTCCAGCTTTCCCCCAAGGCCACGCCCAGTGGGGAAAATAAACCAGGATTTTGATGGCAGAGCCCACACCTCTGCCATCTCACAGCCTTGGCCATTCACTCCAGTGTGCCAGGCACGTCTTATTATGTCCTGCATGTGTGTGGCATGAGAAGAGTTGGAGACCCTGGACAAACGCACACGTGGGGAGAGGGAGCCAGGTAGTGGTGTTGGTTCCAGGCTGTAGAAAGTTGGGGACTGTGTTTAAGAGCAGCTGGGAGCCACTGCGGGCTGTAGAGCAAGGGAGGAGCACAGGGACACGTGTTCTGGAGACACGGCACTGTGGTGTGGCCTGGTGACTGGGGGTCCCCACAAGAGGCTCTTTGCAGTCCATTTGGATGAGGAATGTGGGCCTGCCTTGTGCCCTTCCCCAGGGAGCTCTTGGCAGCTGATTTCAGGCACATCTGAATTCAACGCCCCAGGGTGGACTGGTATGTGGATAGGATTTTTTTCCTTTTTGTGGACTAAAGAAAGCCAAGGTCCTTGGATGTGAAAGATATCTGGGTACTATCTCCAGGCCTCACAGGCACTTCACCCCTGTGACCACGGTGCCCCATCTCCACCCGTGCCTCCCAGAGTGAGCCCTGACACTGCAGAGCCTGCTAAGTGGGAAGGAGCAATGGATTGCTGCACACCAGTGCTGCGGTGCCTTGGATGCTGGGGTCGGGGCAGGAGGGGCTGGGCCGTGTGGCCCCCACAGCCTTGCAGACATTTGTGGCCCTGTCCAGACCAGGGGGCCCTGCCCCAGCCAGCTGTCCATAAGACCCCCTCCCCCTCCCAGATGGATTTCTGTTACGCTGAGCCAGTCAGTTGTGCTACTTTGTTTTGGACATCCTGGGAGACTGTCCTCGTGGGCCCCCTGAGACCTGGTTACCTGTCCTTGAAAAGAGTACATTAGGGGACAGAGGCAGCTTTCCCAGTGTTATACGTAGATTTTCAGTGCCGCAAAGAAAAGTTCGCACTGGGACAATGGATGTCTCAGCAAGGCAATCTTTACTTCTTGCAGAAAGGGTACCCTTGCCAGTAAATCTTGCCACAAGAGTACAATGAACAATGGAAAGGCAGACATGTTTATCCCTTACGCATGTGGGGTCGTCGTTACTGCTGTGTCTGATCTCCATTGGCTGGAGCCAGACCTCACAATCTAAACTAAAACCCGATTGGCTAACAACTTAAAACTTTTCTAAACAGGTAAAAGCCATGGAGAGCTGGGACATGCCTGTGAGCACGTCTAGCACAGATATCTTGGTTAAAGCACAAGGACATAGAATGTGCTACGTGTCTGTAAGCACAGTGTGCCTCACAGCTACATAGGATAGGGCTTCACAGAGAGCTACTAGCAAAAAGCAAGAAGGCTTTTAAGAAAGTGTTTAAAACGAATGATTAGCTGGGCGCAGCGGCTCATGCCTGTAATCCCAGCACTTTGGGAGGCTGAGGCAGGTGTCAGGGATTCAAGACCAGCCTGACCAACATGGTGACACACTGTCTCTAATTAAAAATACAAAAATCAGCCAGGCGTGGTGGCACTGAGTAATCCCAGCTACTCAGGAGGCTGAGGGAGGAGAAGTGCTTGAACCCGGGAGGCGGAGGTTGCACTCCAGCCTGGGTGACAGAGAGAGACTCCACCTCAAAACAAGTAAACAAAAAATCTGTTAATTCTAGCACTTATGATTATTCTTTAACAAGAAAGGAAACTTTGAAGGGAACTTTTCTGCTTCCCACATCAAACACGCTTCCTCTCTGCATGCTTGCTAGCCCAGGCCAAGTCTGCTCCCCCTGGCTCCCCTCACAGCTGGCTGGGCCTCCCTTCCCTGCTGCCCTCTCTAGGGCTGGCCATGGAGCTGGGTGCTGATGGGGGCTGAGAAGTGGTGTGTGCAGTTTTAAGAGCATGAGCTCATATGATGAGAGGAGAAGGGAGAACGTCCCGTCTCCAGCCTGAACTAGAAAAGAAGAGAGGAAAAGCAAAGCCCACTCCTGGGGCAGGAGATTCTGCCTGGCCTGGCGTGTGCCTGGGAGCCCCGTGGCTTCTCCCCGACATACAGGTAGCCTGTGCTCACTCTCTGACCTCTCGGAGCTCCTACCACAGGGCCATTGAACATGTCATGGCATCGGTGGCGGGTACAGTCCAGGCATAGAAGCTGTTAGAGAGGCACCCAATCAGCACATCAACCCTGTCCCAGAAAGGGTGCAACTAGAGAAGCCTTGGGAGAGCAGACGGCATCAGAGCTGGGCTTTGAAGGTGGGAAGAGGGTTGTCTCATCAGGGAAGGACATGTTAGGCAGAGCTGCATGAGAAGCCGCTGGCATCGGACAGGAATGGGCTCTGCAGGGTCCTCACAGAACGGCTCCAGTGGAAAAGCAAAGTGTGGATGTTGCAGGGGCCTCCCTGCCACCTCCCAAGTCATACCTCCACCCCCAGGTTTCTGAGGCTGACTGGTGTGGGTCGAGGAGGCAGCAGGGGAGGGGAGATGCTGAGCCTGCTGCAGCTCCCAGGCTGGTGGCCCCAGGGCCTTGGGCAAGCTGCTGAACCCTTAAAGGGTCATTCCCTCATCTGCAGAATGGAATCATGAATAATGATGGCAACAATGATAGCAACACCTCCTGCAGGAGTGTCACAGTTAATGTCACATGTCAGCCTGATGGGGTCACGTGGTGCCCAGATATTTGACCGTCATCGTTCTGGGTGTGTCCTGGATGAGGTTCAGGTTCACATAGGAACCGGTAGCAGTTTTTCCCTTCCCGATGTGGGCAGGCCCCTCTGATTTGCTGAGGGCGTGAGCAGAACAAAGAGGCTGTGTAGGAGGGAGTGGACTCTCTGCCTGCCTTTGAGTGGGGTCGTTGGTCTTCTTGATGCAGGAAGGTCAACCCCAAGATTGGGGCTTAGCCTGGGAGGGTTCTTGGCTTTGTCCAGGAAAGAATCCAAGGTTGAGTTGGTGGCGTTAGCAGCTTCTGTCAAAGTGGTCGTGCACAGCAGCAGCTGAGGGGCCACTCCTTGCTCAGCAGGGATCCCCGTAGGCAATGTGTCCAGAGCAGCAGCTCAGAGGCCATTCTGCAGTCATATTTACACCGATGTTAATTATGCACAAGTTAAAATTGTCTAGAACTAGGCCATAACTTCTGGGTGTTGCCATGCCCATGGTAAACTGACATGGCACGCTCGTGGGCGGGTCTGATGGAGAGGACAGGCGCTTTGGCTCCGTCCCCGTTTAGCCATTCCTCAGTTAGGTCTGATGAGTCAAGTCCCACTCCCTACCTCATGCTGCCCTTGGACATGGGTCAGACTGGAGCGGCACCACTATCTTCCTGGACCTCCAGGCTGCCGGCTACAGATCTCCACTTCCTCCTAAACTCCAAACCTAGGAGAGCTGATTCCTTATGATAGGTTTCTCTCTCAATATATGCTGTTGCCTCTGTTTCTCTGGAGAACGCTGAGGAATCCAAGGTTGATCATGAAAGGAGACGATATGGGGCCAGCCTCAGCAGCGGGTGGAGCCGGGAGCCGGCTGGCAGGAGCAGTGACTGCCGAAACGCCTGGCTGCCCTAACCTTGGCCAGTATGGAATCTGCCTGAGTCTCAGGCAGCTTAGCAGCAAGGCGGGCATCACAGACGCTTCCAGGGATGTGCTGAAGGTTAAATGCCACAGTGCAGGGGTCAGCAAACCATGGCCCACGGGCCCCACCAGTCTGGTTTTATAAAGTGTTATTGGCACACAGCCACATCCATTCGTTCACTTAATGCCTATGGATGCTTTTGTGCTACGGTGGAAGTTGAGTAGGTATGACGGAACTCTATGTCCTGCGACGCCTAAAATATTTACCATGTGGCATTTAATTATTTATTTATTGAGATGGAGTCTCACTCTGTCATCCAGGCTGGGGTGCAGTGGCTCATTCTTGGCTCACTGCAACTTCCACCTCCTGGGTTCAAGCGATTCTCCCACCCCAGCTTCCTGAGTAGCTGGGATTACAGGTACCTGCCCTCATTTTTATATTTTTGTAGAGATGGGGTTTCACTATGGTGCCCAGGCTGGTCTTGAATTCTTGACCTCAGGTGATCCGCCCACCTTGGTTTCCCAAAGCGCTGGGATTACAGGTGTGAACGACCATGCCAACCCCACACGGTCTTTTATGAGCAAGTTTGCCAGCCCATCCCAGACGTCCTGGGCTGTGTGGGGGCCCCATCTGAAGTGTCCCATGAGCGGAAGCTGGCTTGGCTACAGTTGTGGTTACTGGCTCTGGCCTCCCAGCAGTGCCAGGCTCCCCACTCCTCAGAAGGTCTCCCTTAGGCTCTGCACACGGGGGCTTCCGTGGCCACCAGGACAGAGGCCCT
The DNA here is from genome assembly GCF_001604975.1 of Cebus imitator. Taxonomy (NCBI): domain Eukaryota; kingdom Metazoa; phylum Chordata; class Mammalia; order Primates; family Cebidae; genus Cebus; species Cebus imitator. The sequence continues at coordinate 382,881 of NW_016107801.1, forward strand.
GGCTCCTTCCTGTCCTACTGGCCCTGGTCCTCTCAACGGTGGCCACGCCACCCTGTCCTGGTTTCTGCTCCCAGCGGCTGCCCGCCTGCCTGGCAGAGGTGTTACCTGTTAATGAAGGTGTTACCTGTTAATGAAAGCGGCTGCTGGTAATGAAAGGGCCAGTGGGTAAGAAGGAGCCAGCTAATGAGAGCTAATGGAATGAGCCGTCTCAAAGAATTAACCTTTCAAAGGGAGTTTGAAAGTCAGAAAAACCCTCAGAACCCTGAAAGCAGGAGTGCAGCTGCCAAAATGACAGGCTCGGCGGGAGCTGGAGGCGTGAGGGCAGCCGCTGAAAAGGCCTCACGGGTGGGCGGCTCTGCGTGCACTGCGTGGGCCTGCTCTGGGCCACGGCTGCTGTCAGAAGCAGCACTTCTTGTGAAGAACTCTCTCCCGGGGACCATCTGATTTATTTTCACAATTCCAGTCCTGTCCCCATGCAGAAAGCTATGGAATCCCATCACACAGGTGGTGAAATTAGAGCACACATCAGTCGGACCCCCGAACTCACGTTCTCCCCAGTGCCCCTCCCCTTTCCCTTCTCAGGACACACCCCAAGACAGGCAAGGCAGCGACTGCCCCGGGACTCTTAGCCGGGACCACCACATGGGCCCTGCTCTGGCAGCACTGGTCAGCCCTCCTGCCCACCCCAGCCGTCCTCCAGGACCTGTCTCTCCTGCGGTCTGTCTCCCAGGCGTCAGGGCTGAGCACATTTCCACAGCATTGTCTGTAGCAAGAGCTCACTGCGGGAGCTGGGCAGTCTCTGTAAGGAAGGGGAAGCACTTCCTATACCTGCAGAGAAGAACCTTCTCCTTCTGTCTCTGCCATATTTACACACACATACACACATGCATATACTTGCATGCACATCTTTGCATACACACAAGCACACATGCACACACATATGCATTCACACAGGCACATGCACACATTCCAACACAACTACACACATGCACAACACACATGCACACACATGCACTCACACAGACATGCACAGGCACATGCACATATGCACACATATACACAAGCACACATGCACACTTGTGCACTCAGACACACCTGCATACATCCACACACATGCACACATGTGCACTCACAGACACACATGCACACACATCCACAAGCACATGAACACACATGCACACACACTCACACACACAGGCACACACATGCACTCACACAGACACACATGCACTCACACACATGCACACACATGCACTCACACAGACACACATGCACTCACACACATGCACATACATGCACTCTCACACATGGACACACATGCACACACACTTCCGTGAGGACATGGACACATGCATACACACACACATGTGCAGTCACATAGACACATGCACAAACACAGCCACAAGCACATGAACACATGCACACACATCCACACACATGCACAGGCACACATGCACACACATGCACTCACACAGACACACATGCACACTCACACACACACACAGATGCAGAGCCTGTCAGTTCCTCATTGCCTTGGACCTCTCTGCTTTGGGTTTGGGTCGGTACTGTGTCTCTGCTAACTGGAAGTACAGAGCAGTGATCGTTTTCCTGACTGAACAGGCCTCCGGTAGAGATCACCCACCCCAGCGCTTTCTGGCCACCCAACGTTGACACATCCCAGGCCACTGTGCAAAGGATCCAGGAGTCGCCTTGGCTCTCAAAGCTGGGTCTGAGCAGAATCTGCCCCTCTGCCTCATCCAGAAGTATCCTTTCTTCCTTCTGTACTCAGCTCAGATGTTACCCCCAGACCCTCCTGCCCTTGTGGCTGGGGTCGGGCTTGCTGTCCCCCTCTTGTCCCCATGGTGCTCAGGTCCCTAGACGTTCTGAGCTTCAATTACAACCCCCCCACCCCAACTCAGGGCACTTTTCTTCCCCGCCCTTGTATGCAGCTCACTGGTTCCCAGGCCAGCCCTCGTGCCTGCCGTTTCCTTGTGGGGAACGCCCTACCCAGACCTGTGCATACCTGGCTGTTCCTTTCTTTGATTCAACTGTAGCGGCTGAGATCAATCCCCGAGAGTGTCTGGGTTTATGTTTCTTGTCTGTGCCTGCGCCTGAGTCTGTGGGGCAGCCATTGCCACACACGCAGCTGGGGTGGGTCAGAAACAGCACCTTTCCCACTGCCCTGGAGGCCGGGCGTCCGGGGCCAACCTGCCGGCAGGTGATGTCTGGTGAGGTTCCATTCCTGGTGCAGAGACGGTTTCTTTTCTCATGCCCTGCCCTGGCGGAAGGGGCATGGCAGGTCCCTTGGGCATCTTTGATGAGGGCACAGATACCCCCGGGGAGCTCATTCTCAGACTGGGTCACCTCCCAAAGGCCTCGCCTCCCCATTCCATCACACTGGGGCTTAGGTCTCAACATATGGGTTTCAAGGGGCACAGACACTCGTCCATGGCTGCCCTGCTGGCCGTGAGCTCCAGTGCGGCAGGGACTCTGTCTTGCTCTGCCCAGAGCCTGGCACCAGTGGACGCTCATGAAACAGCCCTGACCGAGTGGTAGGGAGCACTGGAAGTCATGATCACCCAGGGGAGGGCTTCCTGGTGCACAAGCCCGGCCTTCCCTGTGAGAAGAGGGCTTTGGACAAAGGTATTCTTCCTGGGCAGTGAGGGTCGAGGGAGAGGCGGGCACCAGCTTACACGGCGGGCTGCTCCCACTGTGGGAAAGAGGCGCTTCCCTCGGGAATCGGCCCGGCATCCTCTACACGAAGCACACTCAGGACTCCTGGAATTTTGATAAAAATAAGACCCCCTCCCATACGTTATTCTCTGATGGAGGCTCTGCAGGTGCTTCCGAAGCCCCTCGGACGTGGGGTGTCAGGGCCCTTTCCTGGGCTGAGTGTGGCGGGAGCTGATTGATTGGAATGAAACCGGGAAGAAGGGGAGGCCGCTGACTGAGAAATCCCCCTGAGAAGCATTTCAAGGCCTCCGCAAATTGATTCTAGATACTGAGATGCCTGATCAAGTGGAAATTTACAGTCTTGCTGCTGAAATTCCTTCTCTTGTCTGTCATCCACTCAACAGATGGCACTTCTTCAGCCTACCTTTAATAGTCCCAGAAATTAAATTAGTAAAAAACAGAGAACTCCCAACATATTAAAAGCCATCCGTGGCTTCAGGACTCTGGTAAATCTCTGTCCACAGAGGCAATCTTATATGAAAAAAAAGCTGGAAATGAGATTTTTGCTGTAAAATGTAAATGTAGACCTGTCCCCACCCTTGGGGCCAAGCCCAGGCGGCAGGGGCTGCTGTGGCGGCAGCTGGGAGAGCGGGGGGCGGGGGGTCCCCGCCTCCCAGGATCGATCCTGATGGAGCTGGCTGGCTTGCTTCCCCGGCCATGAGGATGGAGTGCTGAGTAGGTAAAGGTGGTCCAGTCACCCGTCCTGTGCGGGTCGCACCAGTTACACCGGCCTGGAGGAGAAGCACAGGACATGACCACCTTCCTGCAACCACACCGTGGCAGACACACAAAATGAGGGGGCATGGATATTCCCCGGTGAGGGACAAGGAAGTGGGGCTCCAGCTCTGTCCTCGGTGTGCTCGCCCAATTGTACAAGTCCTGGACCCTGGACTCCCACCTCTTCCTCTGCCCACAGAGTCCACCCACCTGGGGACCAGTGGGCAGGGCTCATGACAAGCTGGGGCCACATGGGCCTGAACCCTTCAGCGACAGGGCCTCTTCCCTGGCCTTCTTCTTGCTTCCTGTCGTCACACTGGACACGGTGACCTCAGGTGGCTCCGATTGATGGTGACTCCAGCACCGATTGACGTCTGGTCACAGATTCATGTGAAGCCATCTGCTGGGCCGAAAACTCTTTCTGTGAAATACGTCCTCGCTGACATTTGCAGCAAGATGGTTTGGACTAACGCTAAGGCAGGCGTTACGATGACAAACCTCAGACTGCACACGTCCCTCTAGCCAGCCGCCGCGGAAGTGTTTCAAGCTGTGTGGGATGTAAAAGCCAGATTCTGGCACTCTGAGAAACTTCGTGCACGCCCTTGGCGTGGTTCGGGGAAGGGTCCAGCCCCCGTATTTCCACTGTGATTATGTCATGCGTTCGGTTTGAAATTCCTAAGAATGAAACATGTGTTGCATGCATAATGGGTTTTGTGAGATGGTATTTTTCCTCTACAGATGGATTTTTATTTATCACAGATTCCCTTCTGTTTTATGTACCTAGCTAGTGTGGGATTTCCTAATGACTCATACTTAAGATCTTTGAAACTGGATCAAGAGACCCTCCCTCAAGAATGCCTCCAGGGGTTCCCTTCCTCCCAATGAGCCCAAGTCCTCAGGCACACACAACCAACAGTTCCTGTAAGTAAAAATTCACCAGACGCAAGAGGTCTCCACTGACACTGTCCTTGGGAAGATGAGCCCCTCTCACGCCTTCCTCTGATAAGAGAGAAACACTCCCAGGCCTCATTCCAACCAGACATGACTCACACTCCGGGCACCCTCAAGGCCCAGACATCCGCCCTTTAATCTCAGCTCACAGCTTCTCCTTAGAGCTGTGGGTCTGGGGACACCTCAATTTCACTTGGACCTCTTTGGCGCTGGAGTGGACTGCAAAGCATTCCCACGGTTTTTGCGTGGAGCTGTCTCCCCATGTGCATGGTCATGAGTAGTCTTCCTGCCCCCCGGATCCATGGAAACCCCTTCGACTGGCCAAGGGCAGCCAAGCCAGCCCACTGGGGGCAAAAGAGGAGGGCTGGCCATTGACCTCCCCTGATGCTCCCCTACTGGCAGCCAGGCTCCGTTCCTGGGGCTACAGTCATGACATGGCAGTCGTGCGTTATTTGAGACTTGAGGACAGGTTAGGAGGAGGCTGAGCTCAGGATGGCACACGTCCTCGAATTTCTCCCACAACCCTTCTGAACACTGCCTGTTTCTTCCACAGATGCTGCCCGTGAAGGCACACTGAGAAAGACACACACTTGCAAACCACGCTCTCTCTTCGCCCACCTCCCCCAGCACGCCGTGCTGGAGATTGGCTCCATTCCCCAGATGGAAAGTTTTTATTCATTTCTGCCGGAATAATGAAGACAGGTACATTTTTCAGCCGGGCGATGTGGCCTCATTATTTTCCCATCAGTGGAAGCTGCCGATGTGTCTGGTTCCCCGGCGCACACACACTTCACACCGACGTTCCCTGGCAGCCGCTGTCCACTGGGCTGTCAGGGGGACCAGGTGATTCGGCCAGTGGCGAAAGCTTCGTTCCCCACAGGTGTCCTTGCCTTCTCCGGCCTCGCTGGGTGCCGGTACCTCCTCTTCTCCACCTCCTGTCCCCAGGGACGGCCACTCTGGCTCCTCAGCACCAGGGAAGGGAGCATGAATCACATCAGGACTCTGGTGCATGCCAACCCGCATGCCACGCTGGCTCCCCAGGGCCCAGGCTGGGGGCTGTGCCACGCTCCATGGCTTCTCCAAGACTGTCTCCTCCCTGGCAAAGTAGAAGAGGAATCGCTCCCAGGGCATGGGGCCCGGCCCGTGTGCACATGAGCAGAATCCTGTGTTAGGCCATTTCCAGAGCCCGCGGTGCAAGTTGGACTCGGTAGCGAGGACCTGACTCCGTGAGGACGCTTTGGCCGCACAGAACGTGAAATCCAGCTCTAACTGGCTCAAACAACTTGGGAGCTCATTTCCTCTTCTAATGGAGGCACCAGAGGCCGCGGGATTCCAGGCACAGCACGGTCTGACCGCTGGCCCTGCTTCCCTGTGATTCTCTCTGCTCTGTCTTCTCAGTATTGTCTTTGTTTCGGGGCTGGCTGTTCTTATGGTCACAGTGTGGTTGCTGGGAGCTAGCCCCTGGCTTTCGAATTGAGGAATAACGAGCCCATCACTTCCTACCATCATCAGCCGTGATCCTGAGGTTTGCTTTGAGGGACCAGCTCTGTGTGAGGAGGGGGCAATGCTGGCTCACGCCTCTGTCCCTGCTGTCTGGTGGGAAGGGGAGGGAACAGACATTGCCCCCCACCCCAAGTAATGAAGCACTGAGCTCAGCTCTCAGCACCACTCCTGCCATAATCCTTGATGTCCCAGCCTGGATTCCTGAGCCGTCATTACAAACCCTCCCTCAGCCAATTCCCAGCGAGGCTGTCCCCACTCCTCGCCTCTCTCCTGCCTGCACCTGCAGAGGTGATCGGTGACCTCAACCTGAGTGGGGAATCAGGAGCCTCAGCTCTTACCGCGGCCCGCAGACTTCTTAGGATAACAGGCCCAGACGATCTTCCTATTTCTTCACAAATGGAACCATAGATTTTGAAACCCACGAACCATTCTCACTCCCGTCGCCTTGGCTGTTCAAGAGAAGCAGAGAGCCTTGTGTCCACGTGCGGCCTTTTCCATCGTCCCAGCCTTGCCTTTTCTGAGGAATGCTGTGCTGGGAAAAGAATTTTGGTGATCATGAACCTGCACGTCTGGTTTCCCAATCAGCTCCGAGAAGTAAAATTAATAACGGTTACCGGCATGACAAGACCTGGACCCAGCAGGCTCCTTGATCTCCCGCAGCTCCTGCTCTGCTCTGACCCTGCAGGAGTGACCCTGGAAACTCCAATTCCTCCAGGTCTTCACTGACTAAGAAATCTCTCTCCTACACGCCACTGCCCTGGGCTGACATGGGACAGACACTTCTTGCCAGCAGGTAAACATCGGCTTGGGGTGGAGTCAGCCAAAGATCCATCTGGATTCAGTGGGACTGACAGCTGCCCTCTGCAGAGTGACTTAGCACAAAACATGTCACCCCCACCCCCGGCATCAGCCCAGGCAGCCCCTTGTTCCTCTGCCCGCGGAGAGAGGGGGTTCAGCCTGCTCTGGGACACTGAGTCAACCCGGCCTCACCCCCGGCCCAAGGGGGTGACCTCCTGTTTTGTCCAGTGGCGGCTGGGAAGCATGGAGGTCACTGCCCAACCCATGGATCACACAGCAACAGGCTCCTTGCTGGAGCTGTCATCAGCAGAGCCATAGTCACGTGTGTCTGTGAGAACCTCCCAGGGCTCCCATCAGAAATGACCCCGCCCATCACACCCCATCAAGTTCCCTGTTCTGTCCCTTTTGGAGCATCTGCCGGGGCAGAAGCTGCCCAGCAGGTAGGCTGCTCACCCTCAAGGTCCTGGCAGGAGGAGGATGAAGACCTGTGAGAGCCAAATCCTGATTATATCTGCTCCATGAGGAGCCTGGCAGTCACTCACCCCCAAGCAGAGGTGACACCTGGCAGAAAGCCTCGGAAACTCCAAGCATGTGGCGTTTGCTAAGGCTCTCCCCTCCCTTCTGCAGGCACTGGCCACCTGAGTTCTCCTGTGCCCCCTCTCTCCGGCATCTGGCTCTTGTATCTGTCTTTGGATACTGCTATTTCTAGGGGCTCCAAAGGACCCTGGGCCTGGGCTGCAGGGTGCCCTCCTGGATGGGTGCTTTGCCTCCCATTGAGAAAAGAGGAAGCCTGCTGCACTGCCCCGTCCACCACGAGTCCTGAAGCTCTCAGGCGCCCTGTGGCAAAGGCAGCTGCCGGCCCTGCACGAGTGTTCTGGGGAAGTGCTGAGCCCCCTTCCGTCACTGTCACCATCTCCAGGAAGGATGTATTGTGACAACACCCCTAACAGCCCCACCAGCAGCCTCATGAAAACACTAATTACCACGTCAGAGAGGTTTCAGCTGTCAAAGCTGCTAATCCTCTCATTACAACGCCTACCCAGGCAGGCAGGCAGGCAGGCAGAAACAGCACTGTGGCTCCAGCATCCCTGAGGTGAGCGTGGCCTCAGGGGGGTAATGCTCTGTGGATAAAGGCCCTGTTCTCAGTTAAGTTTGGGAAGCATTCCCCTGGGCAACAAAGCCCCCGGTCAGGGCACGGGCGTGGCAAGGGGACCCGTGGCTGAAGAGCGAGTCTGTGCACACACTGTCCTACCACAAGGGGCCAGATTCCACCAGGTTGCCTGCAATCTCAGACAGTTGCACCTCTGGCTCTGCGCCAGGGGTTGGTTCCATGGTCCCGCTCGGGTCCAGGTGGGAAGGGCAGCCGCTGGCTGGGGCATGAGGTAGGTCCCGCCTGTGGATGATGGACAGGGGGAAGCCTCTTAAAGACCACACCTGGCCCACCGGACATCACATCCTCATTGGCCAAGCTCACCATAACAGGAGAAGAAAGGGCTCCTCCCCAGGAGGGGAGGGGCGGGGGGAGGGAGGATTTGCTGAATAATGATCAGCCATAGCCTCTCTCTGGCACCACCTGGTTTTCTGATTCTTTAACTCCAGGGTCGTGCAGCAGGGCAGCTGCTGAGCACCAGGAACCAGCACTGGTGTCCTAAGTGCCAAGCCTCTGGGCTGCCACCTTCCTCGAGCTCCTCATGGGCCATCCACCTGTGTCCATTCCTTTCCTGGAAGGTTGTGGGGCCCCAGAAACAGGGCAGCCCAGCCTCAGGTACTTGGAAGGCGAGGAAGCGTGTGATGCATCCTCAGATAAATGGGAGGCTCAGTCCCCTACGCCTCCCTCCTTAGCCCCCAAATAAATGAGCTGCCTCTCAGCAGTGAGCTGGAGATCCGTCTCCCTCCGAGCCTTGCCGGCTGCTGCGCTCTTGACACGCGGATCCATCTCCACACCTCCTAAATTCATAGATAGCTGCAGCACATCCCCTCCCGAGAAAATACATTAGCAATGATGAATACGGGCTCTGGCCTCCAAAACAAATGCCCTGGGCGTGTGATTCAGAGCCAGGGTGGTGGAGTTGCAGGCAGCAGCCAGGTCCTCGGAGCTCAGGCCGCACACCCAGAGGGCCCGCTGGAACTCTGTGACCCACCTGACGGGGGCCCTGGGCTTTAGCCTCTCTGGCCAGGTGCTCATGATTGAGAAAGGAAAATGACCACCTGGGCTGCCCAGGGCTGACGGATAACCTCCTCCAGGGCTGGCGTTCAAACGCAACCAAATCATCTCCTGAAATACGCTTCAGGAGTGCCTGTCCCCTGGGAAGCTCCGTGGCTAAAGGCCCTGTTCCCAGTTAAGTTTGGGAAGCACTCCCCTGGGTCACTCACAGGCCCCTGCCGCCCTGGCCTGCTTATCCTCGGCCATCCCTGACCGCTCACCACGGCTTGGCGTCGCCCTGTGCGCGGTGGGGACGGGCGCGTGGTGGGGATGTGTGCAAGGTGGGGACATGGGCCTCTTTCCCTGCACCTCCCCTCGGTGGTCCAGCTGGGAAGGAGGTGCTGGCGCATCAGAAGGCTCTGGTTGACTGAGGATGGGCCAGTCGGTCACGCTAGCCCCCGCCCTCCTCCCACTGCCCAGGCCTGAGGAATTTGGGGCTGATGCCTGGTGGCAGGAAGACAGCCCGCCCTCCAGCCTGGGAGGAAGGCAGTCACTCCCTGCTGAGAACCCTCGAGGCTCCCACTCAGCTACACATCCAGCTCTGACTCTCCCTCTCCACCCAGGCTCCAGGCACACAAGGCCCGGGGCTGCCAAGCGGAGGTGTCTGCAACATGGCTTCTGTCCGTCATCTCTCCTTGCACCTGAGGCGATGCTGTGGCATGAGCTGGCAGGGGAGCTCCACACAGTCTGCTGGTGTGAACTCACTGGCTGGTGAGCTTGCCCAGGTGTAGGAGGCTCAGCTGGAATTACCCCCTTCCCACGCCTTTCCCACCACGCAGGACCCGGGTCCCCCGGGCTTCTCCTCACAGGTCTGGAACTCTGTGGCTGGAATGACATGTTGTGTAGACGGAATATTCTACAATTCATAACTCACTGCATTAGATTAGAGATTAAGGAGGGTGTGGAGATCCTAGTACGAAAAGTCTCCTGGGGTGGGTCAAGAAGTAAGGGGAGGTGATGTCTCCATCGTGTGCCTAGGCAAACAGGAAGGGTCAAGAAATGCCAGCCCAGAAATGGTGGTGTCATGTCCTGAGCTGGTGGGGGGAGCGTGCTGTGCCCAGAGAGGGGCCGCTGCCCAGAGCATACCTACGGATGACCCTGTGGGAACTGCATTGTTTGGGGTACCAACAGACATGAATTCCGCTGCCGGACGTCCTGTGTGTAAGGCAACCCTGCCTCCATGTCCCTGTCTATAAAGCAGAAGGTCTCTGGCCTGCCTTCCAGAGATACCATGAATTAAAATCACGTCTGCAACGTGAGAAAGAAAAGTTCAGGAGGCATTTAGGCTCCTCCGATGGTAACCTTTGACCTGACCTCTGACCCCAGCTGCATGTCCCGACCGCGGCCGTTTCCCGAGGCCTGCCACGCAGGAGCACCCTGTCTGTTCCACGCCTTTCTCACCTCCGCATCCTCCGCCAGCCGTCTGCTCAAACGAGAATGCGTGGCACCCTCTCTGTTGCTCAAAAGCAGGAAAACGACTCACTTTTTTGACACTGTCCAAACATCCCTTTTAAACAGCCTTTCCTGGCCTGGTGTGGTGGCTCATGCCTGTAATCCCAGCACTTGAAGAGACCAAGGTGAGAGGATCTCTTGAGCTCCAGGAATTTGAGAACAGCAAGCGAGACCCAGTCTCTACAAAAAATACAAAAATTAGCCAGGTGTAGTGGTGTGTACCTGTGGTCCCAGCTACATAGGAGGCTGAGGCAGGAGGATCGCTTGAGCCCAGGAGGTGGAGGCTGCAGTAAGCCCTGATTGTACCACTGCACTCCAGCCTGTGTGACAGAGTGAGACCCTGCCTCAAATAAATAAATTAATTAAATAAGTAAAAAAATAAGATAAAAAGCCTTTCTAGATTATCCCCACCCTCAAGAAAAATTCAGAGTTAACTGCTCTGTTTGACAGGGTCCCATGTACCCCTGGAACGAAGTTTCAACAGGAAGCAGGCCAGCCCCAGGGTTCACAGCAGGGGCTCTAAGTCAGAACATGCCCCTCATTTCCTTTCCACATTTCTAGTGGCTGTCACGGAGTCCATCACTTACATTTAACTCATCACACAGAATCATTCTTCACATAACACTGCGCTGCTTCTCACGAGGGTCAGGCCACAGCACCTGTGTCCATTCCCCACCCCCGTCTGTGGTGTTACCACTGTGATTTCATGAGGGTCAGGCCGTGGCACCTGTGCCCACTTCTCCTCCTGTCCTCAGTGTTACCGCTGTGATCATTTCACTTCCCCGTGCTGTAAACCTCGCCCTATGCTATTACTGAGTTTGTGATATGCAGACAATTGTATTTCAGAGACAGCAAAGCAATGAGAAAAACGTAATTTTCCACACAGGGGCCCCATCTGACTCTCCTTAATCCTTAATGCAGATTCAAATTTCCATTTAGCGCCATTTTTTTTCTGCCTAAAGAATTTTCTTTCACGTTTGGCAATAATTTTCCTCATTCTATATGTCTAAGGAACGTTTCCTGCACCTTCTTTATTGAAAAATATTTTCTCCGGTATAGACTCTTATACTGGCCGCTTTCCCCATGTCTGTGTCTGAAAGATGCTGTTCCACAGCCTCCCAGCCTGTGTGAGTTTTGGTGAGAAGTCTGATGTCCTTCCTATTTGTGTCCCTTTGATTATCTCTGGCTGCTTTTAGCCTTTTTAAAGTCCCTGGCTGTTAGCAATTTGATTACAACATGCTTTTTTATTTTGAGGCGGCGTCTTGCTCTGCGGCCCAGGCTAGAGTGCAGTGGTTCGATCTCGGCTCACTGCAGCCTCCACCTCCCAGGTTCAAACAGTTCTCCAGCCTCAGCCTGCCAGGTAGCGGGAATTACAGGTGTGTGCCACCACAGCCGGCTAATTTGTGTGTGTGTGTGTGTGTGTGTGTGTGTGTATTTTTAGTAGAGATGGGCGTTTCGCCATGTTGGCCAGGCTGGTCTCAAACTCCTGACCTCAAGTGATCCACCTGATTCGGCCTCCCAAAGTGCTGGGATTACAGGCATGAGCTGCCATGCCCGGCCTGATTACGACATGCTTGGTTTGATTTTCTTTGTGCATATACATCTAAAGCTTCATTGAGATCTTTAGATCTTTGGGTTTTATCATTTTCTTTAGATGTAGAGAATTTTCAGTCATGATTTCTTCACATAATGACTTCCCCTACTTTCCTCCTTTTGAGACCCTGGATCCAGGTGTGTTCCATCACTGTGTGGGGTCTCACGGAGCACACACGTGTGCTTTTTTATCTTCACACTTTTTCCTGGATGTGCTTCAGCTGGATGGTGTCTTCAGGTGACAACTTTCAGTTCACCGACCTTCTCTCTTCTGTACCATCTAATTGGCTGATAATCTCTATTGTGTCTTACGGCAGCTATTGTGTTTCTCGTCCCCACTGGGCCTTAGCTCCCATTTCTCTCCTCATTATCTCTACATTCTCCTCTATATTCTTGGACATACGGAGCTATTTATAGTAGCTATTTTTCTCTTTCTCCGCTGATTTGATCGTCTGTGTTACTTTGGGGTCTGTTTCTGTTGGCTGGTTTTTCTCCTGGTGTTGGGTTATATTTTCTTACTCCTTTGTTGCCAAGTAATTTTTGACTGGATGTTGACAATTATGAATTTTGTTTTCATCCTTTAAAGAGCGCGGGACTTTCTGTTGATGCTCAGTGAAGTTACTCGGCATCATTTGCCCCTTTCAAGTCTTTCTTTACATGTTTTTAGGGCAGGTCGAGAGCAGCCGTTAGCCTGGGACTGGGGTGCTACCTTCCTAAGGCTGCACCTGCTGCCCACTTGACTGGGAGAACCTGAGCTATTCCAGGACCACGTGAGTTCCGGGAGTTTCTGGTTCCTGCTTTCCAGTGGTTCTGTCCACATCCGCGTGCAGTCTCATACCAGGCATGTGCAGATAGGAACACTACCAGCTGCTTAAGGCCCTACTGCAAGCCCTGGGACCCTCTGTCTGTGCATCACCTGGTTCCCTAGTGCTGTGCTATGCGGACACCAGCCACCTTGGTCTCTCAGAACCCTGGTCTCTGATTCTTCATGGCGGTGAGGCCACTGGGCTCTGCCTCCCAGCCATGGGGGTGGCAATCTCTCAGAGGGAGGGCCCAGCTGCTGGCGTCCCTCCTCTCCACCCTGGCAGCTCTGTCTTCCTGCTACGGTATCTGAAGACCGTAGCCCCACCTGCGTGGAGAGAGAGGTGTGGATCACCACCTCTGAAGCTCAGCTTTGCCATCTACTAATTGCGGGACTTTTGGCTGGTTACTTAATCTTCAAGCCTCCTTTCCCTCATCAGTAAAATTGGAACACAGACACACCTTCCTAAAGTGGAGCCAGTGCTTTGCACAGTGCCTGACACATGGGGTCACTCATGGGTGAGTATCTGGGTACAGATCTCTCTTCCACATCAGGTTGTGACATCCTTGAGAGCCGGGCAGTGCCCGCTTCAGCTCCATGTTCCTTGACGGAGGACAATCTGCAGCAACAGGGACGCCCGACAAAGGGAACTGGAAGGGAGGTGTGGGAGACGGGGAAGCCAGGGGGCATTCTCCATGAGTGATCTGACACCCCGTCCTCCTGCCGTGCACACACACTTTACACACACGCCTTCCTTCCTTGCCAGCACTGGCTCTGCCAACAGGCACCCTGGGCTCCAGGTCCCAGTGGCCATCAGACAGCAGATCACCCAGAGACCAGCTGGGCTTTCCAGTCCCACAGGTCTTCGGCGACTTGTCAAGTCTTATCCTGTGTCCCTGTACAATTTGGCCGAATCCCCTGTCTTTCTGTGCCTCAATTTCCCTGCCTTTAAAATGGAGGCATTTGGAGCTCGGTGGCCCTCCAGCTTTGTTAGTGGCAGAAGTTGCTTTTTCTTCAGACTGGTCTGAAGCAGAGGAGAGCAGAGCTGCTATGGAAGAAGCAGGGTGGGGTCCTGAGGGCATGGAAATGACCAGAAAGGATATCCTCTTAGTCCCCTGGGGCTTCAGTTTCCCCATCTATAAAATGGGGCTAACTAGGGCACCTCCCTCATTGAGTGGGTAAGAGGACAGGGTAAGGCCATCCAGGTGAAGGGCCCGGGGCTTGCACCTGTGCTGAGTAACTGTCAGCCATCACTACCATAACCAGCTTCCCTTCTACCCACGGAGAGGCCCCAGAAGGGAACGGGGCATTTCACATGGACCAGCTGCTGTGCAAACTCACTGAACCCCAACTGCCCCTCCAAGTGGGCACTCTGTATTTACAGGCAAAATTCAGAGACAGCTAATAAAAGGGACTTGTCCAAGGTCACTCCAACAGCCAGCAGCAGTGACAAGGTTCACAGCACAGCTGTCTCACTCCAGAGAGCCCCTCCTTTCCCTCTCCCCTCCCCACTTGGCTCTGGCCTTTTAGGATACCTCCTTGCAGCTGGGATGGCTACACTGACCTGTCAGCCTGCTCTCCATGATAAGCACAAAAATGATTGCCCCGGGCAACCTCTGCTGGTTGGCGTGAGTGTGCAGAGCCTGCGTCTGCAAACGGCTTAGTCTGGCCAGGGGATGCAGCCTGGTCACACGGCCTCTCGTACCCTGAGACTCAGTGGCACCAGCGGTGGGCAGAGCCTTTCCTTTCTCTGGAATCAGCATTAGCAGAGTTTCTTGGTGTCTAGTGGGATTCTGTGAATCATGGTGAAGAATGTGCGTCTTGACTGGAGAGACAGCAGGTCTTCATCCTTGGGAATGAGAACAAGCTCCTTGCAGGAGTCTGGATGCCTGAGGACATTTTGGAGCAAATTTAACAAACTTTCACCATCTCCCCACTCCCAACAAGGATCATGTGCATGAAGACGCAAGTCTCACAGCTCCTGGAGGACCCGTGTCTCTGGGCTCTGGCCATGGGCAGGAGAGGCCAGCCTTGGGGACAGAACCCTTTCATCCTCAGGCTCCAGTGTCCTAAGCAGAATGGACAGGGGAAGTGGGCGCTTCCAGAGCTGGAAGGCTCCATCTCCTCTCAGATGCATACAAATCTGCCTGCGGTTCCCCAGCCTGCCAACCCCACGTGCCTTCCTATGTAACTCCGGACCTGCAGCCCGAGGCTGGGAAGAGCTAATTAGCCTCAGATTCTCCCAAACGTCCCTGCTTTTCACAAATACCCATCTCAGATCTTCTCCTCCATCATATCACCCTATTCAGGCTCATTCTCCAGGCGACAGGGGACATGCTTCCTCAGAGGACCAGTGACCCTGCACGCATCAGTCTTGATTCCAGGACCAGAGGACGTAAATAACTCCACTTCCACTCCCAGACGATAGCGGCTCCGCACGCGGGTCTGGCGTGAACCTTGAGAACAGCAAACGAAGCTGCCTGGAGCTCTGGCTCCAGGTAATCTCTTCCGCTCCATCTCGCCACCTCTCCCTGACCTTCAAGCAGGATTCCAGACACACCAGAAAACTCTTTGACAGATCACATTTCTAATTAAGTTTCTCTTTCCATGAAAGAACATAGCTGACTTATTTTCCTCTTCTTTTTTTTTTTTGCATTTTTCAATTATCATTTTGGAAGTTAAAAAAATGTTAAAAGACAATTATAAGAAGATGGATGAAAGCTCAGCCTTTGCGGACAGAGAGTTTTAGGTTTGAATCCTGGCTCTGCTACCCGTCAGCTCCGCAGCCTTGAGCTGGGACTTGCAGTCCCTGATTCATGAAAGGGAGAGGTAAGGATAGTGGCTTGCGGGGTTGCTGCGGATTGCATGAGGTAATGCATGGGGAGGATTTAGCGTGACCCTAGCGCAGATTCACACTGGAGAAGCCGTGGGTGCTCATGCGATTTTCATGATGCACCCTATTACAGAGATATAGAAAGACAAAAAGAAAGAAAAGGAAGGGAGAAGGGAGGGAGTGAGGAAGGGAGGGAGGGAGGGAGGAAGGAAAAAAGTAGGGACGGAGGGAGGAAGGAAGGAAGGAAAGAACGGAGGGAGGGAGGAAGGAAGGAGAGAGGGAGGGAGTAAAATATCTCTAACGGGGCCATTTGGGAGGAAGGACTAACATAACTCTCTCGCCTCAAATCGTAAAATGGGCTTTAAATAGGACTTGAGCTCTGACCCTTTAAAGGGACTATTTCTACAGTCTCCCTCTTTGAAAATGGAAGGAAGCACAGAACCCCAGCTCTTCTGCCTGGAAGCCTTGGAAGAGGAAGGGTGGACTTAGAGCCGCGAGGGAGGCTGTTCTCACGTCCTCCCGATCTTCACAGACGTTCCTAATTAATTAGTTCATTCCCTTCCACCCAGCTTGGGCTCTGCCCCACAGGCCTCATCAACTCGGAGAGTGGGGTCACGCCGCCACGTGGATAGAGCTGGAGAAGATGGGAAATTCTTGGCCTCTTGCAGCTAAGACCTTGAGGAGGTCGGGCGGTCAGCACCACGGACAGTTGCCAGTGCTGCGCGCTCTGACTTCCGGCCACTGGGCTTTGCGGCTGCTTTTGCCTTTCCAGGGTCCTGCCAGCACCTAAGGAAGCATGGTCGGAGCTCTGCGTAGGCCGGAGAAGCATCCCAGGCTCACACCTTCGTGACCACCAGGCTGCGAGCCGGAGGCCTGAGCTGCAGGCAGCGGAAGAGAAAATGCTGAGCTTTCCAGGCAGTGCTAATGAAACCTGAGACCTTCCCTAAGTTTACGGAGACCTCTGTCCTTACTCCTTTTAATCCCGTTTTCACTTCTCCATCCAGCTTGTGGAAGCCTCAAATCTGGTTATTTCCAAGGAATGAAAAGAGCATATTTTTCCAAGGTAGGTAAGTCCCATCCGAAGCTGGGGAGCAGATGCATTGTCTCTGGGGGGGGGCCTGGTGGCACTGGGAGCTTCTGCAGCAGTGGATTTATCCGACACAGAAGTAAATGCAGCCCTCTGACGTGAGTGACAGAACGCTGGCTACAGTCGTCGGATGCCCCACGCCAGGCCTGTGGCATGACCTGCTCCCTTCCACGCTGCTGATAAAGCAATTTCAAGAGGACAAGGGGCTTTCTTGTAGCTGTGCAACTACTAAGAGGAGGGGCTTTGAGGAACTCAGAATTTCTTTTCTTTTCCTCTTTTGAGATAGTCTCACTCTGTTGCCCAGGCTGGAGTGCAGTGGTGTGATCTCGGCTCACTGCAATTTCTGCCTCCAGGTTCAAGTGATCCTCCAGCCTCAGCCTCCCAGAGTAGCTGGGACTACAGGCATGTGCCACCACACCTGGCTAAGTTTTGTATTTTTAATAGAGACGGGGTTTTGCCGTGTTGGCCAGGCTGGTCTTGAACTCCCGATCTCAGGTGATCCTCCCCCCTCAGCCTCCTAAAGTGTTGGGATTACAGGTATGAGCCACTGTGCCCAGCGGGAAGTCAGATTTTCTTAACAGTGTGGGGTTGGAACTTCTTCACCAGAAGAAAATGCCTGCAGGTCAGCCAAGTGCAAGCCCCAATAGTCTGTGTTCCATCCTGTAACGTGAGGAGCAGCGCAGCCGGCCTGCGCCCAGCAGCTCCCCTCTCATTTCTCCTTGGCAGCAGCCGTTTGTTGGGTGCGGCAGGCCTGGCGATCGGTGTTCAGATCTACATGGCGCTGACATGGGGACTGCCCATGGGACCCGGTTCCAGTGACAAGATGTAAGCAAACGTGCACTGTGTGGGGCTCCTGGAAGCCACTGGCGTCTTGATTAAAGGAAGCAGACTCAGGTGCTCGCATCTTTTGTCTTTTGCCCTTTCCTCTTCCACAAGCCTGGGATGTGAATGATGTCTGGGGCGATGTCCGGGGCACTGCAGCTGTTCTGTGGCCATGAGGCTGAGGTTGGGGTGAGGAACGAGCCGGTGTCCACACTGATCCTGTGGATTCAGCACAGCAGGCCTGACTGCAGGCCCCTGAACTTACTGCTCTGTGAAAAAATAAATCTGAATCTGGGCGCAGTGGTCAGGCTTCCGTGACACACAGCTGAATTCCACCCCGACCTGGTCCCCATCTCACCGGAGCCTCTAATGAAGAGGTCTACATTTAGACCACCCTTTGGTCCTGTGCAGGACGAGGTCTTGGGAAACGGATGTTGAAACTGAACTGCTCCTCCTGACAATTGCCCTGACCAGTTCTTTTCATAGACAGAAGGATATGAGATAACAGTGCTTAGCTCTGAGTGGCAGAATTCACCGCAGGGTTTCAAGGAAGCCTAATCTCCTTTTCAGAAAAAAAAAAAAAAAAAAAAAGCAGACTTGATTTTGACCTTGAGGTTCATGAAAAATGTCCTATCAGCCTGCTGGACTTGGAGCACCCTGCCTCCGGTTCTTGTGGGGAGGCTGTTGAAACACAGATTCCTGGGTCGTGCCCAGGTTCCCTTAACCACAATCCCTGGAGGAAGGAGGCAGGGATCTGCAACTGAAGCCCCAGCCCCATCCCCTTTGAGTCCTGCACACTCTCCAGTGGAGCTTCTGACCTGGTCCAGTTTCTGTTTCCATGTGGGACTTCCCCTAAGCCTTGCAAAGCGTGCACTGCCCCAGCTCCTCACTCAGTCCAGGGCTTCTCTCGTCGTGGGGTTTCTCTGATCTTTCCAGGGAAGAGGCCCTTCGGCTGCTACTCTTCTCCATTGAGAACACTTAGCTCAGCCCTGAAAGAAACTGATGTTAAACTGGCTGGAAAGAAAAGAGCTTCCCCCGCAGTTTCAGGCAATGTGCAGCTGGGGACAGAGGTCTCCGTGCGACCCATCCATCTTCCCTCCTGAGCCAGCAACCACGGCCGGCATTTGACCTCTCTCAAAGCACCTCTTCCCTGCACGCCGTGTGTGAGTGTGAGTGTGTGTGCACGTGACGCCTCCTGTGTGCACGTATGCAGGTGCACGTATGTATGTGTGCTCCTGTGTGTGCACGTGTGTGTGTGTGTGTGTGACTGGCCATGTCTGTTCATGTGTGCACGTGCGTTTGTGAGACAGGGCACTAATTTGTCTCCGGGCCTTCGGCACAGCCATGTACGTGAGTGCGTGTGTGTGTGTGCACATGCATGTATGTATATGAGACATATGTTGGCCCCTTTCCAGGCCCTCTGCACAGAAGCAGGGTGATGAAGAGAAAATCCACTCAGGTCATATTTTTGCTGAGCAGTTAGCAATGTCATCTCCCCGGACAGTAACTGCATCTCTTTTAGGTGTACAGCCCTGAGCTAGGAATTTTACAACCCCTGTCTCCTGGAAGCTGTACCAGAGCCCCAAGTGGCTGTGCTGCTGCCCTGCTGTCCCAGGGGAGATGCAGGCTCAGCCGATGGTGTCCTGCAGGCATCCCCACTGGGGTGTAGAGGGGTGGGGATTGAGCCCCAGTTGCCCTCGCTTCCATGCAGTGGGGCTGTGTGGTCACGAGCACCAGCACTGGCACATAGCAGGCTCCGGCTCCCCACAGTCCCTGCGCGACCCCCAGTCATCCCAGCAACCTCACAAGGTTCCTTACTAACCCCTTTGATGGATGAGGAAACCAAGGCTCCTTGTGTTTAACTGACTCGCCCCAGGTCACCCAGCTGGAGGCTGCAGAGCCACAGCATCAAGGACTCAGTGCCTTTAGGTCCTGTCTTCCAGGCCTGCCCCACCCCATGGAGTTAAGTGGTTGGGTCCCACCTTGCTTGAGGAGCTGGGAACACGGTGGTAACGGGACGTGTTCACCACGGAGTCATTGCGGCAAATGTGCAGAGGGCAGGGAAGAGGGGTGGTCAGAGGAAGGAGGCTCTAATTCCAGTAATTCCAGACACCAGCATCGCCAGCACAGGAGCCATGGAGGAGGCTCCAAGGGAGGGAGGAGGGAAGCTCATGGGGGCAAGGACAGCAGGAAAACATGGGGAGGTTGGAGGCTGGATGGGAGTGGGGGGGCCAGGGGCACTGAGTTCAAGAGCTCGGGCTCCCCAAAGTGGGATCGTGGCCATGACTCAGCGGCCTCCATGACACGTCATCGTCACTTCTGCAGCTGCTCAAGCCACCAACGGGGCAGGGGATGGACGTGCTCAGACTTGAGCTGGAGGCCGGTGTTGTCGGGAAGGAACGCCGTGGGTAAGGAAGATGGGAAGCTGGGGCAAGGGCGCAGGTGGACGGACAGCAGGGAGGGACAGAAGGTGGCCCTGTGAGGCCCAGTGTGCACACAGCCGCCCCCACCCCATCTGCAGCCTTGAAGATGCTTCCTTGAAGCCTCCTCCTGGCTCCATTGCAGGGAAAAAGGAGGAAAAACCCTCCCCTGACAGGAGGGACCAGCTGTGAATCATTCCCAGCCAGCACAGCAGGCCGAGGCCGGAAGGGGACTCTGCTCTGGGGGCGGAGCTGGGCCCTGGCCCCAGAGTCTCCATCAGAGCTGTGATGTGTCAGAGTGGGTGTGATCGCACTTGAGGAATTGGTCCCCATACCCAGATGGAGAGCAGACAGCAGCTGCCCTGGGAGCTCCGCCTTCCAAGAACCCAAGGCATCCTGTTTCCAGGTGAGCGCGGAAGTATCCATTTCACAGATACTGAGCCCCTGTGCCTGGCACTCAGCTAGTCCCTGTCCCAGTTCCTGTTGTGGGGATGGGTCCTGCAAATCCGTGAAGAGGGAGTGCAGGGTGTCGTGGGGCAGACACAGCCAAAGGCAGATGCATCAGCTCAGAACACGTGGCAGGCAGAGAGTCCCTGGCCGGCCTCTTGACAGCACCAGGCAGGTGAGGACTTTACCACAGACCCTCTAGACTCTAACCCCAAGGGGCAGAAACCAGCAGGGAGAAGGGGCTGCCCACCCTGGCCATGCCCACCCTGCCTACCCTGTCCGTGACCGCAGACCAGCCGTCAAGTTGGGGGAGGAGAAACATTCAATGTTAAATCCGTGTTTAACACTTTCTTAATGTAATGCTACATTAATGTTATTTTTTACTATCGAGGCTCTTTGGACAAGGTAGGGAAAGGTGGGTCTCTTACCCAAGAAGGACAGGAAGTCACGGACTAGCCTGAGGGCTCATTTGGGTGGAAGAAGAACTTTGACACTGAATTTTAAAGGGATCGTTGTCTCTTTAAAAGATACAAACATAAAGTTATTTTCTTGCTTTCACCCCATGACCCCTGCTTGTGCCACGTCTGGGTTGCATTGGTTGTAGGAGTCAAGGAAGACTTCCTGGAAGAAGAGGCACACAAATCGAGACCAGAGAGAGGAGCCAGGCTTGCTCCTTTGCTCGCTGAAGGGATGCCGCAGGCCAGAGGGAAAAGCAATCCCAGAG
Source organism: Cebus imitator (assembly GCF_001604975.1). Classification (NCBI taxonomy): domain Eukaryota; kingdom Metazoa; phylum Chordata; class Mammalia; order Primates; family Cebidae; genus Cebus; species Cebus imitator. The sequence goes on from NW_016107801.1 coordinate 403,966, forward strand.
CGCTGAAGGAACCGAAGGAAATGCGGCTGGTCTGGGCCGGGGTCGGCAGGGGCCAGGCTTGCACTAAGAAGGCTGGAGGCGCTCAGGCCGGGAGCCCAGGCCAAAGCCGGGGGGAGAGGATGTCTTTGGCTGCACTTTGGAAGATGGATTTGAGGGGGTACCGAAGATCCCAGGGCTGAGAGGGTGAGGCTGGAACGAGGACGGCCTGGAGGCTGGGGAGGTTCAAGGTCGCCTTTGCCTGATGTGAGAGGGAAGAGAAGAAAAGACACTGATGGATCTGCACCCTGCGGCTCAGCTGCTGACGTGCCTGGAGGAGCCCCTCACGCAGTGGAGTCCCACGGAGGGGGCATGGGATGGAGGAAGGCAGAGCTGAGGGCGGGACGTGAAAGATACCAGGTGCTGGGGCGCTCAGCCATGGGTCCCAGGCAGGTCTAGAGCTCAGGGGAGAGGCCTGGCTGGGCATGCAATGTGGGGGTCACACTGCCAGCAACTGCAGCCAGGGAAACAGGGACTTCCTCTGTGGCTGCAATGACGGCATGTAGGGTCACTGAGCTGTGCCCACTGCTGGTGTGACCTTCGCCCTCCTCCCTGACTGTGAGCTCCAGGAGCAGTGGAGAGGCTCTGGGTCCCGGTGTCCCCCAGCAGTGCTGGTCTCTGCCATCAGAGTGCCCATCCCACACTGATGCGTGCGGCCCTGCTCAAGCCTCGTCTCATCTCACCCCTGAGCTCCAGGACGCTGGGACTTGGGCCATGTGAGCCCCACAGGCCGTGACCCTTTGCAGTAGGTGGAATAACAGCCCCAAGATGCCCGTGTCCCAATCCTCAGAACTGTGGATGTGCTTGGCTGCCCGGCCACGGGCTGACGGCTGCAGTTGGAATGAAGGTTGCTAATCAGCTGACCACAGGCTTCGGGGATTATCTGGGATGGCACAGGTGGGTCGCCTGCAGTCACAGGGTCCTTAAGAGTGGAAGAAGGGCAGGAGAAAGCCAGGGGAGGGGGTGCGGCTGCAGGAAGCACCCAGATATTCCACCTCTCAGCTTTGAAGATGGAGGAGGGGCTGTGAGCCAAGGAGTCAGTGACCTCTAGAAGCTGGAAAAGGCCAGGAAATGGGTTCTCCCCAAGTGTCCAGAGGGACCAGCCCTGTCCAGACCTTGACCTCAGCCAGGTGAGAGACGTTGGTCCTCTGACCTGCACGAGTGTCAGGTGGCAAATCTGGGCAGTGTTTGGTTTGTGCTAGCTTTTACAGCAGCCCCAGGGAGCTCATCCAGCGCCTTCCTCCTCGTCTCTAACAGTGAGTGTTCCAAGAGCGGCCTGGACTCGCCGGGCCCCCTGATGACTCTATCAGACCCAGTCCCTCCACCCGCCGGGGCTGCAGTGCGTTGCCAGCCACCCTCAGACCTCACCCTGAGCTCCAGGAGCGTTTGAGAGTCCGCACCTGTGTGCTGGGTGGACCCCTCCAGCTCAGCATGCCGCAACCAAGCTTTGCCATGCCTCCGGTCCACGTCGTCCACAGCCCTCCTGCTGCAGTGGGCAGCAGCCACGCCGTCCAGGCAGCGGGGCCGCAAGCCAACCAGACAGCCCCAACCACCCGCCCACCATGAGCACAAGCCCCAAGTCATCTCTCACACCTGCTCCTAGTTCATCGGGTCCCCCCTCAGGCTCAGCCTTCTGGGGCTCACTTCTCCACACCTCCCCAGGGCCGCACAGGAACTGGCCAGCACCTCTCCACCGCCACAGCGCCTCCCAACAAGTCGTCTGACCCCACTCGGCTGCCACTGTGACTCTTAAGCTACAGGTGAGGCCACAGCTTCAGGCTTCAGGCCCTGGGCGGTGCTATGTCTCAGGGTAAGTAACAGCTGGTGCCCGGGAGCTCCATGAGCCCTGCCCCTCCCCAGATGCCCTTGCCTCCACCCCCGCCCTCATCCCTCGGCTTCTGCCCTGGGACGTCCTTCCCTCTCGTGTCCAGCCCGCCGCTCACTCACTCCTCCAGGTGTGGTCTGCTGCTGCCACCTCCCGCCACTTGCCCTGACCACCCTGTGGTCACCTAACCCCCCATCCTCAGGATACCTGGCCTAAGGTTCCTTTTCTCCACAGGGACAAGCACGTCTGACTCCTGTATTATGAAACGTCCTTCACTAACTCATTGCTTTTGGGCTCCTGTAATTGGCAGTGAGCCCACTCCCAGGCAGTGCCCAGCCACTGCCATGTGCAGCCTTCCCCATCGGCCCAGGTAAAGCTTGGCCACGCGCAGGCAGGGGTCCTGCGAGCTCAGTCTCCGGCTGCTTCCCCAGCACCCAGATGGAGACACACAGGGCAGCTGCTCGCCGGTCTCTGCTAAATGGCGGCTGAGAGGAGCCAATGCTCTTCCCCTCGCCCTGTCTGTTCGCCTGGAGCAGAGGACTGGGAGGGCCAGGAGAGCCAAGGGTTCTGTGGGAGCTGAGATGCCTCTGGGGTCCTCCTCGAGCCCTGCTGGGCTCAGAGCTGCTCCAGGCCCTGGGCTGCCATGAAGGAGGAGGGTCTTTCTCTCCTCCTCAGCCTCGGTCCCCGTTTACAGGATTTGTCCAGGAAGCCTTGCCAGGCCTCCGCCTCCCTTCCTTGTCCCTCGCTGTCCTCACCCCGGGCTTCTCACCCGGAGGAGACACCACACCGCCAGCACCACCAGCGGGGCGCCTGGTGCATAGCAGGAACTGCCGACCTCACTGCTGCCACGGCTCTGCCCTTGCCAGGAGCTGGCAGGGCCACACTGTGAGAGGCAGACCGCGTCACCCACTTTGCCACAGAGGTGGTCATGCCAAATGCTCGCAGCCAGCCGCAAGCTGGACACGTGCGCCCGCGAGGCCCACAGCCCCGGGTCTCAGAAGGAGCGGCTTCCGGCACCCACGGTCCTGGGTCCTGCCCTGGGCCTGTTCTGCTGATTAACTTCTCTGCGCTGCGTCCCCTCCTCTGGGGAAGACAGAGCGCAGCAGCTCCGTCGTGGGCGTGCTCTGAAGATGAGGCCTCCAACAGTGAGTGCTCGGCAAAGGCACCGTGGCGTCATCACCGCCTGTGGCCCCTCCCAGGGGCTGCCCCTGACACCCTGCCCGACCCCTGCCCTGCAGAGCTGCTGCTTTCCTGGTGCCTGGACAGAGGCAGGTGGGCAGGTGAACACCCAGGCAGACAAGCAGCTGTCACATGTCCGGAGGGCCAGCTGGTGCAGAACCCTCGGGAGCCAGAGGAGGAGGAGGTTGGGCGCAGCGCTGATCCATGACCCCGTCCATCCCGGGCTCCTAGCAGGTGCCCGGGCACACCTGGCCAGGGAGGGCACTGTGGACAGGCACTCCCTGGGTAAACAGCCAGCTCCTGGTTCTCCTCTCTGAGTCTGGGAGGTGAACGCGCCTGTCCCCATTCATCTCTGTGGAGAGGTCCAGGCTGATGTAATTAAGCCCATGCATCTGGTTGCCATAGAGTTCCCGCCAGTGCCAGGCCCATCAGCCGGCAGAAGTGGGTCACACGTTTGTCTCCTCGTTCTTGGACTTCTGGAAAATAATGATGAATCGCATCCACGTGTGCACCTGGGCCGTTTCCTGAGCAGCCCTGGGCGGTAATGAGCTGTGAGCTGGAGCGGGGCTCTGCCCACTGGCTCGTCCCCTCTGGGTGCCAATTTATCTTTGGGCTCCAAGGCCTGCTGGCAGGTTCCACAGTGGAAGACTTGCCCCTCACACACAGCCCTGGGAAGTCCTCCAGTGAGTCTGACCTTGTACCTCCCCTGTGCTGTCTGACCGAGGCCACCCTGTGGTGCACGGACCGGGGAGGCCTGCGGATCCTGAGGGCGGGTGGGACGTGGTCCAGTGTGTCCCGTGCCTTCACTCGGCCCAAGGCTGGGAGCCAGCGTGGCCTCCTGCTCTCCGTCCTGCAGAATCGAATGGAGCTCAAGGCTGAGTGTTCACGGAACATCCACCTGGGCCAGGCATGGAGGACTGGAAGGGGAACAGCCATCACTGCCTTCGTAAGGGGGGCTAAGCTTTTGCAGCTCGGAGATGCTAGAAAGCGAGGAAAAGAAAGCACAGCTCTGCCCGCCCAGCATCTTCAATGACCTGCTGAGAAAGAGTCTTGCACGTGTCATTAAGTTACGGATCTTGAGGTGAGATCACCCTTGATTACGTGGCACCAGAATCTGACGACAAATGCCCTTCTAGAAGAGGAGAGAAGACAGAAGAGCCCACGTGAGGCAGAGGCTGGAGCGAAGCGGCCACAGCCAAGGATCGCCTGGAACCACCAGGAGCCGGAGGGGAAGGGGGACCCTCCCCTAGAACCCCCAGAGTGAGCATGGCCTGGGTCACACCTGGAGTTCATGTCCCTGGCCTCCAGAACTGTGGGCATAAATTTCAGTTTTTTTGAATCAGCAAGAGCGTGATAACTCACTTTGGTGGCTGTAAGAAATGAATACACTCCGTACACACAATTTCAGGGCCTCCCAGGAGCCCCCTAAACCGTGGAGGTCATCTGCCGTGTGGAGGAGAGGGGCTGCCCAGAGCTCAGGAGGGCTGAGGGGCACACTTTGTGCTATGTCTTTTTTTTTTTTTTTTTTTGAGACAGAGTCTCGCCCCGTAGCCCAGGCTGGAGTATGGTGGCACGATCTCAGTTCACTGTAACCTCTGCTTCCCGGTTCAAGCAATTCTACTGCTTCAGCCTTCAGAGGAGCTGAGATTACAGGCAGGCACCACCATGCCCAGCTAATTTTTGTATCTTTAGTAGAGATGGGGTTTTACCATGTTGGCCAGGCTGGTCTCTAACTCCTCCTGACCTTGGGATCAGCCTGCCTCCGCCTCCCAAAATGCTGGGATCGCAGGCGTGAGCCACTGTGCCCGGCCTGTGTTATGTCTTTTGGTGCATTTTCTAGCTTCTCTGCTCTCTATAGGTTGAAGGTGCTGGCCTGGAAGCACCGAGATGGAACCAAAGCCCAGGAAGAATCCTGAGAAGCAGATTAAAGAACGGCCTGCCTGCTATGGGCTATGGAAGGTTTGTGGAGTCTGGGGGTCCATGGCCCTGCCGTCCCCAGTGGTACCATCTTGGGGAATGCTCATTGATATCACCAGTTGACCAAGGGCTGATGATTGGGGCACCAAGAGAGGAGAGGCTCCCCGGTAACGTGCACCTTCCAACGGGAGGGTTCCAGGGAACCAGTGCATGAACGTGAGAACCCCAGTCAGGAACAAATGCTGTGCAGGGACCCGAGCAGGGCAGAGTGGGCAAGAGACCTGGGAGAGTGGGGTCGGGGGCGCAGGCCTTGGGGAGGGGACAGTAGACTGAGATCTGAATGACAAGGAGGACTCCACCCTCCAGAGGCCTGGGAGTGGGGCAAGCATTCCAGGCAGAGGAGCTTTGGCTAAAAACGTGGAGACAGGAGACGGGGGTCAGTGCTGGGCAGGGCTGTGTCCTGATCTGGTATGCTCAGAAGGGCAGCTGTGATTTTGGCTGCCGGGGTATCCAAGCTCCAAGGAAGCAGGAAAGGGCAGCCGTGGTGTGAAGTTATGGACTGTGGATCATGTGCGACGGGCCTGGTGGGAGGGAGACCCATGGGGAGGCGTTGGCTTTGACTGGGAACATGGTGGTGATTTAGATGACGCTGGAATGAACCTTCATTAGGAGGTGGAGGGATCCGGGCAGGTCCAGAACGCACTTTGGGAGTTGAGTCAGCACAGATTCCTGCTGGGGTGAGTGTCGGGTGAGGGAGAAGAGGCGACGGCCCTTCCTGGGCTATGGCCTGAGCACCTGGAAGAACGTGGTGGCCGGTGGTCTGAGCGGGAAAGTGTGGGGTGTCGGTGGGAGACCTGGGGGTCCTGCTGGACACACCGAGTGGACATGACTTCAAGTGGGCAGCAGAGCCTGGGGTGAGGCAAGGCCGGGGCTGGACATGATCTCCGAGTCCCTGGCCGGGAACGGGTGCCTGTCTAATGTCTTCCAGGCCGCATGCCTGGAAGGACCCGGCTGGAGCAGGTGATCAGTGGAAGTGGGGGTCCCTCTGTTTCCAGGTTTTCTCCCCAACCACAGGGAGCCAGGGAAAGGGCTGGAGGTGGGTGTGGGGGCAACTCAGCCTGGAAGAGCAGCACTGTCCCCAGGGGCGGCTCTAGCCAGGATGGAGCCTCCACAGAGCCACCTGTGGTTTGGAGCCATGCCAGCAGGTCGCCAGAAAGGAAGGCCCAGGAGGTGAACCCCCGGCAGCCTTCCCTCCCTCCCCTGCCATTCTGGCTCAGTATCTCTGGGGCCCACCTCTGGGACCTGGTTGGAATCAGGGGATCTGATTTTTCCATCCAGGCAGAAGGTGGGGATGGGCCCGCCTCGGCTCCCAAAGTGCTGGGATTACAGGCTTGGGCCACCTCACTTGGCTTTTTTTTTAACATATTTTGTAATTATTTTATTTATTTGTTTGATTTTGAGCCTGTCACACAGGCTGGAGTTCAGTGGCGTGATCTTGGCTCACTGTAATCTCTACCTCCTGGGTTCAAGCAATTCCCCTGCCTCAGCCTCCAAGTAGCTGGGACTACACGCCCGGCTAATTTTTGTACTTTTAGTAGAGACAGGGTTTCCCTGTGTTGGTCAGGCTGGTCTTGAACCCCTGACCTCAAGGGATCTGCCTGCCTTGGCCTCCCAAAGTGCTGGGATTACAGGCATGAGCCACCATGCCTGGCCTTCATGAGTTCTTACAAACAACAAAAGATGATTTTATTCCTCCTGTTACGGGGCAGGTAAGCCCCACAATTAGGACTTAGCCCGGGAAGGATCTTGGCTTTGCTCAGGAGGGAATTCAAGCGGCAGTGGGTGGTGGAAGGAAGCAGCTTTGTTGAGGCAGCGGTGTTGCAGCTGCACGGCTGCTCCTGCAGAGCACGGCTACCCCACAGGAAACGTGCTGAGAACACAGCTGAGGGCAGTTCGGCAGTCATGCTTCTATCTATTTTTAACTATATGCAAATCTGGACAGACAGATGAATGGCTGGATGAATGGATGATGGACAGATGATGAATGATGGATGGATGGGCTAGTCATCAGTTTCTAGAAAGGGGCAGTAATTTCCAGGTCATGGCCCTGGAAAGCGGTGGTAGCGTCCAGGTGTTGCCATGGCAACAGTGGAAATGTGTTACGGAGATGTGGTTTTGGTGCCTCTCCCCTGTTTCAGCTGGCCTTCAGGATGGTCCAGAGTTGAGTCCTAACTCCTAACTCATTACTAAATGTTGGAGGCACTTTCTCAGGCCCTGAAGATACATCAGCAAACACAGCAGACAAGCCTCAGATGAGGGGCGGCAGATGGACAGTGAACAAGCGCATAAGTAAACATCTAGAATCTGTGTCAGGTGGTGATGAGCCTCATGGAGAAGAACCCCAGAGGGGATGGGGAGGGAGCCAGGAGTAAGCGTCTCCACTGAATGGTCAGTGAAGCTGAATGGAGAGGATGCCACTGGATAACTCAGCCCCATTTCAGCATCCATCTATCCATCATCCATCCATCACCTGTCCATCCATCCATCCATCCACCCATCCATTCATCTACGAATCCATCCATTTATCTATCCATCATCCATTCCTCATCATCATTCATTCGTCCATCCCTCATCTATCCATCCATCGTCTGTCCATTCATTCATTCATTCATTCATCCCTTATCTATCCATCATTTGTGCATTGACTTATCATCCATCCATCCACTCATCTATCCCTCTGTTCATCTATCCCTTCATCATCTGTCACCCATCCATCTACTCATCTATCCATTAATCCATCCATCATCCGTCAATCATCCATCCATCCATCCATCATCCATTCATCCATCCACTCATCCATCCATCCATCATCCATCCATCCATCCATCCATCTGTACATCCTGTGAACAAATATTTTTGTGTTCTGAGTAAATGGTATCATGAGTGTTGGGGACACATCAATGAACATAGCAGAGCTGGCCCTGCTCTCATGGAGTTAGATTCTGCTGGGGGAGGCAGATAATAGAGATGAAATAATTACAAGTGAGAAGAGAGTGTCTCAGGGCCACGGGGTGCATAGCAGGGCACAGTTGCTTCTGTGGGTGCCTTGGTCACTGGCCCGGAATCCACTGGTCATTAGTCTGTTTCATGCCGAAGACTGGAGGCTCCTAGAAGCCAGGGGCCATGTGCTCTTCATCTCAGGGCCCCCTTCACCAGCACCAGTCTTTCTGAGTCCCCGTCGGGACCCAGTGTATAAGTGATGGAAATTACTGGACGTGACCTTGCTTCTGAGTTGGGCAACCTGAAGTGGAGAAAGCTCTCCCAGTAGAGGGACAGCCTGAGCCAAGGTCTGGTGCTCAGAGCAAGGCATTTGGGCTGAGAACGGGAAGGAGAGTGTGGAGGGAATGAACCCGGGTATCCTGGGGGCAAGGGAGGCGGGCGTTGTGTGTACCCAGCTGCTTTGGGGTCCCACCTGCCTCTTCCATGTAAACCCATCCTGAGGAGAGGGTTCTACACAGGAGCTCTGTACCCGCCAGCAATGTTGACATAAGTCCTGGGGTGACTCCCCACCCCAAAACTAAGAGGTTCTGTCCCCCAAGGAGGGGCTTCAGACATCCCCAGGGAGACGTATTTGAGGTGTGCGTGTCTTCCTGCCTGAACCCCATCACTGGCCAGGACCGGAGGAGCCCAGGCATGAGATCAGGTAAAATTCTGGGCTGCAGATCTGGCCCAGCCTCTCAAGGACTGACGTTAACAGCCAGCTCCACCCTCCGCCCTCCACAGTGAAGATCGGATCAGACCCACAGCTGCTTCCTGTCAGGCCGGCTGCGGAGGGAGTCCTTTCCAGGCACAGAGGGGCTCTCAGGTCCCAGGGCACCGTGGCATTGCTGTGGGCCCCTCCACTCTTGGCTGGTAACCCAGGCATCTGCTCTCAAAAGGGCCCGAGAGAACCTCCAGCATCAGGGCCAAGAGGTGGGGTCCGGGCGGACCCACCCGCTTCTCAGAGCCCCGGGGTCCTGGGCTGGTGGGAGGGAGTAGGTGGTGAGGCCTGGAGGCAGAGGACCCGATGCAGCACAGAAGCTGGGGAGCGGGCGCGGCCTCCCTGTCTCCTCCCGTTTATTTCTCATCTGAACAGGACTCGTGTCCCCCTGGACTTGGGCTCCTTGGGGCCGGGCCGGGCTGGGTCTGTCCTCAGGCCCCCCTGCTGTAGTCCTTCTTCTCAGAATGGGGTCAGCACATCTTTGTTAAGCAATTTGTTCAAAATCAAGTGCTGATCCCTTTGCTCCAGTCCAGGCTCTAACCATCCCTCCCTGCCTCAACTGTGAGTGAGCTCACTCCCTCCAGCCCTGCGTCATCAGCTCCACCCTCCACCTCGATTAGCATGCGGTGTCTTCGTGGCCAGACCGTAAGTTCCGAAGCACAGGGACCACGTGTGTCTCGCTTGCTGTTTTAATGCAGTCAGATCCCCTGGCTCAGAGCCTCCCCCGAGGCTGGGTGAGGAAAGGAGGCAGGGGCGGAGCTGGTGGAGGTGTTGGTGCTGAGAGTCCCTTCAGAGAAGAAGGACCTGACTCACACGACAGAAACAGCCAAGCTCTCCGGATTCTGCCTCTTTGTTCCCCCGTGTGGACCCGGCTCCTCCCTCCTCAGGGCCTCAGTGAGGCCACCTATGATCTATACTGTGAGGGGTGCCTGGGCTCCCCAGGAGCTCTGCCAGCCAGGCTCCGGCCGGTGACAGCCCAGCACATGGGGTCACCTCCCTGGTGCGGCACGTTTCTCTGGGCTGCGTGGAGCCCAGTGCCACAGAGGATTTTTCCACTGCCTCCTCCTGCCGCAGCCTCTGCCTCCAACCGTAACTTAATTAGCTCCGCTTCCCAAACAGGCAAAGCGTGACTCAGCACTTTTGCAGAAGGTCTAAATTTGTCGCAACCCCCCAGGTGTCTTTTAGCCAAATCCTTCGGGAAATAAGCTCATGGGGTTAGAAGAGGGATTTGGGGTGGCTTCTGGCAGGGCCAGGGCGGGTACCTGTCCATAGTCCTTGCTCCTGTGGACCCCCCCTTCCCAGGACAGGGTCACAGATGGCCTCGGGTCCCTGCACCTTGTTCCTTCCTCCCTCCCTGCCCTCAGTGGGGGCCTCAATCCCCAGTGGCTGGAAGTTAAAAAACAAAGTCACCACCGTGCTGTGGATCCACCCCAGCCACAAGCCTGAGAAGTGTGGGTTCTCCGGGGTTCTGGGCACTGCCTGGCTCTCCCTGTCAGGCTTCACCAAAGAGCAGCTGGAGCCGGTGAGGCGGCCTCTTGTCCTCTGTGGGTGCAGGTGTCTCTGGCTAACCTGCCCCGAGGCCAAGGTCAGAGGCCTTGGGCTCCCTCCGCCATTTCCTCCCTCTCTTCAAGGCCAGCAGCATCTTCTCACCTCTGACCCCTGGCTGGTCCTCACATCTTCCTTGACTCTGAGACTCCTAACTCTCTTTTATAAGGACCCTTGAGCTTCTATGGGGCCTATGCCCATGGTCCAGAATAATCTCCACCTGCCATGGAACCCTTCACTTAAGCTCATCTGCAAGGGTTCTTTAGGTAGGAACGTATTCACAGGCTCTGGGGAAGAGGACGTGGCATCTGGGGGAGTCATCCTGTCGGCCACAGTCACAGACGCCTCCTCTGGCACTGACCCGGCCGGATCCCATCACCTAGCTCTAGTTCCACCTGAGAGCAGCACGGGGGTCCCTGAATAAAGCCCACCCAGCCTCAGCTCCAAGGAGGGGCCGACGTCAAGAAGGTGCCCCTGCCTGGTAAGAGGGGGTGAGCGCCCCTTCATCACCGGCTGCAGAACAGATTATGGGTGTGGAATAAATTACGAGCTAACATGCGTAGTCACCCCCTGCTTCTCCTGCCATCATTAAGCGCTAAATCACTTGTCCAGATGCTCAGAAACAGCCAACAGGTTTCAGTGTCAGCACCGCCCAAGCCGTGGTGGACGCCCTCCCGGAGGCGAGAGCAGCCAGGCTCTGCTGCCCGGATCAGGGTGCGGCTGGCCCGCCCGCCTCCCGGCACCACGGCCCTGCTCTCTGCCTGGGGTCCTCTGTCAGGGCCCGGTCCTGGCCTGAGCGGCACCGCTGTCCCCACCTCTCCCTGGTTTCCTGAGGAATCGTACTTGCTGTTTTTTGGCAGAGACAGAGGTATGAGTCTGTGCAGCTCGAGCCTGGCCTGGGAGCTGCTGAGAGCACCCCCTAGCCCCCAAGCGAACTGCTGGGCAGTGGCCACAGCACCCCAGCTTTTCGGTCGGACTTGGCCCAGAGAGGAGACCCCAGTTCCGACTCTGACCCAGCCTTGCCGGGTTTGAATTCAGCGAGTCACCCAGTGCTGGTTTTCCAGGATGGAGACCGCAGTGAAGACAGAGGGCCCACTTCCTGGTTGCTCCCCATCAGCCCAGACCTGCCTTCCGAAGAACACGTGTGTGGCCTCGTCCCACCTGGAGCCCTCCCTGGCCGTCCCTGTCCTCCCTGAAGCACCTCGGTGTGCCCCGCAGTGGGTGAGCTGTGGCACCAGCTCGCAGGCTTGAAGGCGCCGGGGCCCACGGCCTGTGGTCCCCAGGGATGCCGTCGCCCCAGACAGGGCCCACAACCAGCTGCCTGTGCCCTTCAGAAAGCCACTTCCTCGCTCTGCCTGTTATCTGCTTTATGGGTAGTGGGTTGGAAACAGTCACCCAGCCAGCCCTCTCCTTTTATAAAGGAATTGAGAGACGGCACCCGGCAAGGCCATGCCCTTGGTGTCTGCAGCACGGTGTGTGGAGTGGGGACGGAACGAGCTCATGGCGGGCTCTGCCCTGGGCCAGGGGCTGGGTGGGCTGTGCACCGAATGTTCCCAGCTCAAAAACTCCAGTGAGCCTCTCCATATGGATGGCAAAGACCTGAGCTCAGAGTGGGTAAGTCTGTGCCCAGCGTGCAGTGCCCAAGGTCACCCAGTACTGCATGCTGACTTCTCTGCAAAGCCAGCCTTTCCCGCCTGTGGCCCAAGAGGTATACAGGGATGCATTTTTTAATTTCAAAAATGTCAGAAACAGGTCCCATTCACTTCTCATTTCCTGCTTCCCTGTATCCCAAAACCACACCTCCCAGCCTCACTTGCACTAGGCTGTGGCCACATGACTGACTAGCCAAGGAAGTGTGGGTGGAGCCTTTCTCTTCTTCAGAGACCCTGGGGGCTCGCAGATGGAGATGCCTGCTTCCCTGCGGCACTCTATGGAAGAGAGAGGAGAGGGTGAGAATTGGGGGCACTAATCTCCTACCATGTATTGTGAAGTATCAGAAAAAATATGGTCTGCCCATCAAACCATGGGCTAGAGATACCGTTGCTAAAATGCAGCCACAAAATAGGGCAAGGGGATTCTCTTTCCAAAACTGCTAAGGAAAGAGGAGCACGGGTGGTCCCTGGAAATGGCATATCTGGAAGGAGGCTATGAAGATGTTTGGGAACGCCAGCACGGGGCTCTGCCGCTTCCCCAGCAGAAAGAAGGCACTTCCCAAGGCTCAGGGCCAGCATGGAGCTGGCATCTTTGCCTCTGTCCTGGCAGGTACCTTTCAGAAAACCCGATCTCCCCTCTCAGGGCCTCTGTCCTTGTGCCCTCTGGCAGCCTCAGGGACATTTGGGCTGACTTCTCTCCCAGTTTAGAAGTCAACCGTTTTATACCCAGAAAGGAGAACAGAGCTCCTCTGAAAGTCATCTCCCTGATTTATGCAGTCAGCGAATTCCACGAAGCTCACTGAGGCCAGTGATTCACGTGGCCCCTTAGATGCACAATCTATTTTATGACTTAAGAAAGAGACAGGAAAATGCATGCTTTTCCGTACGTAGGACATCGACAAGCCCAGCGCCTCCAATCGATAAAATCATATTCTGCTGACTTGGAGAAGGGGCTGAAACGCCATCCGGGTGAGCTCTGGCTGCGGGAGCCGGGCGGGGCGGTCCGGAGCGGGAGACGTTTCTCGGCCTCGCCACTGATGTGTTGAAAACGATCTGGAACTGTGTGAAAACAGATGGTCTGGGGCGGGGCCGTGCCTCCGAGCAGTGCCGGAGAAATTACCCTGGCTTGGCCAGCGCCTGCTCCCCAGGGGCAAGCCACGGCCTGGCAGATTGTCCGTTCATGGAACTCAGAGGGCAGAGGCTGCTGAGGGACACAGACTCCCAGTCCCCGGGGGAGGGTGGAAGTGCTTTCCTCTCTGCTTGCACACCACCAGTAATGGGGAGCTCACCACGCTTCAAAGGCTCTTCCCTGCACGGAGCTCAGAACTCCTCCCTGCACCTACCACCTTAGTGGCGCCAAGTCTTAAGGCTGAAGGCTCATCCTGTCTCCTTCAGAAGCTACAACTGATACCAAACAGACGTGGCCAGCATGGGCCACCCTGGGGTACCTGGTTGGGCAGAAGGTCATTCTTAGCTGCCTCCTGAAGCCGGGTGCCCAGGGTCTCCTCTCGCCGCCCTCCGGCCCTCCCCGCACCCTGGTCTCCTTTGTCACTTCCAGCGTGGACACTTCCCCCAGCCACGCGGGTTTCCTCACCCTCCAAATGTGCCCTGCGGCACCTGCCTCCCAGCCTTTGTTTACCTCATTCCCTCCACCTGGAAGGCCCTCCCCTGCCACTCTCGTTTCTGAAGTGCCACTGTTTTTAGGGCCTGAATGTGCCCCTCTTCCCCCCACCAGCGTCAGTGCCCGAGTGTGTGAACACTCAGCCCCTGTAATGATGGCACATCGTCCTGACTCCCACCCAAGCCGCTGGCCCAGGAGGCAGGATCCGGGCTGTGCGTGGCACTCCCCAAGTGTATCAGCCCATCTCCCTGATCCACTGTAGAGTGGGGAGTGAAGGAAAGCGTCTGCTCCAGGAAGCCGCACTGATGCAGCCCCTATGAGGCTTCTAAGAGCCTTTCCTCTTGGCATCTCTTCCTAGGCTGTACCAATCACGCAGAATGTGCCTCCTTTCCCTGTACAGATGCTGCCTCCTCCAGGAAGCCTTCCTGGCTTCGTGGGAAGCAACGATCTTCCACTCTGGCTTTGGCCACTGTCTCTGCACTTCCCTCCGGGCCTGGTCACTTCATGCCTCCGTGACGGTTGTATGTAAGTGTGCGGGCATGTGCGCAAGGTGTGGGGGTGTGCGGGGTGTGTCCAAGCGTAAGCCAAGTCCCTAGTCTGCAGAGGCCCCACACCGCTGGCATGGCTAATACTGGCTACGAGGCCTGGCACCTGCTAGGTTCTGAGTCCATGCCGGCCGGGTGAGGGGGGAGTGGATGGACGAGGACTGAGCTGAAGACATAGCTCTGATGTAGACTCTCAGCCTCCTCAACTGAGCCCAGCCCTTGAAGGGCAGCACAGGCGGAGTGGCAAGGAGGGGAGGAGCTCGGGCTTGGCATCAGCATGCCTTCCGGCAGGTGCTGCGTGGAGCCCACGTGGGGAAGAGGGCGCGGCTCTGGCCCTGGCTCCCCCACGTGTCCATGAGACCCCTGCCCCATGCACACTGCCCCCACCCAAGCCCACTCACTGTCCCCGCAGCCTGCTGGGAGGCCCCTCCGTGCAGATCTGCAGCCATGAACACCCCCCTTCCCTGAGCACCCTCCGCCCTGCTCTGACACCTGGCTGTTGGGAGAGGTGGGGCCTTGCTCCCACAGCCTCTCCAGGGAAGGCTGTTTTCTCTCCCCATGGTGGTTCCCCTCTTTCTCACATGGACGAGCCCTGCCTCCTTGCCCTCTGCAAAGCCCAGCTCCTCTGCTCACCTCCTCCAAGCAGCCTGTCCTGGTCCTGCAGGGCAGCTCCCTCCAGCGTGGCCCCAATGGGTCCTGATCCCAGTGAGGCCTCTCAGCTCCTTGGCCCCACTAACCAGCTTGTCCCCCACCTGAATCGCTCTCCTGGGGGGCCATGCCCCTGCCCCTGTCAGTCCTGGTGGCAGCTCCTCCCCCCAAATTCTGGTTCCAAGTCCACTTCTCTCCAGCTCGCCTGATGGAGTGGTCCAGGCCCCTGGCTATGTGCAGACCTCACTTCCTGGCTGCAGCCACATTCTTGCTCTTAACCCCTGCCTGCCCCTTGCCCTTGCCTGCCTCTGCCTAGCCCCACTGGATTTCCGTGGCCCCCGAGGTAGTGCCCCTCACTCCCTTCCTCTGTTGACTGGCAGGAATTCCCCACCCTGTGCAGCCCTAGGGGGCCAGTTCCCCACCCTTCAAACCAATGGGCTTACACCTGCTCCCTGCAAGCCCTCCTCCAAGCCCTGGCCCCTCCCCTTCCCTGACCCTGACCTTGACGCAGCCTTCGCTGAGAAAGTTGGAGCAGATGGAAAGGCATGCCCCTCACACCCAAATGCCCATTCCCACCTCTGCTCTGTTCTGCTAGTGTTGGGAGGAGTTTTTCGGGGGACAGCGCTTCCTGGACTCACTCCCTGGTGATGTCCCGAGGATGCTCCTCCTGCAGCGGCCTCCTCTCTCTCTCTGCGATGTCCCGAGGATGCTCCTCCTGCAGCGGCCTCCTCTCTCTCTCTGCGATGTCCTGAGGATGCTCCTCCTGCAGCGGCCTCCTCTCTCTCCCTGCCACCATCAACCTCTCCCTGCCACTGCTTTCCTGCCACTCACCACCCCTGACATTGTCATCCACTGACCTGCCCCTTCCATTTCCTCTCCTGCACGTGAGGCCCAGGCCTTTCTGACTTGGTCACCCCCATGTTCCCAGGCCCCAAACGGCAACAATAACAAAGGGTGACTCGTGATTATTTGGTGAAGGGAGCTGATGAGCGGATGAGCAGATGCCGGTGGCCCAGACCCACCAGCCGTCAGCCCATCCTGGCAGCCACAGCACCATGGGGTCCTCTGGCCATTTATAAGGGCAGGAGTTCCTTCCTCCCTGTGCTGGGCGGGCAGCTCCTGCCTGGGACCTTCCACATGGCAGGAGCCCCATGAACAGGACGGAATGCAGAGCGGCAGAGGGGAAGGGCCTTAGACCTTTGAGCAGTGACCCGGCCACTCAGGAGGGGAAGCCACGGGCCTCGGCAGTCCCGTCCAGGGCAGGTGACCCTGACCCACATCCCAACAACCCAAACTGTCCCGTGTCTCACCTTTCATGCTTGTGTGATGACGAGAAGTTGTGAATCACACAAGAACAGACAAGTCTCATTCTCTGTGACACCTTGACGTCCGGTGCTGCCCAGCCCCAGGCCCTGTGCCCACGCCCCGCCCTACCTGCAGGGGCAAATTCTAGACTCCCTAGGTCTTTTCGGGGTTTGCCTGTTATCTGCACAATTGCTCTGCCCCCACTTTTTCTGCAGGGAGTGCCCTGTCTAGGGGCAAACATGAACCTTTGCAGCTAAGGCTAAACGTGCAGTGCTTTTGGAGACGGCCCCAAGCCAGCAGCACCAAATTTGGGATAATTTTACAATAAAGGGATGTGTACAGTCCCAACCAGGCATGCGATGTGCCTCCAGGCTGGGCCTGATTGAGGCGGTGGAGAGCCATGGCTTGGGGTCAGGGCACAGGCTATGGCCAGCGTTGGTGCTCGTAGGAGGTGCTCCTGCAAGGTAATCAGAGGCGCAAATTCCTGCGCTCCATGGGGAGTTATTACTGCACACTTGCCCTAAGCCGGCTGGATGTGTGGCTGGGACAGGACCACGAGCGAGTCCGAAGGACCTGTGCTCCCTGGAGTCAGTGATTCAGCGGGGTTGCCGTGACGTGGACGTCGGCAGGCCAGGAGCCGAAAAGCCTGCAGAAGAGCACAGGGTTCTCCAGAAAGCTGTCTGGAGAAAAGCAGCATGTGAGTATTGTTCTTGGAACAAGTGGTTGCATCTCATCAAACAGTGTTTTCCTGAACTCGCCGCTAATTTGTTTCCACGATCAACCTCATGAGTGCTTTCAAGCTGGGACCTCTTTTCTGGTTGTTTCTAGATGGGCTGTCTCAGTCCTGCCTCTCACTTTGGCTGCAGTGAATAATTCACATACACCAAATTGCTTCTTCTTCTACTGCCTAGACACGGGAGGGAGGGTCTGCACAGCCAGGCTGGGGGGCAGCGAGCGGAGAGGAGGCTCTGGCTTCCTCCTCCTGGTCCCTGATGAGGGGCTGTGGACTGTTTCTAAAGAGGGTCACAGGGCCGGACTCCATCTCCCCCAAAGGTTTCCTGTGTCAGGAACTTGGGGCTTCCTGGGTGCTTTTTCTCCTTGTACGTCATGGCCCAAGTCTCAGTTCTGAGAAGCAGAAAGGAGAATCCACACCCTGCCTCAGAGAATCCCAGCCAAATACCCAGGGCACTCGGAGCAGCCCCCATTCCAAAAACGAAGCGTCGAGGTGAAGACAAGAGCCAGGACCAGCCCAGGCCCTGCCTCGTGGGGGGAGAGCAACCTCTTCCCAGTCACACCCCCGAGGAGCTCCAGAAATGGGGGTTAAGTTGCAGCGTAGACTGGAATGTTCCAGAAGCCCACACTGGCCGCCCCCAGGCGTGAGTTTGCGTCTGAAGTCCATCCATGCCTTGCGTGCCTTCTCCGTGCTTCTCAGTGGGAGGTGTGTGCTGCCCTTTGTGTGCTCAAAACACACGGCAGGACCATGGGGCCTCCGGTCCACCCTGGGGTCTTCTGCAGACACTCGAGAGTGGACTGCTGTGAGGCAGGGAAACTGAGGCTGAGTCATGCTGACATTTTTTTTGTTTTTTTTTGAGACGGAGTCTCGCTCTGTTGCCAGGCTGGAGTGCAGTGGTGCGATCTCTGCTCACTGCAACCTCCGCCTCCCGGGTTCAAGCAATTCTCCTGCCTCAGCCTCCCGAGTAGCTGGGATTACAGGTGCCCACCACCACACCCAGCTAATTTTTGTATTTTTAATAGAGATGGGGTTTCACCATGCTGGCCAGGATGGGCTCGATCTCTTGACCTTGTGATCTGCCCACCTCGGCCTCCCAAAGTGCTGGGATTACAGGTGTGAGCCACCGCGCCTGGCCCAGGCTGACTTCTTAAAACTAAATCGAAAGGAAACCCCACATCTCCAGGCCCAGGGAACAAAAGGCTCAGAGGCTACCCACTCTGCAGCTCCGGACTCTGCACTGCCTGGCAGAGGAAACATGGAAAGTACCTCTGATTGGTGCCTCCCACAACCAATCAGACTGGCTGCCAGCCGTCTTCATTTGCATAAGGTGTAACCTTGTACCTCCACTGTAGCCTCTGATTGGTTGCCTCCTGTAACAAATCAGATTGGTCTTGGGCCAGCACTTCATCTGCATAGAGTGTAAGCAAGTAACCAATGGGAAAGCTGTCGATGGTATTTAAGCCCAGAAACTTCTGTGCCCTGTGGTCTGTGCATGGCTTGCTCCAGCCCGTTCCCGCTCTGTGGAGTGTACCTTTGTTTCAATTCATCTGTGCTTTCCTTTTTGTTTGTGTATTTTGTCCAATTCTTCGTTCAAAATGCAAAGAACCTGGACCACTCGTAGTCAAGACTCTCCACAGGTGACACCTGTGGACAGTGCTTCGGAGGACCTGAGCTCACCTGCAGACGGAGCGGAGCAGTGGCCAGTCCATCGGTGTCCCACAGCAGGCCCAGCGCAGGGACAGCTGCGGCTCCCTCCCCCGTGGGTGGCCTGGATACCTCACAATGGAGCCAGCACCTGAGCTGCCTGTCTGGGATGTGAGGCCCAGTGGAAGTCACCTGACTAGTCCCAGCCTTGGTTTTCCAATACGAGAAACGGTGCTTGATGGGGCGATGAGAGGAGGTAATGAACACAAGGGCTCAGTAGGCAGCCCGGCGACCCCTGCTCAGCGAATGGGGATGATGAGGAGCCGTGAGCAGTCAGCAGCCCCCAGGCCCGCACCTCACTGCCCCTGCATTCCCACCACCATCCCCACGGAGCGTTGGTGCCCACCAGTCAGGGACCCTGCCCTCCCCACCCACTGTCACCCTGTGTCACCCCCCGCCGCCATCCCCACCCCACTATCCCAACCCAGGACCCTGTCTCACCCTGTACCGTCCCCACCCCACAGTCCCGCCCCAGCACCCCGTGTCACCCCCTGCCGTTCTGCTTTTCAGGGTTGGCTCAGGGCCTGCTCTCAATGGTCCCCAGGGGTGGGTCCTATGCGAATCCCGTTTTACAGATTTGAAACCTAAGGCCCATTAAGGGCCACACAGCAGCCAGTGCTGGAGCAGGGACTCTGATGGGTCCTCAGTATCCCCAGCCCTCACCCCTCTCAGTGTCCACAGAAACTCTCTTTGGCGTTAAACGTGTGTGTTTCTTTTTGCGTTCTTTGAGGAAGATGGCTCCCCCAAAAGCCTGTGCCAGTGCGGGGAGCAGGAGAAGGTGAAGGGGTCTAAGAATAACATGGTTTTATCCAGAAAATCACCTTTCAGATTAATCTCGGCCTGTATATATAGAATGGGTAAGGGCCCAAAGAGGCCACCTACATCTGTCTGTGATTTTACTGCACTTGAATGGGCTAAACTAGCCGCTGTTTTCATAGCCATGAGCGGGAGACTCGGGAGCACCTTCTGGAATTGCCTGTCCCTGTCTGTGTCTTCTGTGCTGGATGCAGAGCCCCTTGAGGCCGGGGTGTCTAGTTCGAGCCCTTGGTGTGGAGCCATATGGTCATTAAGCCTCTGCAGAGCTGCGCTGCAGGGTACCCCTGTAGGACCACGCTCCTCTGGCCTGCCTGGGACCAGTGCAGACTGACAGCCTTCTGGTAGGAGGGATCCCGGAGAAGCTCCCCCGGCTGTCAGTCATCTCCAAACCTCAGGCCAGCTCCAGAATTCACTGGCCAGGCCAGGAGCCGATGGGCCGCAGTAAAAGTTTAATTGAATCTGTCCGTTCCCAGCCTTTCCGGAGCTCCTGTCAGCTTCCTCGAATGACCTGATGCAGCCACTGTTCTTCTTCTTGATTATGGCCTGCCACAGCCAGTTTAACAGGGACAACAGGAGCCAGCCTAAGCGAGACAAACAGGCTGAGCACTGACCAGAGAGCCCGTCCTGCTGATTACAGAAACGAGGAGGCTGGAGGCCAGGAAGCCGCGATGCTGGTGGACGGACAGCTGGCCACCTTTCAGGCTCTGCCGTGCTGGGGGCAGTGCTGGAGGGGTCTGTGCTGGAGGCCCTAGCCAAAGAAGGCACTTTTCAGGGAATCTGGATGAGCCACTGACGTCCTTGAAACAAGCAGCTGTTAGGGGTGGAGCAGTGGCCGAAGGCTGGGGTCCACCAGGAATAACAATTCAATAAGCAAAACTGAGGCAATGAGAGACGTGCAGCAGCAATGTCATTCTTGGCGACTTTGTGTTCCAGCCCGTAGCAGGAAGGGAAAGATCAATAAGGAAATTGCTGTTTCTTTTCAGAGTCAGCTGCTGGAGTCTCCAGTGTTGCTAAAGCCCAGCCTCCAGGGCCTAACTCGGGAAGGAAGAGAGTGGCCTCCGGGGCGGTGGGCTTCCGGTCCCCAGCAATTCTCAGAACTGTGGCCGATTAGAAGACAGTTGCTTTGGCATCACACCAATTTCTCGAAACGTAGTTCTTGGGTAACAGCTCAAGGCTGGGTGTCAGGGGACTTGGGTTCTATCTCAGGGCCGCCTCTCCCTTGCCGAGCTAACTTGGGCTGGTGTTAACTGGTCTCTCTGGGCCTTGATGTCTCTACTTGCCGAGTGGGGATGATGGCGCCTTAGGGGCAGAGCCAAGGGCTGTGGGAGCCCCTGGAGGGAGCAACTGCACCAGATCAGGAGAGGGAGGTGGCGCAGGGTCAGCGGGTGCTTTGCCTGGAGGCTAGGAAGAGCCCAACTTCGAAGCCTTTTCTAGGTAAAGGGAGAAAAGGGACCCCTGAAGTCATCTGCTGTGATGCCCAGTGCCCCTGCCAGCCTGGGGGGAGTTGTCACAAGAGTCGTGGCTGCCACTTCCACAAATGGGGCGTGGTGTCTGCTGGCCACAGACCCATGCTTCCCCAGCACAGCCCCTCACTGTGACGCCAGCGTTGGCATCCTCGGGTGTCGGGCGGGGAAACTACAGCCCAGAGCGGGCTGCGTGTGTTGGAGGCAGGGTTCGAGCCCAGGTCTGGGTGACTTCATGCCCAAGCTTTGCTCCTCCTGCCAGGCTGGGGGACTGGAGCAGTGGGCAGAGAAGCCATGGAACAGAAGTCTGCTGGGAAGCAGGCAGGGGCGGAGTTACCACTCCCGTTCTCCAGGTAGAAGTCCACTGGGAAGCAGGCAGGGCGGGGTCATGACTCCTGTTTTCCAGGGAACAGATTAAACCAGAGGAAGCGAAGTGAGTCTGGAAGGCCTGCTTGTTAACTTGTAGCTGCTCCGCTTCTGCTGGGGTGCTTGGTATTAGCTGGGGTGCATGCCGTGTGCATGCATGTCTGTGTGCGCGCGTGGGTGTACCTGCGTGTACCCATGGCTGTGCAGGTGTGTGTGTGGTGGGGCATGGGGATTGAGGGCGTGCAGAGGAAAGGCCCAGCTCCCCCATCAGCTGTCCTCCCCTAAGAGGGCAGAGGTAGAAGTGATGCCGCCTGCTGGCTCCGCCTTCCTTGGCCAGAGCCTCGCCTCCCTCTGCTGCACTACTCCACGCTGGCCGCAGTGACTCACCAGCACAGAGCCTGGCCGGGCACGCCATTCTGGCACCTTCCGCTGCCTGCTGCGTGATGAATAAGTGGCTGGTGACTCGCCAGCTGGAGGACACGCCATGGGTGCCAGCAGGCCGGCTGAAGGCAGGAAAGAGCAGAGCCCAGGCTGGGCAGCCCCAGGTTCGTACCCAGCGCTGTGGCTTATCAGCGGGTCTGGGCTGCTGTGTAATCTCCCCCTGCCAAGATGGAGGTCGTGCCACACACTGTGGGGTGAGGGTTTCCCTGAAAGATCCTTCCAAGGACAAGAGCTTACCTTGCCGTGGAATCCTGGCAAAGTCTCTGGAGTTAGGCACTTGGTTTACAACAGCCAAGAGCTGTGTCCGAGAGAGCCAGCACCCTGGAGCCACTGCAGTCTTTACTCACCCGACAACACTGGTGAAGGCGAAAGATGGAGCTCAGGCTTCCGGACGATGCTGGGAGCAGGACCTGGCAAGGACAGGGCTGAGGCGTCATGATTCATAGGCTGCTTAGAGATCACTTTAAAGAACAATGCAGGGCCAGGATCGGTGGCTCACGCCTGTAATCCCAGCACTTTGGGAGGCCGAGGTGGATGGATCACTTGAGGTCAGCTGTTCAAGACCAGCCTGACCAACAGGGTGAAATCCTGTCTCTACTTAAAAAAAAATTAGCTGGGCATAGTGGTGCGTGCCTGTAATCCCAGCTACTCAGGAGGCTGAGGCAGAAGAATTGCTTGAACCCAAGAGGCAGAGGTTGCGGTGAGCTGGGATCACGCCACTGCACTCCAGTCTGGGCGACAGAGCAAGACTCCATCTCAAAAAAAGTTAAAAAAAAAATAAAATAAAAAACCATATGGGAAGTGCTCAAGGTACTTCAGGAGTGGATGCCTGTGAGAAGCCCCTGTCCCTGTGTGTCAGTGGGTCCTTGCCTTCTGGACGCAGCATCCAGCACAGACCCAGTCAGAGGGACTGGGGATGGACCCCAGTACAAAGCATCAGCGGGTGAGGTGAGGGGGAAGCTGGGTCATTGAATAAATAGCACTGGGGCCAAGGAGCAGCCTTTGGAAGAAGACAAAACTGCTCCACACTATCAACGCCAGGGCACGGACGGCCCCAGGGTGACCAGGCAGGCTTCCTGAGAACCAGGAGGAGCTGGGCTCACCTTGGGAAGACAACCCTAACTGTGACCCCAAGCCACAAGCATCACAAGGATGACGGATAACTGACCACGCACACACACACACACACACTCAACGCATAACCAAAATCCAGAGATGAATGACAGACCAGACCATATGGGCAGCTCGGACCGCAGAGTCACGACGGCTGACTTTCCACACACAGAAAGAACTTCTAAAATCTGAGAAAGTAAAGACCAACAACTGAATAGAACAAAATGGGCAGAAGATAGGAACTGAAAGCTCACAGAGAGCAGAGGGCCGAGTCAGTCATCCCCACTGCCCTGGATGATGGCTTCGCCCCTACCCCATACCCCCGAGGGTGGAGACAGGTGAAATTGCTCCCTGGCCAGGCCTTGTAGGAGGCTGGACCAGGACCTGACCCAATTCCTCTGCCTCCCAGTCCTGCTTGAGCACCAGGAGCCGTCTGCTGTCCCTGATCACAGGCTCAGCTGATCTCCAAGCTTCAGCTTGCCGTTCTAGGCCCTTCTCCATGCTGGGCTGTGCTCATCTTGTGGACTGTGGCTCATGGGTAGGAAGCCCAGTGACCCAGGGAAACTGCTGGTGCCTTGGACCCTTTTCCCATCTAGCTCAGGGCCTGATGCCTCTTCAATGGGGCTGTGGGGTCCAAAGGTCCCCGGGGGAGCAGCATCTGCTCCAAGCCTCCCCTTGCTACTTTCAAAGGGAATTAGGTGAAACGTTCCAGTAAAAACGTTTTCACGCTCTACAGCTTTGTGGACTATGACTAGATGGCCAAAGGGTTTCTGGGTTGAAGAGTCCGTTGGGCCGACACAGCGGGCCTGTTTGTGCTCAGAGCCTGCCCCAGTGTTGCCTGGCATGCCGACTGTCGGCTGTTCCAGAGTGTTAGGCTATCGGAAATAACAGTGCCTTTCCTTCCTGGATCCCTTCCAAGGACAGAGCTGGGCACCGGCTGTCCGCCCAGCTCTTCCCAAGCATTGCAGAGACGGAGCGCCCCGCCCAGGGCCGCCTACCCAGAGCCGACCCCTCCTGCTCCCTGGTTCAGAGAGCAGAGCTGCCCACACCTTATGTTCCCCCCACCAAGTGCTACTGAGCACCTGCAGCTCTGACGGGGCCAGGGAGGATTCCACGGGGACCTGTGGGCCCACCCATCACAGGCTTCCTTCAGGAAAAGAAACCCTCTGGAAATTAGGAGACTTTCGGACCCAGGTGCTGTCAGAACTGCCTCTTGCACCGGTCTCTGAGTACTGCGAATAAATGCCGGATTTTGATTCTGGGCCAAACGTTTAATAAAGAAAATTCATCCACAGATGTTCCACCATCAGCCAATATATGTGGTTATTGGAATCTGGGAGATTTAACGGCGGCCTGGTTATTTCATTTGCTCTCTGGATAGAATCATTTTTCTTGCTCAGGCGATATCCTGGAGGAATATTCTCCCCAGCAAATCCCCAGTCTGAGGCAGCAGATCGGTTCTGGGCCCGTTCGACCATTGTTTTGTCTTCTGGTGACTCATAGAACAGGTATTTGAACGTTTGTTTTTCACTATGTCATTAAGGGGAGATCACAAAGAAATCAGCCTGTAATCACAGCGTGTAATTACAGAATAGTTCCCACCTGATTCTGCTTGGACGGGTTTCTATCTCGTCAGGAGTAAGGTCACTGGCCCACTCAGCTGAGTTATGGTTTGATGGAAACTCGGGGCTTTGCCGGAATATCCACTCCTGTGCCTTGCAGGGGTTGGTACGGCTCCGCGCTCTGAGACAATTTGTAAACAGAACAGTGTGGGCGTGCCTCCAGTCCTGAGGGCCCTCACTGTAAGCGAACTCCACTGTGGTGGGTGGTGTGTGAGGCTGACTTCCTGCCAGCCACGCTGCAGGTTCGGATTAGCCGTTTGTGCCCCACCCCCTCCCAAATGTTGGGCCTTTTTGTCTTGGGTTTGGAAATTCACCTATTTCGGACACCCTCCCCAACCCCCCAAATCCCAACAAACCCGTCATGTCAGATGTAAGAGACTCGTAGACACTGGACGCAGGTGCCCGTGAGAGCCGGGGAACGGGACGATGGGGCCCCGGAGGAACGCAGGGCCAAGGAGGATTCCTCCCTAGAGGTGAGAGGGAGTTGCTCCCAAAATCATGGCCCCTGAGCTGGCCTCTGGGGGAGGGAGACAGGGACAGCAGGGTACACAGGGCAGGTGAGAGGCTAGGAGACAGGTGGGGCCTGGGGGAGCAGGTGGGAAGTGGCCAGCCCAACTGGGAGAATGTGCAGCGCAGAGGCAGGCACCGAACCCCTGCGGGGGGTTCTAGGCAGCTCGGGACTAGGGTGTAACGTGGCCCTAGTGGCCGGAGAAAGGGACCTGGGGCAGACTTCGGCCCCACGAGTGACCGATGGCTATGGGCCTGGGAGCCAGGCTCTGCACCTCTGCAGACACGCTTGCATCTCCTTCCCTTCCCGCCGGTGGGTTGGGGCTCACCTGTGCATTTGTCACCTCGTTTTCCTAACTGTTGTCCAGGGCCAGGTAACAAGGGAGCTAGACATGGTCCCCAAATGTTCCCAGCTGCCTCCTTCCCTGACCAGTTCACTGTTTCAGTGGCCCCAGCTTCTGTGTGGTTTCAGGAGCTGGGGTTGCTCCTTCTCGGACATTCTTGGACTCGGTGCCACCGGGTACCAAGCACCAATCACCTTTGTTTAAGCACCATCCGTGATTCCACCTGGGTACCGCCCGGCTGGCTGTCATTCCAGGGCAAATGACAGAAATGCTGGAAGCTCATCCACTCCCTGGTTTGAGCAGGTGCCACTGGGCCAGGCTCACAGGGTTGCCCAGCTTTCCCCAATGCCCATCACTGACTTGCCATCTACCTTGTTAGGGGTGCCAGCTGCCCCGGAGTAGAGGGCAGGTGAGAGCAGGGTGGCTCCCAACCTCACACTCTACCTGGGCACCCAGACGAGCAGCCCTCTTCTGCCAAGTTGGTGCCAGAATGTTGTGTGGTGCAGGGAGTTGCTTTCTTCCTTCTCTGGCGGGCAGGAAGTACCCGTACACTCCAGAAAGGCTGTGAGCATTGAGATATGGCGTGTCCTGTAGAGACTCAGGGCTTGCTCAGTGGCAGGGGCTCCATGAGGCTCACAGGATCTAGTCTACGTGACACCCTGGGCTGCTCAGGGTGGCCAAGGGCTGCACACACCTGGCCACGCCCGGGGAGATATGGGTCCCAGACAGGGGCATCATTCACCTCCAGGGTCTGCTGTAGCCCTAGGTGAGGGAATGTTTCCGCAGCAGGGTCTCTGCCCACCATGCCAGGGCCGTCTAAAGTGGGTGCCGCCCCAGGCTCCTCCAGCGGTGTCTGTGGAGGGAGTGCAGGGTGGAGATGGTGTGTGGGTGGAGTCCCCTGTGTATGGCCCAAGTTGGAGTAGCACCCCAGAGTCACCGAAGGGGTTGGGGGCAGATTCTAAGCTGCTTCTCCAGGTTGGGGGATGGGACGTTGGAGATCCAGCAGGGACATGTCTGTGGCCTCTTCCAAAAGCAAGGATTTGCTTCTCTTTCTGAAAGGGTCGATCAAACCCGGGAATGTGTCTGCAAGGACCTGGAAGCCTCGGTCACTTTAAAATGCCACAGAAACGACCAGTGACGCAAACACACGTCCTAATGCTTTTATTGTTCCTTAGGTAACTGGACAGTACAAAGTCTTCCTTTGTTTTTTACTTAAAAAATGTACTTTCCACACACTGTGGCCCGTATGACCTTCCCGTCCCATCGGGCGAAAGTTTCCCGAGGCGAGCCCTTTCTATCTGCGGTTACATGGTTTAGCTAATTTAACAAGAAGAGAGTAATTCCTTTGATTATTATCAACATGAACTTGACTATGTCTCTATAAGGGTGAACACTGATTTTTTTTTTTTCTTTTTAGAAACAAAAACCATCCACTTATTAACCCAAACTATGGCATTGCATTTACAACAATCATTGCATAAACTGAACATACGAAGTCACCACCTCAAGGGAATAACAGAGGGAACGCTGCACAATCTATCTAGGGGGTACGTGAGTTATAACAACGTGGGCACAGCAAGTTCACTCTACACGCTCTGACCATCGCTTTAGTATGTACTAGACACGGTCCAGGAGCTACGTGGAGTCTCAGCACAGTTAGTCTAAGACACGGCAACACAGTCAAGAAACGGCACTGCGATGGGAGGTGAGTTACACTAACCTACGGCCGGGCGCGGCCCGGGGCTCCCACAGAGCCCGGACGCCGCATCCCTCGGAGCTGACCACGATCTAAGGAAAGGTCCATGCGATCCTAACGGTGGGTTTTTCCCGGTGAGGACTGGCCAACAGTCACTGCCTTGCCTCTTAAATATGTTGTCTGACCAGAGGGGGAGGGGGCGAGGAGGAGGACCGGGGCGCCGCGGGCTGCAGTTCCAGCTGCAAATACAGGAGTTTCTTCCGACGTCTGTGGCCCGCCGGCTCGAATGAGAGAAACATGGAGGTAATGCCATCCCTCGATGTCACAATCCGCACTGCTGATGATTTTTCACGGTTAGTTGTGTTAGTAGTATTGGTATCTTTTTGGCAGCGGTTTCACAGGAGTTTCCTCGCGGTGAGGACGTGGGCCCCTGGCTTCCAGGTGGAGGGAGCTACAACTCGTCGGAGCGGATGACGTGGAAGAGGGTCACGTTGTAGAGGATCTGGTGGCCGTTGTTCCAGGCGTACAGCGCGCGGTCCTTGGGGTTGTAGTCCAGCATGGAGATGTGGGAGTATTTGTTCTGGAAGGGGATGTCGATGTATTCGTAGGTGGAGGCGTTGGTCTGGTAGGCGTAGTGGACCTTGGTGCCCCCCGAGTAGCCGTTGGTGACGTACAGCGTGCCGCAGATGATGAAGGCCTCCCCGGCACTGCGCTTGGGGTAGCTTGTGTTCCACGTCTGTAGGGTCTGCAGGGACACGGGGTCCAGCCTGCTGACCACGATGTTGCCGGCGTTCTGGTTGGTGGCATACACGGCCCACAGCCCGCTCTCGTCCACCATGAGGTCGATGTCCGAGTGGCCGCCCCAGGCGTAGTGGTACATGTTGTTGTAGCCAGCGTAGTCCAGGCTGCGGGTCTTGAGGATGGTCTCCGTCTTCAGGTCGAACCTGATGATGATGTGGCTCTGGAACTTGTTGAAATAGATGGACCCGTTGTACACCACCTGCCCCGTGCCCGACCAGGGGTGGGGGAGGCGGTGCGAGGTAAAATTGTCCGTGTTCATGAAGTCCACCATGGACTTGTACTCACGAACGAAGCGGTTGTTGTGATAGCCATCCATGTACCACACCTGCAGAGAGAGCAGACCCAGCGGTGAGCGCGGATACACACAGCGAGCACTTCCAAAGATGCAGTGAGCACGTCCAAACGCCCTATAAGCGTGTCCACAGGCCCAGTGAGCGCGTCCACAGGCCCAGTGAGCGCGTCCACGGGCCCAGTGAGCACGTCCAAATGCCCTGTGAGCGTGTCCACAGGCCCAGTAAGCGTGTCCAAATGCCCAGTGAGCGTGTCCACGGGCCCAGTGAGCACGTCCACAAGCCCAGTGAGCATGTCCACGGGCCCAGTGAGCATGTCCACGGGCCCAGTGAGCGTGTCCAAACGCCCAGTGAGCGCGTCCACGAGCCCAGTGAGCGCGTCCAAATGCCCAGTGAGCGCTTCCACAGGCCCAGTGAGCACGTCCAAATGCCCAGTGAGCACCTCCACAGGCCCAGTGAGCGTGTCCACGGGCCCAGTGAGCGTGTCCACGGGCCCAGTGAGCACGTCCACGGGCCCAGTGAGCGTGTCCAAACGCCCAGTGAGCACCTCCACAGGCCCAGCGAGCGCGTCCACGAGCCCAGCAAGCGCGTCCATGGGCCCAGTGAGCGTGTCCAAACACTCAGTGAGGGCGTCCAAACGCCCAGTGAGCACCTCCACAGGCCCAATGAGCGTGTCCACGAGCCCAGTGAGCGCGTCCACGGGCCCAGTGAGCACGTCCACGGGCCCAGTGAGCGTGTCCAAACGCCCAGTGAGCGCGTCCACGAGCCCAGTGAGCGCGTCCAAATGCCCAGTGAGCGCATCCACAGGCCCAGTGAGCACGTCCAAATGCCCAGTGAGCGCGTCCACAGGCCCAGTGTGTCCAAACGCCCAGTGAGTGTGTCCACAGACCCAGTGAGCACGTCCACAGGCCCAGTGAGCGTGTCCAAACACCCAGTGAGGGCGTCCAAACGCCCAGTGAGCGTGTCCACGAGCCCAGTGAGCGTGTCCAAATGCCCAGTGAGCGCGTCCACAGGCCCAGTGTGTCCAAACGCCCAGTGAGCGTGTCCACAGACCCAGTGAGCACGTCCACAGGCCCAGTGAGCGCGTCCAAATGCCCAGTGAGCATTTCCAAAACGGGGCAGGACAGGCTCCTTGGGCGAGGAGCCGTTCCCCGACTTGGAATTTCCTGGGCCTCAGGAGAAGGAGCTGAAAGGGCCAGGAAAGAGCAGTCATGACCAGAGGGTGCCATGTGTTCCCTCCAAACCCAGCACACGCCTCAGAAGGAGACACGGCTATTTTGCTGTCAGAGAAAGGACGGCCCAGCCTGAAGACAGGATCTGGTGGGAAGGTGGGATGGGAACACACAGGGCTGCAGCTGCCCCATGACATTTGCCCCTAACCCTGCCCTTTGCTTGCGTGGGATGCCACCAGGCTGTGAGGCAGCTGCTGCGCCTGTCTGTTCAGCTACCTGCTGTACCCCCAGCCAGGGGCCTGGCCTGTAGAGGGGGTCACACACACGTGTAAGAAAGTAGCTCCTTCACTGCAGAACCCAGAGCTGAAGGGGGCCACAGCCGCCTGGCCGAGGGCAAAGGCTCACAGCACTGGGCAGCTCTTGTCTGTAGTAAGCACCGGCTCTCAAGGTCACCGGGAAGGGCCAACTCCCATACCCCAACAGGACACCAGACTTGAGGCCTCTCCTCCCACCAGGCCGTGGCAGCACGGATTGAGTCATCCGGTCTGCAGGGCGGAACGTCATTAACTTGGCATTTCGGGATGCTGTGTGAGTGTAATCACTCATTGTCACCCCTAATCCAGGGGAAAGCGCCTCTCCGAGAAGAATGCAGGCTTTGAAGAAGGCTCTGGTTGTCGAAATCAACCAAGATGGCAGACCCGGTAATGGCACAAGTTTGGGGTTAAAGAGGAAGAGATTTCTGATGATTGCTTCAATGCCAGTTGACTTGAGAAGGGCCTGGACCGTCACAAAATGCTTTAGTCATTTTCAACCAATGTGGGAGCAAATTAGACAGCAGCACGGGAGGCAGAGGGAGCCTGGCAGGCTGGGCCGCTCCGCAGGCATCTGTCTGGCAACGAGACAGCTGCTTTAGCCATCGAGGGCCCTGGAGCTGCGGGAGACTGAGGATGAGGGAACATTCAGGCTTGGCATTACACGTGTGCTAAAAATTAAAAGAAATTATAACCTTCTCCTCGAGACATCCATTTAGACACTCAGAGGCAGATGTGCTTTTTGTTTTGAATGAGACTTTTTTTTCAGCTGGGCCTCATTTGAAGTTATTATTCTTAGCCTCCCACAGACCAAACCTCAATGATGTAGGTCACAGAGTGGAACCGGGAGGGGTATTGGAGGGAACGGGGCCGTGCGCTGAGACTCCTTAACGACACCGCCGAGAAGCTGCCCTCTTGCCCCCTCTTCGCTTGGCTATCTCCTCCAACGGGGAGCTCACTGCTTCTGAAACTCACATCCAATGCCGTTCCTCCCTGAGCCCTCTCCTGACCTGCCTGGCGGGGGACCACCCCTGCCGTCTCAGCACGCAGAACACCTTTGACTGTGCACTCATCAGCCCCACAGGCGAGCCCTTGACTGCAGGGACTCGGGGTGACTCACCCTGGTACCCTGGATCCAGAGCCTCCTTCCCGGGGGCAGAACAGGGGGACGCCAGCATCAAGTGGCTAAGGAGTTTTAAATCACCTTCTCTCCCAGTACACCGGCAAATCAGACACAGGACACGGCCCTCTGAAGATGTAATTGGGGGCAGGAGGGAGAATTGGCACACAGTGCTTGGGCCCAGGCGGAGTTGAGGGGAGGCCGCTCTGAGCATTTGTCAGTTTCTGTAGGGTAAAACTCCTTCGAAGCTGAGAACCAGTTACCAATGGGAAGGTACCCATGCAAAAGAGAGGCACACAGAACCCCAGAGGCCTTGGAATAAGGAGCCTTGTGCTTTACAGTAGGCTCCTCTGAGTTCATTCCCTTGACCTTCTCATCTGAAATGCCGCCTTATTCCCCTTTCTCCAAGTCCCAAGGCTCAGATCAAATCCCATCAATGCCTGCTGGCTTCCCCTCTGGGGAGGCGTCCCCAAATACAATGCCGGCTTTTAGGGAGATGAAGCACTTGCGCCTCCAGGCAGGACCTATCCGTTCTTTCTGAAAAGACCCAAGGGCACCAGGCAAAAGGCCAAGGGTGGAGCCGGGCTGCCGGGATGCCAGGTCACTGTGTGCCCTTACTCAGGGCGTTCACTGTGTTGGGCATCATCTCCTGCCTTCAATCATCACGTGAGACCATGCACCCAGGGAGCCATGATCACCCCATTTTTAGATGAGAACATGGAGGCCAGGGAGGTCTGGTGACTTTGCAGTGGACAGGGCCAGGAGGCGACTCCAAACCCTGAGCTTGCAACCACCGCTCTGGCCTGGGGTTCTCAGCCAGGGGTGATCTGCCCTGGGGGGCACTAGCCATGCCTGGAAACAGTTTGCATTGTCTCGACTGGGAAGAGGGGAAAGTGCTGCTGGCGGCTAGGGACAGAGGCCAGGGGTGCTGCTGCCCATCCCCACGCACCGACAGCGCCCCGAAGGGAGGCATGATCCGGTGCCAGAGGTCAGTGGGTGAGGCTGAAAAGCCCCAGCCCTGGCGCGCTGCTGTCCATGCCATGAACTTGGCAGGTAAACGCCTGTTTCCCTCCATCCACTTATCCTTTCTGTCCCCAGGGGGACCTGCAGGGCAAACCCTGTTTCCCACCCCCACTGTCCCCCACCCCCCGTCACCCACAGGCCTGGCCTCATGCAAGCAATCCCGACCCGTGCTGGGGAAGTGGGGCCTGGTCAGGTGACGCTTCGGCTGGTCTTCTCCCTCTCCCTACGGAGGTAGCCTGTACGTGGACGTGGGTTTGAAGCCTCAGCCTGAAGCTGCAGACCTACGTGGTGAATCTGTAGGCGGGTGAAGATGGCACCTCTGGCTGAAGACTTCAGTGGCACCCACACTACAGGACATTTCTTTCCTAGCAGGGATGAATTACAAAGAAGTGCATTCACCCTTGGCCATTTGCGGCCCTAGCGGTCTTGAGAAAAGGCTGTGTGTGTCCAGCTCCAGCAGGGAAATTGTCCCAAATAGAGTGGATTCGTTTGCAGGAAGAAGCTTGCTGTTCCTGCCTGGTCTCATCTTTCCTCCCCTAGACTGGGGGTGGGTGGGGGCCTGGGTGACATCAGCCCCGGGGACCACACTGTGCCGTGTGCAAAGAAGGCTGCTCCCCACGCACATGGGAATAACCCGTGTCCGGGGCCTGGTTCCTGCCCCCTCATTCCTCGGTGGTGCTGGCAGCTCCCTCCTGGCCCCTGCAGCTCTGGTGTGGCCTGTGTGAACCTTCTAGAATGCCAGCCCAGCCTGTCCCTCACCCCGTCCCCTACACACACCCTTCCTGATCCCAAACTCCCAACTGTCCTGCCCAGCCAGCGCCTCCCCCCTCCCCAGCCTGCCCGGCCCTGTCCTCCTGTCCTAGGGCTTCCCTCTCTTGCCCCTGTGCCTGCAGGAGCCACCCAAACGCCCCGTTCCCCTCCCTGCCCCAGCCCACACTCACCCCCTCGGGGGGTATTTTCTCAGCCCCTGTGCCCGCAGGAAGGCAGGTGTCCACTTTTGTAGTGGACTAAATAGTGGCCCCCAGAAGACAGGTCCACATCCTAGGACCTGCAAATGGGATCTTATTTGGGAAAAAGGTCTTTGCAGATGGGATTAGGAATTCAAGATGAGCTCGTCCTGGGTTAAGGTGAACCCTAAGTCCAGTGACAAGTGTCCTTATAAGAGGCAGAAGAGGGGACACAGACACAGGAAGGAAGCCACGTGAAGATGGAGGCAGAGACTGGAATGATGGGGCCACGGCCAAGGGACACTGGGAGCCACCAGGAGAGCAGGAGGGTCCTCCCCTGGCATCTTCAGAGTACGGTTCTGCAGGCGCCCTGGTCTGGGGCTTCCAGCCTCCAGCACTGGGTGACAGTGACCCCCGTGGTGCCGCGTGCACTGTGGCTGGGGGAGCTCCTGCAGCAGCCACAGGGCCCGGGGGCCTCTTGGACTTCCACACCCGTGTGCCACGCTCCCAGTGGCTGGGGCATAGGGCACGTGTCACCCACCTGATTGTGAGCCCAGAGGGGAGGCCTCGTCACCTCACTGTGACCCAGCACCCCACTTGGCTTGGGGCACACCGTGGGCCTGCTGGAGCTTTCTGGCCTTCTAGGCACTGCTGCTCTGTGGATCCCGCAGAGGGAGGGGTGTCCATGTGGCTGGACTCCTGTTAATGCAGCACCACGAGGCACCGCCACTGCCAGCCTCCAGCAAGACCGGGAGCCCCTACCCCTCCACGAGTTGCTGCCATTGCCAGCCTCCAGCGAGACCGAGGAGTTCCTACCCCTCTCTGCGCCTCAGTTCCCTCTGCTGTAAAATAGGCCCTCTGAGGACCTGCCACCTGCAGCGGTTCCATAAATGCCAGCTATCATCATTTCTGTCCTTAGCCCAGGACTGGAGTGGCCTTGGTGGCTCTGGGTGGGCTAGACACAGCCCTCCAAGCTTGCTGAGGCTCACCAGGCCCGGGCACCACCCAAAGGAAGGTGACCATAAGACCACCTGTGGGGACGTGGCGGTAGGGCCAGCTCATCCGAAAACCGAGACCACAGGGGGCTTGGCCTCCAGACTAGCCCAGGACGTGCAAGACAGGCTGTGATACCCCTCCTCCACAGCATCACATTGGCTCAGGGACCCCGTCCCCATATCCCCAGTTCAGAGAGGCCCAGAGAGAAGGAAGTCCTCTCAGAGTCGCACGGCCAGCTGTACCGGCTGCCACCTGCTCTGTGCCTTAGGAAGCGTGCACACCGGTCTGGGTCCCGCACATCCAAAGCCTGCCCTGACCCCGACACGGCTGCTTTCCACCCAGGTTCCCAAGGCTGCCCTCCCCCACCCCACAAAGCGGCTTCCATCTATGAAGGAGACAGTGGCTCCCCCAGCCTACACCATGCATGTCCTATTTTTCAGGTGTGGTGGATATAGGCCCTGTCCTCCCAAAGCTCCTAACCTAATAAGGGGCCACGGCTCCATGCAAAAGTCTGTTGGAAAAATTTTGAGGTCCCTCAGGCATAGAAAGGGGAGACTGGGGAGAACATTCTGGGAGCAGGAAGCCAGTGCAGCCTGGAGGGGACAGGGACCTTGGGCAGCAGAGACGGGAGATCTTCTGCAGGTGCCTGTCCCAGCTGAGTCCTGCAGGACGGGCGGCCCCAGGTGCCGTCTGTCCACAGAGGCCTCTTGGCGGATCAGCGGCCAGCCCGTGTCCCTCCCTGTCCTAGCTGCTCTTCACTCACAGCTGGACAGGCTGCTGCGTGCCGTGGGCTGAAACTTGGTGTCTTAGAGCCACTGGTGCTGCCGCCACCGAGTGTACCGAGAGCCCCCTGTGCAGCTGTGCCCTTTCTGATCATGACCCCCAGGAATAGAAGGTTAAGAATGTCCCAGAGGTCACAGAGCTGGGAGGGGCAGCAGAGAGACGCAGACTCCACTGCGCAGTGACTTGGAACCTCTGCGCCCAGCTCTGAACCACGCCGCCCACGGGGACCCCACACAGGAGCTCGCTGGTGACATCTGACATCCCCAACGGCTCTGCAACACCCCCGCCCTCAGCATAGGCAGGAAAGGTCAGACTGGCCCAGCCCCATGGTCTAGGAGGAGCAGGGGGCCAGGGCGGCCCCAAGGTCTAGGAGGAGTGGGGGACCGGAGGGGAGCCAGGCCTCCTGGGGGTCACAGGGCTCTCTGCACACCAGTCAGCCTTCTCTAGTTCAATGGGCCACGCACTACAGTCCCCGAGAGCCTGCGGCCTGACGGTGAGCGAGGCCACCCTGCCCCAAGCATGGCCTCTCTCTAATTTGAAGACACAGGCTGAAAGGCCCCAAGTTCCTGCCCAAATCCCCTCCCCTACCCATGAGGTGCCCTTGCCGGAAAAGATAAAATGAAGCAACGGGTGGGTTCTTGCTTCTCACACAAACACACAATGCGTTTGTAAATACCGTGCGTCAGGGACCAAGGCCCAGCACTGCTTCCCATGTAAGAGAACCTGGCTGTCCCCACCTCTGGGTCGTACTCCAGTCACATGCAGTGCCGTTTACTGGGGACGCTCCTGACTGTCCCGATGACTTGCGTCGGCTTCCCCAGTGAGGACGGCCTCTCGGTTCAGGGCAGAGCTGGGTGATGGGCATGGATCTGGCACTGCCATCCCAAACGCCTCTGCTGCGGCCCCCAGGGGGTGGGAAGCGGATGCTATTTAAAGGGCCTTGGCGGAGGGACCTGGGCCCACGCTGGTACTTCTCCTTGGCTTGGTTAGCAGCTGTCACGTGTCCTGACAGAATTGCTAACGTCAAGGAGCCTGGCCACTGGACAAGACGCCCTGAAGGGAGCCGTAGCTGAATGGGCGGAGGGAGAGAGGTGGGAGCTGCAGCTGGGTGGGTGGAGGGAGGGCGGGGGGCACGCTGGCAGTTCCTGCTGGGTCTCCACCGGCGGAGTGAAGGCTGAAGGGGAGCAGACAACGAATCCTGACCCTGGCAACGTCCCTCCCAGCACTGAGAAAGGATCCGAAGGGACGTTCCTGTTTATTGCACCACCAGCAGCGGGCTGACCACTGCCCGAACCCATAGGGTTTTGTGCATTTTGGATATTTCCACTTTCTGGAAAAAAGATTTTGCCGGGTCCACGTAAAATATCTCGATGGCCTTGACGCTGTTGAGATGATGGGAAAGGGCTCTGACACGCTCAGCTAAGTTCGCTGCTGTTTGTAAAACGACGGTGTTTTCCTAATTACATCCACCCTTCCAACATGAACTTCCTGGGGTGGTGGGAATAGTGCTGGCACCCTTTCTGGTGTCTGGTGTCTGCTGTGAGCTGACCTGAGACTTTACAGGAAGCAGGCCAGAAAGAAAGAGGGCAGATGTCAGGCTCTGGAAGGCAGCGATGGTCAGAGCAGGCCAGGAGCCTCTGAGATGGGAAAGGGGTCCCAGAACTCATGTGGCCTCCCAGCGGGCAGGGACACAGCCTGGCAGGGCATTCATGCATCAGGTGGAGAGCTGGTCAGTCTCCACCCAGCCCTTCCCTCCTCCAACACTGAGGTGATGGGACAGGTCAGGTGGGAAGGAAAGGAGGGGCGAAGAGCGCTGTGGTGCTGGGTGCCCTGGGAGGTGCATGGGGGGCTCCCTGCTGAGAAGGACAGGGTGGGGCGGGGCAGAGGGAGTTCTGAGTGCTCAGCACAGGCCAGGCACACAGTTGGTGCTTAATAAATGAATCGAGAAAGGCCTGATGCAAAGGTGTCCCAAGCTAACCTTGTCCTGACAGCTTAGCAAGACCCTGCAGGCTGGCTTGGGACCCTCTGCTGTGAGACTCTACAGATGCCCCTGAGCTGGGCTCTCTACGAGGGGGTCCCACCACACTTCTCCCCTCTGCCCTTGGCCACACCCATCTTACAACGCCCTCCATGGCAGCCTGTGCTGAAGCCAACATCAATTTCGCTTTCTTTTTTTGAAGTGAGTTATTGGTCTCCTGTGTGTGTGATCAAAACTGAATGGGGATCGGAAGAGATCAAAACAAGCCAACCACAGCTGGCCTGGATCAATGGCGGGACCTGGGGACATGTCACTTAGCACTCTGGGAGCTGGAGGCTGTGCGGACCTGTGGCTGGGAATGGTCATGGCCGAGGGTGCCCTGAGCAGGCCCCTGGAGGCTCCTCTGCCAGCCCCAGCACCCATTGTCCCCACTCCCCTGCCAGGCTCCCTCCTCCCGGGGGCTGCTTCTCCCCACACTCCACCCGCCACCAGAGCCTCTTTTCCTGGAGGGCAATCTAGTCATGAAGCAGAAAATAGATGTCTAATTATCGAAAGCATCCATCAGCACCATGACAGCTTTGCAAACCCACACCCTCGCTGCGCTGTGCAAAGCAAACAGCCAGGGCTTCCAGGAGCCCCGGATCCTTGGTATCTAGAAAATGAAAACTTGACTAGGCTCTCTATGACAGAGGCCAAGAGGCACACACCTGCAGCGTCAGACACAGACAGAGCACTCCAGTCCTGGGGGGCCCTCTGCAGTAGCCAGGTGACTGCTTCCTGCTCACAGATCTCAGCGTGGACAGCGTGGGTTCGTGGGGTGGTTTTCCTGCTCTGCACAGTGGGGTGGCCCAGACTGCAGGCAGGTGGGAAGGGCACTTGAAGGGGAGGGTGGTAGAAGGGGACTCAGCCTGGAGTGTCAGTGTGTGCTGCAGACAGGGACTCCACGCTCCCGAGACCCTTCTGCTCCCGGGGGTGGGAAAACTTTCTCATTGACACGGGTTCCGGGAGGACAAGCCAAGAAGGGCACGCAGGTGGCTGCACTAAGGACCAAGGGAGTTAATGCACGAATAGAAAGTACTTGGGACAGCGCCTGCGCAGGGGACCTACTTGCTTTCTTTTTGTTTTTTTGAGACGGAGTCTTGTTCTGTCACCCAGGCTGGAGTGCAGTGGTGCGATCTCGGCTCACTGCAACCTCTGCCTCTGGGCTTCCTGAGTAGCCGGGATTACAGGCATCTACCACCATGCCCAGCTAACTTTGGTATTTTTAGTAGAGACAGGGTTGCATCATGTTGGCCAGGCTGGTCTCGAACTCCTGACCTCAGGTGATCCACTCACTTTGGTCTCCCAAAGCTGGGATTACAGGTGTGAGCCAGCACGCCCGGCCCTGCTTTCTAAGTGCTGGGACCACAGGTGTGAGCC
This sequence comes from Cebus imitator, assembly GCF_001604975.1. Classification (NCBI taxonomy): domain Eukaryota; kingdom Metazoa; phylum Chordata; class Mammalia; order Primates; family Cebidae; genus Cebus; species Cebus imitator. The sequence continues at coordinate 441,644 of NW_016107801.1, forward strand.
ACGGCGCCCGGCCCTGCTTTCTAAGTGCTGGGACCACAG
>NW_016107801.1:441812-454335 GCF_001604975.1 Cebus imitator
AGTGCTGGGACCACAGCTGTGAGCCACGGCGCCCGGCCCTGCTTTCTCAGTGCTGGGACCACAGCTGTGAGCCACGGCGCCTGGCCCTGCTTTCTCAGTGCCTGCCGGCATCACCTGGTTTTCACGTCTGCATCTGGATCATTATCACCAACATCTGTAGCAAAAGCAAGTTCCTAACTCTGAACATAAGTGGGGTTTTCCAGGTGGGGTATGGACTATAAGAGCGGTCAGAGCCTTCACAGACAATTACAATGTTAGAAAACTTCCAAGCATCAGCTGTCACGATTCAGAAAACAGGACAGACAAACCTTCTCCCCTACAAGCATCCAACCCCAGTAGCATCCCAGCTCTGCAGTCAGGCCAGCCCCTCCAGGTAGGGATGGCGGCCGCTCAGGGGTGGTGAGAGGGGAGGCCGGGGATGAAGACAAACGCACCAGGCTTCAGCAAGCCCGCCAGGCTTTGCCCCGCCCCACCTGTCTTCCTGGAAGGAGGGATTGTGCCAGAGGCAGTGCCCCCATGCTTTAAATATGAGATTGTGTTGAAATGGTGGAAATGGTGAAGGAAGGAGGCAAAGAGATCAGAAATCCATGGGGAGACAGCTGGGTGCATCCCTTCCATCAGACCCACTCCAGATAAAGCCTAGAGGATCTCACATTTCAAAGGCCCTTTCTCAGTCAGCCCAGGGCAGAGCTGGGTTGTTTGTTTTTAAGTGTTTATTTTCTAAGCGACCTGCGAACCTCTGAAGAAAAGGAGGCTGGGTGAGCCACGCCCCTGACTGCGGGGCTGCCCGTTCTGGCAGCCAGAGGTGGGTTAGCAAATCACCAAGGGACAGCAAAGCCCAGACAGCTTCCCTCCTCCAGCGAGAGCCTTTGGAGGGTGCTTGCTTTGGAGGGAGGCGGTATACCCATGCTGCCGGCGTCCACGGCCGGGTCTGGGGTCCTGGGGCCGTGTGGGGCTGGGCCTCACCCACAGACGGGCAGCTACCCTCACCTCCCCATTTTTCAAAGGGGCTCAAACAGTAAAACCCAACCCCCCAGATAAAGGCAAATATGGTGCCTGTTTCTCTCTTTTCTGAGGTTTCACCCGGGGGTGGAAAAGCCTGGGAAAAAAGAACATGGCCTCTTTCCTAAATCAAAAGGAACATGAGTCTCCATCAGCCATGAAAGGAATGGCAAATGAAATACAAATGAGATGTCATTAAAACAAAAAAGGCCTAATGGATTCTCTTCCTGAAGCAGATGCAAGGACCAGAAAAGTCAGGGCTGGTTTTCGGCTTCAGAGAAACGGACTCAGGGCACCAGCCCAGCCAACTGGGGCCAGGGAGGGGGCCTTGAAGGGATCTGCGACCGTGTTATGGTACACCATCATCCTCAGGTCACTCCCCAGCCCATGATCTACGACTCTGGATCTGCACAGAGGCCTGGGTCCCTCCCGAAAGTCTTCCGGGAACAAACGCCCCCAGGCACCAAGCTGCCCAGTCCACAGACCTCGGAGGGTGGGCGTGGCTGGCACCCATGCCCAGGGCCCACCAGGTGGCCGAGCGCACCCTTGCCCAAATGTCCCCCTGTGAGATAAGGGAACACTCACCCGGTTATCGCCTTCGGGGGCAAGAGGGTCTGTCATCCACGATCCGAACCTCGAGCCAGAGGTCTTGACTGTCACAGGGTCACTGATGCCCGTCAACTTCCCGCAAGCTGGAAAAGAGCACACAGGTCAGGAGGGGGAGGGCAGGGGCCCCAGCCCGCGGTGGCCACCCAGACCTCGACCGCTCAGAGCGCACCTTCCTCCTCTTGCCCTCTGGGTCTGGGGTGCTGTGGAAAGCTGCTCACACCCTTGTTTTCACAGACTATACCCCTAGTCTCGGAGAAGCCACCTCCTCCCCAAAACAGAGCAGCTGTGGCCAGGATGGCAGGGAAGAGCCATGGGCAGGTGGCTGCCCTCCTGGGCTTCACCCCTCCTCAAAGGGCCTGCTGGACCCATGGCCTGGGGGTGGGAGTGCCGGAGCAGCACCTCTAGGAGAGGGGATCAGGTTTGCCAAGACTCAGTTTTCTTCTTGTAGAAATGGGACCAGCAGCAGCTCCACCCCCAAGGGCATTAGTGGTCATACCCTGGCACAGCCCAGCCTGCTTGGGGCAGTAAGACCTAGCACGAGACACTCCACCCAGGCAGGCCCTGTCCCACGATGGAGCAGCAACGCCACCAGCCGCCCCAGAACTGACCAGGACCAAGGCCATCGCCGCCTTCCCGCAGGTGAGGACCAGGTGCTTCTGTCTGTGGGAGGAGCCCAGGCTGGAGTGCCAGGATTCCAAGCACCAGGGTGGATAGGACCCTGGATGTGACGTCAACAGCCCTCCCGCCTCACAGAGGGCCGTGGAGGTGAAGAGGGACACACCTCGGCCACCTGGTCATTTGGGCTGAAGCTGGAGCCCCCTACACCCCGAGGGCTCCGGACGGCTTCCACACCCATTGCTTGGGAACTCCTCCTCCTACCCGGAACCCGGCATGTCTGCACGGCCACACAGCTCTTCCAGAACGCACACGCCTCAGCCACCCTCTGAAGGGCCAAATGCCCCTGATTCTAACAGACCCTGGATGGGAAGTCGGTGGCTTCCCTGCGGAGGGCAGAGGAAGGTCCCCTCCACCGCAAGCCCCCTGCACCCTGCCCTTCCCAGCCAAGCCTGCCAGTGACCTCCTAGGTCTTGTGGCACCCTCGGTGGGGTCGCACGGGCACATGTACACAGTGGTCTGCAGAATTCAGAGGCCATCCATGTGTGTGGGGAAGACTGTGGGTGAGTGTGCCCGGACCTCGGCTCAGCCAGGATAATCCCGTAGGCAAGCCGGGAGGGGCGGGCTCCAGGCTGGCCCCAGGGGGACGAGGCCAGGCCACTCCCATGCTCAGCGAAGGTCTCGGGGTGCCTCCCACTCTCTCCCAACCTGAAGTGGCAAGTGTGCCTGCTAGTAACATCACATGAGACCAGAAAGATGGACCCTCCCAGCCCCACCTGGTGTGGAGGTATCTCTGATTTTGTGGGTTTGCAGGAGAATGTGCATTCGGGTAACAGGGGCTTTCTGAGAGACGAAGGGCCCGCTGCCCGCAGAATAAGACCGGGTTTGCCCTCAAATTCCCATCGAGTCAGGCTGCACTGCTCCAAGGCTCCGGCAGCCTGGGAAAAGAAATGTCACAGCCCTCTGCCTCCCCCCCGCTCCGTGCTTATTCCCCCGTCCCCACTTTCAAGAGGAGCTATGAGCTTTCCCACGTCTACACTGTCCCCTCATGGCGGGAGGCTTCCCGGCAGTGGGGCTGGGTGAGAGGCTGCCAGGGTCTGCTCAGCCATGGTCCACACGGGCTCTGGGCCAGGACCATGCTCCCCATCTGCGGGAGAAGAGGCAGAGGAAAGGGATGGAGAGGAGATGGCCATGGCTGACTGGAGTCCACAGGGACGAGAAATAACATGGGGGCTCTGGGAAGTCTCACGAGAGGCTCCCCTGCCAGGAGACCCGGCCCAGCTTTTCACCCCTGTGCAACTCCGGGGTGGGGGTGGGGGGCTCAGGGCGGCTTCACTAAGGCTCTGGTACCTGGAGGAGCAGGGGGTGGGAGGCAGGAGCCATGGCTGGGCTCACCCCTCACCCTCTGGCTGCTGCGGGTCCCTGGACTTTGGGGGAGATAGTAGCTCTCTTGGCACTGGGTGCCGGGAGAAGCCCTCCACAGCCCCCTCCAGTCCTCCCTGCTGTCCCCTAAGACAGCGTTGTGGCCCTGGGAATGCCCCGGGAGGGCTCCCCACGCCGCGGTTCTGTTAGTTGTCCTGAAGGAGAAGCCTAGAGGGGCGGTGGCCCCACGCTGGGCTGTCACTCGGGCTCTGGCCACTTCACCCTCCTTAGTCAACACACGGGGTTTTCCGTGATGCTGACCCACTTGAACGCCCAGTCCCATATGTACAGCAGGCTGCTCCTGGCCGGATGACCTACCAGGAGACCAGGTGTCTGCCCTCCACCTTGCAGGCAGCCGGCAGAGGCCAGAGACGGCAGGTCAGCGCCGGGCTCCGCTCTGCCGCCTTGCCCGAGCCCCCGCCCTGCTGGCCACGCAACACTGCTTCAGCTGTCCCTCTACCTGCATGCCAGCCCCAGCCCCGCCTCCCCACCCATCTTCACTGGCTTGCCCCAAACTGACGCCTCTGCCTTAAAGACATGTCCCTCCTTCACTCCGCCCACCTGGCCTGCGTGGAGCTCCACCCTCCCTCCCACCATACATCTCCTGGGGCTGCCATGGAATGTCTGGGTCTTACTGCCCAAGGGAAGAAGTTTCCTGTACTCACCCTGTCTCCCCCAAAACTCAGCCTGGGCATTTGTACAGAATGAATGAGTGAATTGCTCATTGCTCAGAAAAGCCTCCTCAGCCTAAGGCTTCACTCTGCACCTCAGTGGCAGGAACAGTCGGGGTGGGGGGAGGGTGACTCTTCCCTGGGGGATGCTCTGTTCTTCCTCTGCCTATCTGCAGATGGGGTAATAACGACAGTGCCCCCTTGGAAGGCTGCTGTGGGAATTAGGGCAGGGACCACCACAGAGCTTCCGGGGCAGCACCTGCCACAGAGTCAGAGCCCCACATAGGTCAGGAGGCATCGTGGAGCTTCAGACTGAGGATGTGCAGAAAAGGTGAGTCCAGGTTGGATGGTCTTCATCCCGCCCACCCTGGACCTCGCAGGTCTGCTCTCCAGAGGACGGCTCTGCCCCAGGCTCACCTGCCTGGGCCAGGGGCTCCCTCCTCCCTCTCCCACTGGCTCAGGGCTGAGCATCACCCTCTCCAGCTCCCTCTTTTAAAGGCAAAAGTGACCCCTTGAGATGAGCCTTAAAATCCTGGCTTAGCGAGGGCAGGGAGGGCGGGGCTGGATCTGCACCCAGCTCTTCCAACTGCTGGCTGCAGGCACAGCTCCCAGGGCCCCTGGGGCTGGAGGCCACCTGCCCTCCTTGAGTCAGGGAGTTATTTTTGGTTCTCCATCTAGACCGCTTCTGCCAAGACCTCAGGAACTGACAGGATCTAAAAAAGCCCACGGCAGAGCCTCGGCAGAATCTTGGCACATCCAGTCCAGGAGAGCGCCCCTCTGTAGTCACGAGCACTCAGGATGCACCCACAAGGAGGGGAGAGGAGGGGAGAGGCAGGAGGGCTGGCTGGGCTTCCTGCACCACTGGAGGCTCAGAAAATGGCCCAAACGGGCTCCATCTCCCAGGAAGGCCCGGGCAGGGAGGGCCGGCATGCTCAGCTGGAGGGACTGGAACTTGAGGGCCCAGGATGGGCTCAGAAGGCGGGCGCTGTGCAAGGCAGGGGCGATGTGTAAGGCCGGGAGCCTGGACAAGCTGATGCCCCTGCGGATGAGACGATCTGCCTCCTGCTATTCCCAGAAGGAGGCCACTTCTGAGCAGCAGCCTGAGCGATCTCAGAACAGGCCCGGGGAGAAGCCCACCGAGGACCTCAGTTCGGAGACAGGATTCTCAGGCAACCCTGAGACCCCGGCCAGGAGGCTGAGTGCCCGAAGCGGGCTGACCGGGTTCCTGGCCTGCCGGCGTCCTCTCAGCCTATCCTCCTTGGTCCCAGCTTTTTACTGCCTGCAATCCAGGAAGACAAGCTGGACACCAAGCACCATGTCCTAACCACATCTGCAAAGCTGGGAACTTGGACAAACCAATGTCCAAGATGCAGATGAAGGAAGCTGCGGACCACGCAGCATCCCCGCCAGGCCTCGAGATCACACCCAGGGCCTGGGGTGGGCGGCCACTGAGAAAAGGGTCACGGCAGACCCTCCTCCTCTCACGGCAGGGAAGGGCGGGCCTCCAGGACACTCTCACTGCCTGTCACCTGGAGAACTTCCTGGGAGGGGCCCTGGTCACCTGGACCCCACTCAGTCCGGGCTTCTGACCACACTTTAGATTTCGGCTCATTTCCTGCCCCGTCATTCTAGCGGGTTTTCCTTCAGAATCCACTGGCAAGGGCTTAACTCTGCATCCTTGGACGCACCACATGTGCTGGCGACAGTGGCTGGCTAGCTCCATTCAGGGCCCAGGGCTGGGGAGACAGCTGCTCTCTCTGCCTGGCAGACCCTTTCTTGCATCTCAGGGTCAGGGAACAAGTGGGAGCCTTCAGACTCATCTCCCCCAGGACAGAGTGTAGGGTATGATGCCACAGCCAAGCGCTACGTCCTGACCATGAGCTGAGCTGGGACAGGGGCCTGCAGCTGGACTTGCGTGAACCTAGATGCCCAGGCAGGCCCAGCTCCCGGCCACTGGCAGGGGAGTCTGAAGCCAGAGCTGGTGGGCTTTGATAAGCTGTGTTCAATGGAACAAAGAGACCCCAATTGAGCCTGAAGCCCGGACTGTCTGTGCTTATGGGTGTCTGAGGGCTTCCTTCTTACCCTTTGAGGGGGAAAAAAGGAAACAAAAGAAGGCTTTATGGGCAGACTTCCAGGATGGTATATCTGGGAGGAACACTTAAAATCAGCTGCCCCCTTATTTATAGAGAGGACCACAGAGGCCTGAGGCCAACAGGCACAGGACACGGCCCGAGAGGTTCATGGGTAGAGCGGCACCCTGCATGGACCCTTGTGCTTCTGGCTTTGCTCAGCTTCGCTGCTGGGGCATCTGACTCTGCAGGCTCCCCCCGACAGGAAGCCCCACACCCAGAGGATGAGGCCAGGGGTACGGGGCAGCTCTGCCTCTCCCCTTACCTGGCAACAAGTCTTGCTCCAGGGGAAGTGAGAAACTGCCTCCCTTCCAAAGGATGCCTGAGAGGAGAGGTTCAGATTCAAGTTTCCAGCTGGGCCATTGGGAAAATCGTATAATGCATTAAAAGAAGGAAACGCATTAATATAATGCATTAAAAGAAGGAAACACATTAACATAACGCATTAAAAGAATTGGAAGCAGAAAGCCAACGGAGCCCCAGTCCTTGTTTTCTGTGTTTCTGAATAAGTTCTGGGTTCAGGAATTGTCACAGCAACAGTGACTAGAAGAAGTGAGAAGCAAGGAGGGAGCCGATTGGAAAGACTTCGGGAGAGCCTCTCCCCCAGCCTTTCCCCAAGAAGGGAGCCTGGACCCTGCTCACTAGACCATGGAGCCTGCAGTCAGGCCTCACAGTGCCAGGTGCAGCAGGCACACCAAGAAACATGGGGTCCGGGACAGGGGGGAAAACTGCCCACTGCAGATGCCATGTCTCACAGAAGCCCTGCCCTCCTGGGATGTGCCCACTACTGGATGCCGTGTCTCACAGAAGCCCTGCCCACCTGGGACGTGCCCACTACTGGATGCCGTGTCTCTCAGAAGCCATGCCCACCTGGGACGTGCCCACTACTGGATGCCATGTCTCTCAGAAGCCATGCCCACCTGGGACTTGCCCACTGCTGGATGCCATGTCTCTCAGAAGCCCTGCCCTCCTGGGACGTGCCCACTACTGGATGCCATGTCTCGCAGAAGCCCTGCCCTCCTGGGACGTGCCCACTACTGTATGCCATGTGTCACAGAAGCCCTGCCTACCTGGGATGTGCCCATTACTGGATGCTATGTCTCACAGAAGCCATGCCCACCTGGGACGTGCCCACTACTAGATGCCATGTCTCTCAGAAGCCCTGCCTACCTGGGATGTGCCTATTACTGGATGCTATGTCTCACAGAAGCCATGCCTACCTGGGACGTGCCCACTGCTGGATGCCATGTGTCACAGAAGCCCTGCCCACCTGGGACAGCCAGCAGTGTGTGCTGGCTCCACTGAACAGAAGGCTGGTCTCCTCGGCAACCTCCCAGCAAGGAAACAGGCTGCCAGGACCGTCCTGAGATGGGTGCCTATTTGCAAGGCTAAAATGAAGCTAAATTAAGCAACTGCAAGATATTAATTTGGTGCTTAAGTTACTGAGCTTGAACGGAAGCCTGGGAAGAGGGAGGAGGAAGATCAGCAGCTGCTAAATCTTTCTATCTGCGTGTCTATTAATCATCTATCATTCAATCAATCAATCATTTATCTAACTACCTATCCAGTTATCAGCCAGCTACCACCTGCCTACCAGCACCTCCTCTGCTGGACCCAGTGCTGAGATCAGGATCTGAATACCTTCCACGAATTATCATTCCATGAATTACCCCAGCGTCCGGGGACTCCCTGCACCATTTTACAGATGAGGAGGCAGCGGAAACTCGAGAGGGTAAATGCCTTGGGGGAGTCACACTGCTATCGAGTGGCGCTTACTACCTTGCGAAGCTGCCTCCTCTAACGGGAAGCTCAGTTGGCTGTGGCATCAAGATTAGCTGGGTGCCGGCTACAGGCAGACACCAGGGCCCCACCTGCAGATGCTCTGATTCAGCAGCTCTGCCTGTGTGTGGCAGACCTTCCAAAGAAAGAATTCAACGCAGAGGTGAAAGCAGGCAGCTGCGCTCCAAGGGTGGGAACAAGAGGGCCCCTGGAGTCCTGGTAACCATCTCTCTTTCCTCCCAAATCAAGGTGCTAGCAACCCAAGGGCAGCCATGTGATCTCCTGCACAAGACCCAAGATCATAAGCCACAAGGTAGACTCACCCAGCTACTAAAAATAGGCCAGGCGCAGATGGGAAGGCCAGCTCGCCCGGGAGGGGTGGTGTCTCTTGGAAAGGCCCTTGGCTTCTCACCATTTGCAACTTTTTACTCCAAATCCCCACTTTGCTCCCTTGATTCCTCGATTGGAAAATGTGGAGGTTTTCTCTGCATTTCTCCATGATGTGCCCTGTCTATACCAGGGGACAGACGCTGCTCATGCAGAAATAAGTAACAACAACAAGACCCTGCCACTGGGTCCTTCGGAGGCCGAGGGAGACCCCTCAGTGGGAGTGTCTGGAGGGCCTGGAGAGGGCGGAAACCGTGAGGTCACTCAATGTCATCACAGGTAGCAGCCCGAAGATAATACCCAATGGAAACAGTCACATCGCCCCCTGACCGTTAGCACAGCTCTGTCAGCATCAACACTCACACCAACGCCTAGAAAGCCAAGCAGTCACACCCACTCCTAGAAAGTCAAATTGGGAAGCCACGGTAGAGGCCATGTGGTGCAGACCCCCCGCCTGGGACTGTCTGAGGTCACCCAGCCATGGTCACACCAGGGCTGGGCACCTTGGAGCACGGAGCTGAAGAATGCAGTTAGCGACCCCCATGGGACACAGCCAGCGTGCACACACCAAAACAGACCAGTTCTACCACTCCTGGCACGTCTCAGCGTCTCTGTTTTGGAACTGGGGAACTTAAAGCTTTGTGCACCCACCGAGGACACCTAGAACGGCATTTAAAAATCACCTAGAGTGGGAACCCTGGGAAACAAAAGGGTTTGGCTCTCACCTTTCCCCTTGAATATTCTCTGTCTTTCACCTAACCATCAGAGATTTTAAAAAGCGTTCTTTTTGGATGTTTTAGTTTTATAATAAGGCACTTGGAGTGTGGGTGTGGGGAAGGGAGGGGAGAAATAAAAAGGTGACCGAGTTAAGGACATCAGATAAAGCCTGAGATAAACTGCATGAGGCAGAAATCACCCTAAGTTACCCTAAAAAGTAGGTAGTAGGAAAACAACCACCTTTGTGGTATCAAAAAAAAACAGCTGGCAAGGAGGGACGGCTAATATTTCTTAAGAAAAACTAAAAGTGAAATTGGGATTTGAAATGTACTATTTAAAAGTAGACTCAGAGACTCATGTGTTAAGATTTCTCCTAGTAATTAACTGGAAAGTTGATAAGGTGAATGGATAATCAATCGGAAATAAGAATCTGAACAGGTCATCCCACACCGGGGGTCTTTCTTAGAAGACACACCAAGGAAGGGGCTCATTCGCTCTGAGGCTCCTCCCCTTCCAGGCTGTGTAGGGGGACTCCTTCCTGTGCTGTGAATGGCAGCTCTAGTGTGATGCAATTAAATTTTGTTCCCCTTATTATTCAAACTATGCATGATTCAGTATTTCAGGAGCTCCACCAGACCTCCTTCTCAGTCCGGAGGAATCTGAGATGTGTATTTCCATCCCTATTAAACTGGTGTCTTAAACGCACGTGCGCAGGCACACGCACACGCACACGCACACACACACACACGGTACGCCAGATGGTATGCTATTTCTTTCCAGATGTGTGGCTCAGTGGGGTCTGTGGCCTCTGCGCGAGACGCGGCTCTGAACGGTGCCCTAGGCCTGCGCTCCTCCTCTGCTGTCTCTCAAGGTAGCCCTGGCCAGGAGCCCTAACGCAGCCAATGCCTCGCGAAGCCAGGCTGGCGCTGTCCACTTCAGCACCACTCCCTAAGCCTGCGCGTGTGCCGGAAGGTGGGCAGTGCAGCGCCACATCCCGCAGGGTACTGGGCCTACCTAGTTTTTGCATGCATGCACGGAGCCTTTCTTCAAGATTGGACACTCTGCTCTGAAGTTCATCGTAGTCATAGGCGCCAATTTCCTCTTGCAGCTCGTTAAGCACTGACGTCAGATTCTGGACCTCCTCTTTAAACTGCAATACCAATTTGGCATCGGCCTTGTACTCTTCCAACACAGGTATCAAAGGCCTAAGTTCATCCATTTTCGCTTTTATTGCCTGCAAGGTTAAAATAAGCTGGTTCAGTGCGATGCATGCAAGAACTCTCACACCCTGCCTTGGCCTGGCTTCTCCCTAGGTGAGGGAAAGTGTGTATGTTCCCGCTTTATTTACAGGCTTATTTATTCTGGTCCAAATGAGTTAGAAGAGCATATTAAACAGTCCTCAGAACACCAACATATTTGGGAAAGGTCTTTATTGTCAGTTTAGAATGCAACATCTTAAGGTTACATGCTTTGAGTCACATACACGAAGTTTTTTTTTTTCTTTCTTTTTCAAAAAATGCATTGACAAGGGTTCAAACTATTCATAAAATGCAGCTACAGTCGCATGCAAAGGAGGATCCTGGTTGTATTCAAGGTTCCTTAGTGAAATGGTGCTAAGTGTTGGAAAATGATAGTAAAAATGCATGGTGCAAAAAGCTCTCTGGCTCTCTTTCATGGTTACATGGGAGTGGACTGCCTCTTCAGTCACTGCAGCATTGAAAAAACTCTTTTAAGTTAGCCCTGCAAGTAAGAAAATGAAATACCGTTGAAGAACTAGCTCACTAGCCTGCCTGAGACAGACAGCCATTAGGAAACACATATGCACACGGTCACTTGGAGAAATCCCACTGTCACGTTCGAGCCAGTCAAAATGAACTGCTTTAAGAGTTACTGAGATTCCCTCATCACAGTTTCTGTTGGAATTTTTTAAACGTAGTTTAGCACAGTCAAGGCAAGCGCTTGCTTTTCTTCCCCCAGAGCCGCAGCGCCCCAAAATTGGAAACTCAGAGAGATGTGTGTGTCAACAACATTTACCAGGACGAGCTACCTCCCAGCTGCTGAAGACACCCCCCTCTGAAGGAGTCTGTCGGCCGCAGAGAAGGGAGTGCTGTCTGAGAGACATAAACGCATTTTGGTCAGACAGGTCAACATCTCTCTCTCTCTCTCCAGAGTAATTCATGATGACCAGCCAGATGCAAGGACAGAATGTCCACCTGCCTCTGACGAGCGCCATCGGCTCATTCCACCTCAACGGGATCAGGCCTGCTACTATTTTATTTAGGATACAGATTTATAACTTCATTAGCTGGCCATTTCATCTATTTAATGTATCGTTTTTAAAAGAGAATGAGTTCTTGCCTCATGCAGGGGCACATCAAGGGAAAACATTAGCACAAAAAGGACGGGAAGACAGAGACACAGCGCGGGCAGTTTCCAGGCGGCGAGGCCGTGAATTCCGCCTATTCATTTACATCTGGGCTGGGCTTCTAATTAAAATGCATGTACACCTTAATTAAGGCGGCATATCATGTTTCCATCGAGTCCTACTGAGATGGCGTCAACTGTGGGAAGAGCTCTAGCTGGCTGCACATCTGTGTATATGATTTTAGGTCACACAAACGCCAGTTTTCATGTCCAGAGTCACCCGGAGAAGCAGAACACTTCCCGCCAGGTGGAAAGGAGGTTGGTGTCTCTCTCTTTTTGCCCTGCGTCTACGGCGTACCTTGTCTCGGCTAGATCAGGTCAGATGTGAAACACTGCCCTGAGACATTCCCGCTCCAAAATGGCTCTCATCAATTAAGCTAATCCTCGCCTAATGTGATTTACCTGCAGCAGCTGTGGACTCGTGTGTCCCTGCCCAGCTAATATTCCACTTTGCTTGGGCAGCGAGGGATCTCAGACCCCGGCTTCCCAACCACACTGACGGGGGGCCTGGGGGCGAGTGTGTGCTGCCCCTGCCAAGGTGGCTTCTGCAGAACAGGGCCAGGTGGTGGCCTCCCTATTGCCAAGGGCAACAGCCCTTTCAAGGCACAGAGCAGCCTTTGCTGTGCTTCTCCCTGCCCCAAATGACCATTTCTATAGGGAAAGGGAAAGCACACCCAGCCTCAGAGGAAGAGGAGGAGAGGGAGGAGGAGGGGAGGGAGAAGGGGAGGAAAAGGAAGGAAGGAGGAGGAGGAAGGGGGAGGAGGGGGA
>NW_016107801.1:454893-508044 GCF_001604975.1 Cebus imitator
AGGGAAAGAGGAGAAGAGAAGGAGAGGGGGAGTGGGGGGAGAGAGGAGGGGGAGGAAGAGACCAGAGGAGGAGGAAAAGGAGGAGGAGAGGAGAGGAGGGCAGGGAAGGAGGAGGAGGAGGAGGAGAAGAGGAGGGAGGGGAGAGAGAAAGGAGGAGCAAGAGAAGGAGGAAGGAGGGAGGGGAGAGGGAAAGGAGGAGGAGGAAGAGGAGGAAGAAGGAGGGGAAGGAGAAGGAAAGGAGGAATAGGAAGGAGGAGGAGGAGAGGAGGAAGAAAGGAGGGAAGAGAAGGAGGAGGAAGAGGAAGGAAGGGAGGGGAAGGAGAAGGCAGGGGAGGAGAAGAAGGAAGAGGAGAAGAGGAGGGAGGGGAAGGAGGAGCTGGAGGAAGAGGAGGAGGGAGGGAAGGGGGAGGAACACACATACCTTGAACTGCCTGGCCAGGTGTTGCTTATGACTCTCCTCCACCTGTTTGAACTTGGACTCCAGTCCTTTCATCTGGTTCTCCATCTTCTCCACGTACTGCAAGTCTCTCTGGGTCCGCCTATCCAAGACCTCTATGGATTGAGACATGTTCTGCACCTGTCAAAAGGGCAGCAGGTTCAGTGAGAGCCGAAGTAGGTGCCAGACAGTCTTCTCTGCTTGCTCGCACGACGCTGCCCTTTCCCACACAGCTGGCGCACAGGGACCAGAAGTGGCCCATGCATTATTTACGAGGTAATCGCCAGCTCCGGGGACTGTGAGGACCCAGAACTCCCCAAACACAGCAAATTGGTTGGGTAAACATTTCCTCTGCCAACGGGTTCTTATCATCAGGGATGCGAATGAGGGGTTCAGGAAACTCAAGTTCCTCCCTGGCTGTTGCTCTAGGCACAGGACGGGCGATTTCTCTGGAGCTCTCTTTTTTTTAGTGGTGGGTGGAGACTGTTTCTAGTCTCTTTATGTTGCAGGACCGAATCAGGTAGGCAAGCATAAATACCGGCAGGGAGGAAGGGCGCGCTCCGGCTGCCCCGCCCCAGGTATAAATTCTCCTTCCTCCTAAATCTCACTGAGTGCCTTGCTGATGAGGTTGATTACTTAAGTGCAGAGTGAAGGAACAAGGGAGCCGCTCTCCCTGACTCTGCATCAAGCTTTTCCCCCATCTCCCGCGCCATCCATCACAGCCCACAGTATCACAGGTAGATGACTGCTCTGCAAACATGTACATTCTGAGCATAGAGTCAGGAATCAATCACCCAGCAAATGAAGAATCGCTGTTTTACATCTTTACAGGCAGACCTGAATTGAGTCTAGCTCAAGATGGAACTTTAATATTCAACAGGATTCCAGGGAGCTTAAAAGAAAAACAGTTTCAGTGCAGCCCCTGCCAGTGCATTTTATTTGCAGGGAACTGGCTTGTGCTTCTGTGCAAATGCATTCGGGGCTGCGGGGAGGTGGAAGGAACCGGAGGATTGCCGCAGTGGCGTCTGGGTCATTTTCTCAGAATCTAATGCAATTACTACGGAAGAAGTTACCTCCATGGCAGCAAATCTTCACTTCTGATTTTTTTTTTTTTTTTTGCTGAATTTGAAAATACTCTCCCTTCTAGGAACAAAACCATTTGGGGATGAGGCTTAGCTTTGCCCGGTCAGCGTGAAAAGAGGACAGTGCGGTTTCTACTTCTTACTATACGTCCTCCACCGGGGCAAATACAGTGAAGTGAAATACGAAGGAGCCAGCCACGCCTCCTCAGTAGGGGGAAAACCACTCTCGCCAATCTCAGCACCCAAAAGTGCAAGGGATTTCATGTCCCGTTGTCAGAAAGTAACACAAACCCATCCCGCAATTTCAAGTTTGTAAAGCACACAGCGGCGCTTTAGCTCCCTCTCACCCCTTCTCCTCCCTGGGAAATGGGAACATTCTTCTTCCACCACCTGCCTGATTCCCTTGCTCATCTTACTCTGTCACTTTCAATAACTACAGCACCCCTTTCAAGAAAAGATACAAAGTTTCATTTTATTCGTCCTTCAAGGCCCAGCCCAAATGCCACCTCCTCCAGGGAGGCTTCCCGGATGAACTGAGTTAAAACTATTTGGAAACAACATCATCTTGTTGGCACAATGTCTGCCCAGGAGTGAGCCACAAAGCTGCCCCCCCAACCCCCACAGCCTGTGGACAGGACACTCATGGAGGGAGTAACCCCTGCACAAAGTCCAGTAAATCTAGTGCACAGGAGTGGCCCCTGCAGCCACATGGCCGAACAATACAAATGACAGCGCCAGCCCAGGCCCCTCTCCCCATTCCCCTCCTGGCAGAATCCCCAGGAGGGAAGGCCCACAAGTGCCATGAGCAGCTGCTGAGCTCGGGCTGGCCTGGGTCAGGAGACCACGCACAGCGCCACAGGCTTTTCGCTCCCCAGAGAAGGTATGCTTTTAACAGATTTCAAAGATCAGACTTCAGATCTGAAAAATTTTAAAGATACCAAGCTATTCTGCTGCCTTAAAACAAAACAGTTCCTCTCCTATGGTTCTTCTAACCCTGACTGCATTTTCCTTTCTGGCCGCTGACAAGGCCCAGGTGCAAGGTTCGCCTCCAGGGTTGCAATCTCCCCAGGGCCCATCTCCCCGCCCTGGGGTGGCAGGGACCCAGAACTCCCCAAACACAGCCTCCTCCCAGCATAGCCCTTCCTCTGAGCACCTGCATTTTCTCGCCTGCAGGACGTCTCTGAGAAGCCAACTGGCACGGTCAGGGTCACAGAGCTACAGGATGACACAATCTACCTCACGCCCTACGCAGGTCGGCAGCCGGCATTAAGAAGCGGGAGGGGGGCCAGCAACATGCAAAGACACACCTGGCCTCGGGATAACGAACTGCTAATAATGACCACCCTCTCCCGTGTTCCAGGCCCTGCGCTGAGCTGCTGTGGTGTTATTCATCTCATCTGATCTCTACAAAAGCCCCGGAGCTGAATACTATTTTGAGTCCCATCTTACACATAGGGAAGCCAAGGCTCAGAGAAGTTAAGCGACTTGCTTACTGTCACGCAGCCAGGCCTGCCAGTTCAAGCTGGACTGGCTCCAAAGCCTACACCCTCAAACCCAGGGCCCAGTGCTGCTTCAAAGAGAACGGAGCCCGAGCCTCAGGCCTGTCACCATTCCCGTCCCCACAGCGCTCTACCCTAGCTGCAAGGCACTGGTGAGGCCTCCAAGGCTCTAGTGCCCAGGCTCCCCACAGGGGCTCAACGGCAACAGAAATCAGAGACTCTGGGGGTGGGCCTAGGACTCAACATCTTGCAGCCTCCCAGGTGGGTTAAAGGTGAAGCCAGGCCGCAGAAACACTGACCTGGCTGGAATATGCCCAGCTGTGACCCAGCCCCACCCACAGGGCACATGGGCTGCGGTTTCTGGAGCGTCCTGTCCTGCTTCTGCCCACGAAGAGAAGGCAAGAGAAGAAAAAAGAAAGAGGAAAGAAAGGAAATAGCACACAGACCAGGGTGTGCGGGGGAGCTGGGGAGGGAGCCTCCTGCTAAAATGCAGTGCATTAGGGAGCCAGGGCCCTCTTTCCCTTTCACAGCAATTGGCTCATGCCCTCTGAAAATAGAGTGCCCGCTATGCTATCAAATGGGGCTTTAAATTTTTAAGCAGTAACGCTGTGGCACGCACAGGAAGGAAGGAATGTTCTAGAACCTGCAGTCCCAAGGGCTCATGGAGCATTCTGGAATCCATTTCCCAACTCTGCTCTCCCGGCAAATGCCTCCTCCCTGGGCTCACGGTTCTGTTCTCCCCACCTGACTCTGCCCGGTCCCAACAGCCCAGAGGCCCCTCCAGCTGCCGCCTCCCTCCTCTCGGGTTCTGAATAATTAAAGGCTCAATTAGGCTTTGGTCTAGTTAGTTGTTAATAAATGTTTGTGGAATCTGTTATATGGATCTTACTTTAATTCTTTTAAAAGGATCTTCTCAGGTGGCTAAAGAGAAAAAAAAAAAAACCCCATTCTATTCCTTCAAGGGGAGCATGCTTTACAAACTGGGCCAGCTGCCCTGGGCACCACGATGCGCCCTTCTTGCCCAAGAAACAAGCGTCCCATGGCCATCCATTCCAGACAGGGACAGGGGCACAGACAGGAGCAGGCAGTTACCCCAAGCCTTCAGCGCCTGCCAGAGCTGGGCGGGTGCTCGAAATCTCTAGCCCACCCTCTCCCTCTCCAAGAAAGGGAACCTGCTTTGTCCAGAGCTTCCAGGAGGGTTTGTGCTCCAGCACCAGGAATGCTGACCTGAGTCAGGGCAACGCTGTCCTCTCCCCAGGCTGCTCCCACTTTCTCCAATGAGGTGGGCGGTAACAGCAGCATCTGTCCCCTAGAACAGAGCCACCCCCGAGTCACAGGGCCCTACGCCCCCAGGCCTCCTCTCATACTCCTGAGCTGATGCCCACTCCAGAAAGTCCAAGGCCAACCTGCAGTTACTGGTGTGTGCGTGTGTGTGTGTGTGTGTGTGTGTGGTGTGTGACCCTACTCCCTCAGGGTGGGAAGGTTCCCTGCCCCATAGGTGCTACATGCAAATGCCCCTTTCTCCTGAGGAATCAATGGGTGGAACAGAAGGCCCACCATGTCTCCTTGTTCCCTTGGTAACTCACCTGGGGGCCCCCAGAACCTAGGTTAACCACAGAATACTGGGTCCTTGGGCGGAATGTACCAAAAGGCAGGTGGGCTGTGCCTGTCAGGAGAAGGCACCCTGAGTAACGTGGGGAGCGGAGCAGACTGAAGCAGGTGATGAGCTCGGCCATGTGGGTCTCAGCACCCACTTCCCTACTAACAGCTGTCTGGCTTGGGACAAGGAAGTCCACCTCTAGGGAGAGCCCAATTTCGCCTTCTCAAAACGGAGTGAAAAATCCCACCAACCTCACATGGTTCTTGTGAAGATCACGTGAAATAACGGATTTGAAATGTGTTACGCAAACTCCACCCTGCTGTTCCCGTGTGGGTTCTGAAGGGGACAGCAGGGCCTGCTTTAGCCCCAGGAAGGCGTTCATGGTGATAAGCACCTGGGCAGCCACTGGCCAGGTCCACCCATTCAAGGGCAGAAAAAAGACCCCATTCCTGGGCCCACAGGCACTCTCCAAGGTAGCTGCTGGGTGAGAGCCCCAGCCCTGCGCACACAGATATGACATCACTCAGAGACGAGCCTTGTGTCCCGAGCCTTGTGTCCCGTCTCACCACGCCCATGAGACTCCTCAACGGAGCCTGCAGTGACAGAGAGGCAGGTCTAGACTCTCTTCCTGGGCCACCCTTGGAAGTCTCAATCCATCCGTTCATCCATCCATGCATTCAGCCATCCACCCATCCCCACCCAGGCATCCACCCATCCATCCATCCACTGATCCACCTGTCCATCCACCCTTTCATTCATTCATAAACATTTTGAGTGGAGACAAGCCAGGAATGGGCCGAAATGGAGCCTGCAAGCTAGCCAAGCCTTGGTGCTGGCGTGAGCACACAGCATGTACACACACACATGCGCGTGCACACACACACACACACACATGCGCGTGCACACACACACACATACACACACACACTCCGTGCAGACTCACCTTCTCCAATAGCTGCCTCAGCTGTTTTGTGCGGGCATCCCGTGAACACATGGTCTGCTGTGGGGCAACCACTGTGCAGATACACCTGCCCTCGCTGTCCTGGGCAGAGCTGTACACCTGCCAGCTCTCCTCAGGGTTGGTGGGCAGCACCTGGAGAAGGAAGGGGTGGGGAGGGAGAGAAAAGGAGACCATGAGGTTGTGCATCAGAGCCAACAACCAGGGGAAACTGTTCACATCCAGCCCCAGGGAAAAGGCACAAGGAAATGGCCCCAAGACATGTTTGACCCAAAGGGGAGAAAGGGCCCCTGGGAACAAAAAGGCACAGGTCTCCCATTAGGGGGCCCAGGGCTGAAAGGAAGTCAAAGAGGCAGGACCCTTTACGTTCTTAAAATTCAGGTTCAATTCAACTCAAGGGATGTCTGGAATTTGTCATCTGGCCAAATTGATCTGCTGGGTGGTGGGTGGGGGGGGCAGCAACTGGAGGCCACAGGCTGGATGAGGAGCAAGGCAGGAAAGCAAATGCTGGGTGGCTCAGTGTGGGCACGTATTTCAGAAAAAGGATATCCTTCCCGTAAGTCAAACACGGGTGGCTGGCACCACCAAGCCTCGCCCTGCCATTCCCTAACACTTGCAGATGAAGCACCCACTGTAACAGCCCCAGATCCAGTAGCCTATTTGCTTAGAGCTGTGATGAACCACGAACCACCGCAACCTCCCTGCCGGCAGCTTGGCAAAGACTGACCCAAGAAAACACTAGGTTTCCCACTCCATCCACGAGACATTTGGTGGATGTCACCCCCAACCCCAGTCCTGAGGTTTGCCCAAAGACCACCAAGAAACCAGGGCTGCCCGTGTCTGGTGTAACCTTGCAATCCAGCCCTGCCAGGTGCCGGGGCGGGCGCTCCGGAGCACACCCGCTCCACCCTGCTGCTGGCCCCACTGTTTCCAAGCACACTCCCCCCCGGTGGCTTCAGGTCACCTCTCTGCTATTTTTAGCATGAAGATGGGAGGAGAAGTTGGGCAGGGAGAATCTATAGTAGTCATATCTTTAATCTCATTCATTCCCAACCCCACAAGACCGGACCGGCAGGCTGGAACAAAGTCATCATGGAGGAATCGCCCTTCGCTTCCTGAAGGAGCAGGGGGGTGTTCTCAAGAGGGGTCTTAGGAGGGAGCCACACCACAGAGCCCTCTTTGCAGAGCACCTAACCTCTGGCAGCAAAAAGGGAGAGGGAGGGAGACTCAACGTCCTTCACCTCTCCTTTCAACCTAAAGGGTCAGTGGTCTGGGGTGCGCGTTCGCGGCCCCTTCTCCACTCCGCACTCCGGGTGGGTGGTTTCAGCTCAGCCTCGCTCAGCCATCTAAGTCAGAGCAGCCCTGGCCACGGTTCCCCCTCCCGCTAGGCTCGGGAGGCAGACCCGATTTCAATTTCAGAGGCCAGGAGGGAGGGGTGAGGGCAGATGAAGGCAAAGGCGAGGGGGGTGAGCAGCACCTAAGGGCAGGCTCCCAGGGGCCCCGCCACAGCCCCTCGGCACCGTCCTCCGAGGGGAAGGAACGAAGCCTTCATGGGGCTGGGGAGGAAAGGGCGTCTTGGGAGTTTGGGAACGCAGGCGCGGGCAGCAGCTCCGGGGCCCACCGGCGGGGCCCCACTCCCAGCCCGGTCCGGCCAATCTGGCTTTTACAAACTAGGGCGGGCTCAGAGTCCCGGCTGAACGGAGCCCAGCCTGGGGTCTAGCGGCGGCTCCACCCCTCACTTGCTGAGTGTGACCTTGGACAGGTCCCCAAGTCCCCAGCCTTAGTTTCCTAACCTTTCAATGAGGGGCTCACAATTCGTGACCCAGGACTCCAAGCCTCCACGCCCTAGCAGGCTCCCCGGACACCGCGGCGAGGGGCTCCGGCGAAGGAACACCGCCCTAGGGGCGCGCGGGTGGAGACTGAGTGGCCCAGGCTGGGGGCGTGGGGAGCAGGGTCTCCACCGCTGCGCCGGCCCGCGACCCCGGCCATTGCCCACCCTGCTCCCGGCCGCTTCCTACGGCGACTCGGGTCCCGCGCGGCGCCGGCCCAGCCCGGGGCTCCGGACCGAGGAGGGGGAGGGGGAGAGGGAGGAGAAGGAGGAGGAGAAGAAGGAGGAGGAGGAGGAGGAGGAGGAGGGGCCGCGCCAAGGCGGCCAGAGGGCACACTTACGCCGGTGCTGCGGTCCAGCGTCCCGCCGCCGGCTGCCGAGAGCTTGGTGGTGTTGAGGCCCACCAGCGAGGGCAGCGTCTGGGACATCCAGTTGGTGATCATGGCCATGGTGCTCAGCACGACCCCGATCTTGAGCAGCGGCACCGACATCGCGCCTCGAGCCGCCTCCAGCGCCCGCTCCGAGCTGGCACCGGCTCCCGCGCCTGGGCGGCCTTCAGGCGGCGGGCACCGCGGCGGGTAGGGGCGCCCGGCTGTGTCCCCGCGCCCCCTCGGCCCGCCGCCGCCCGCCCGCCGCCGCCGCCGCCCCGCGCGCCCCGGCCATCGCCGCGCCTTCCCCGGGCGCCAGGGAGGGTGGCCAGGCGGCCGCTGCCCGCCGCGCCCCAAGCCCCGCGCCGCCTGCCCGCTTCGCGCCCCGCCGAGTCCCTCCGCACTTCGCCGCCGCCACCGGGAAGCGCCGCTTGGCTCTGAGCGCGGCGCGGGCAGCGCGCGGGGGCCGCGGCCGGGAGGCGGGGCTCGACCGGGCGGGGCCGACGCAATCCGCCCAGGAAATGGGTGGGTTTTTCCTGCGCGCGCGGCTCCCCGCCGCCCCCTGGCTGCCGGCAGCGAGGTCTGCAGACTCGGGTCCGCCCAGGAGTTGGGATCGGGGTGACTTGAGGAGACAAAACGCGCCCCCGCCCCCGGCTCAGAAAATAGCCCGCGGCGGCGGCGCGGGGACCCCAGCCCGGCGCACGGACCGCGCCCTCCCGCCCCGGGCTCCCCCTACCCCGCGCCGGGGCCCCTCTCTGATCCCCGCAGAGGACGGGCTCTGGGGCAAAGGTTGCCCGCGGGGAGACGGCCCCGTCCTGCCTAAGGGGGCCCCGTTCCGCGGTGGTTCGAGGGGACCAGCCAGCCTGGGCCGTCCCCTGAAACCCAGCAGGCCTGGGCCGACTCCAAAAGCAGCGGGACTCGCGAGAGTCAACAGTGCTAGCGGCGTCGGGCATCGCTGCAGAGTGAAAAGCGCCCTGCGAACCCTGGGCTGCCACGGGGCTCTGAGGCCTCGGGGGAAGAAAGGGCCCGACCCGCACTCCCCGCACCAGCGCGGCTGGGGGGTGGCCTGCGGAAGCCGCGGTGCGCAGGGAGGGGCCCGGGAGGGCGCACGCGGGGCAGGACCTGCGAAGGGCATGGGTCTCCGGAGCTAAAATGGCCACGCCCAGGAGCGTGGTGTGGGGCGGTGGGCGTGTGGGGCGGGGACTGGGGTCCGTGGTGGGGGGCGTGGGGTCCGTGGTGAGGGGCAGTGGGTGGGTGTTGCGGGGTCTGGGGTCCGTGGTGGGGGTTGTGGGCGGGTGGGGGGTGTCCTCACTGGCTCCCCGCGCCCCTCTCGGGGGTGGCGCTCGAGTCCTGGCGCCCAGGCCCGGCTGGCGCAGCTGCCCCTCTCCCCGGCCCTCTCGGTGACGGCGGCGGGACTCGCGCGTGAAGGTCCCCCCTCCCCCGGAAGCGCAGGCCTGACTGGGTCGGGCACGTTAATCGGCCTTTTGCATTTGCAGAACGCTTCTAATCGGAGATGAAAGCCGCCTCCTCCGGGCCTGCCATTAAGCTTTCCCAGCCGTTCGGGAAGGGAAGATCCCGGGTCACTCCCCGCACTCTCTTCTGCCTGGCTGGAGATCAGTCTCCTTCCTGGACGCGGCTGGAGAGCCGGAGCGCGCCTGGCTGGGGCTTCTCTCTGTGCGCGCGGCCCTCGGCTGTGGAGACGCACCTGCTGCTGGAGGATCCCGGCCCGAGAGCGGGGCGTGGGACCCGCGAGGTAAACGACCCCTCGGGTTTGCATCTGGGACAAACGCGGGAGTCCAGGCAGCCGGGCTGGGTGCGAGGCCCCGAGATTCCAACCGTTGGGGAACGGCGCCACCTCCCAGCGTCAGCGGGGACTGCAGGCCCTGCGCGCAGAGCGGGCCCGGGCTCCCCCGTCCGGCTGGGCTGGCGGCGCCTCCCTGCTCCGGCCACGCGTATTGAATACAGATTCAGGGCCCCGAGCCGCGTCCCACTGCGGAACGACAAGGACCACTCGTTCTGCTGCAACCACTTCAAATCCAACCCGATCCGATCCGCAAAACTCTCAGGCTGGCTCAGAAGCCACAGACACATGTAGCTCCACAAAGTACAAGATGGACCTGCACCTGGGCGGCTCCGGCCTGCACCTGCTCCAAACTATCTTGTCGGGTTTCTAAAATCCGTGATTCAGTGGGAGTGCTTACTGTAGTGGTTTTGAAAGGGTCGTCAGAGAAGGCTTGAGTACGTGTGATTTGATTTAGAAGGCCGTGGAGTGTTCCACAAGGAAACTGGATTGGGGAAGAATGAAGGCATTTGGATCAGAGAATCCACGGCACCAGCCAATACCAGGGGTTCCGAAAGAGGACTTTCAATCCCAGTTTCCTCACGACTTCTCTTAAAGCAAGGGCTCGTGACACCTGCAGCTCTGAAAAGTCATCCGAATACCGATGGGGCAGGTGCTGTGCCCCAGACGGCACTGGGGCTTTGCCATGCCTGGCACCCAGTCCTTTCTGGAGCCGATGGAGTGGTGGCATTGCTGACTTCACTGTACAGATGAGGAGTCTCAGGCCGAGAAAGATGACAACACCTGTCCGAGGTCATATGGTGACAGCCTATTTCCAGGGCTAAGCCCACAAACGAGGCAGCATCCTCGTCTCGCAAACGTCATGGCCATAGTGAAATCTCATGAGCCCCAGAAGTGGCGTGAGTTGATGGCATGAGCTGCGTGGCTGCAGAAGCCCTGGTCGTCTGCACAGTTCCACGAGCCACAGAGGCTGCCGGAAGACGTTCGTGGGCCCTTGCATTCCACGCTCATGAGGATAGAAGGCTGCCCACCCCTCTGAGTCCTGGCGTAAGCCTGCACCATGTCATGACAGGTTAGACCAGCCAGGTCTCTGTCCTCACGTCAGCCACTTACAGGCCTTGACCTTGGTGGACTCTGCAGTTTCATCGACACACATAGAAACAAGCATCCCCCCTCCGCATCCCCGGGCTTCACAGCTTGGAAGACGCAAGGGTTACAGGGTGCTCCTGCACAGCTTGCTATAGACCTTACAAGAGGCGGACACACGTGGGTTGTTGGAGAATCACCTCGGGAAGCCACAAGGGGAGCTGGGAGGCCACAGATGACCACCGACACCCACGGTCAGAACAGTGAGGTCCGCAGGTTGCAAACCTACTCAGAGCCAGGAGCGGCTGCTTGGAGGGAAGCAGGTCTCTGGGACACTTCCCAATGCTCCTTGGCAAAGGACGCCCCCAAGAGACAAAGTTTGGATGCCCGGTTGCTGTCTAAAAATATGCATACTGTCCTCAGGCGATTGCAAACAGCTTGAAGGGAAACAAGGGGAGGGGAGAAAGAAGGGAGGGAGAAGAGGAGAAGAAGAGAGAGAGAGAGACAAAGAGACAGGAAGACAGAAACAGGAGGAGAGAGGAAGATAGAGACAGGGGAGGAGAGAGAGAGGAGAGACAGAGAGAGAGAGGAGAGACACAGAGAGGAGAGACAGAGACAGAGGAGAGACAGGAGAAGGGTGGGGAGAGAGAGGACAGAGAGGACAGACACAGAGAGAGGTCCCATGTGGAGCCATCTCCACTTCTTCTACCCTGTATGTACCTTTTCATTCCCTTTCTGTGTTGGAACATTCCTGGAGCAAGGAAAGGACCCGGCCTCCAGCCAGGCAGCATGGGAGGAGCCACGGGTCTCCTAAGCAGTCCCTCCCGGCAGCCACAGAAGACCCGCATGGGCCTTCCAAGCCAAGTGTCCCCCACACTCCCCTCCTCCAAGGCCTCTGGGTTCACACGTGGGTGGAGGAGTAACTGCCCCGCAGCCCCTTCCCTGGAGTGGATTTCCATCCTGGCCTGGCTCTCTGCCTGGCAACACCTCCCATGAGCCAAGGCTCTCCCAAACACCACCTGCACCAGGTGTGGCTGTGCCACCTGCAGTTTTGGCCAGGGGAGGGAGAAAGGCTAAGGGCCAGGACGACTGAGCACTTTCAGAGCCAAATGTCTCAGCCACACCCTGGCTCTCTGCCTCTGTCATGAGGAAAACAGGTCCAGAGAGGGCCCCTCCCTCGCCCAGGGCCCCTGAATGAGAGGATGTGTGAGCCAGAGCTGGCCCTGGGCAGCCTGTGCCCTGGGAAGATGTCCACCATTGCCATCGTGAGCCACTGCGCTTGGGGTTTGTAAGCACAGCTGGCCTGAGCAGCTCACCCAAGAGACTCAACTCCCTCCGAGGCACCATCCTTCTCCCTTCCCCTCGAGTCAGCTGTTCAAGACCCTCTGTGATGGTGACAGGGAGCCAGTTCCCCTGGGGAGAGCGTCCCACAGGCCCGTGGCTGTGGCTGGAGACATTTCTTCCACTGAGCGCCTGCCCTTTGTCCAGCTCCCAGTCCTAGTTCCTTGTCCATCCCGAGAACTGACTTGTCCACAGCCCCATCCCCCCAGGCCCCTCATGCACCCTCCACGCTCTCCCTGGCAAGTTCCACGCCTCTTTCATGGAATCGTCTGACTGGCCACAGACCACTGGAAGCCACAGCTCTGTATTCCCTTAGCTGCCGAACAGAAAATAGGCCAATTCTGGGAGCACCACTTTGAAGAAGAGGGACAGGATAGTTCAGCAGACACATCACCCCCTGGGCTGAAGGCATGTTTTTCGGGGACCCCACACACATGGTCCTTTCCTACTTCTCAGGTGGGGACACTCACCCTAATTGAGAAAGTCTGGTTTCTATGGAATCAGTAATTGATCCTGACATGAATTAAAAGGTGGCATCACAATGAAAAACATCTAAGAGTCAATCCCAGGGTCTAGCTGGGTGCATAGAAAATGCCCCAGGGGGCAACATTTGCTTAGAGCCAAGGATTTGGTGCTGCCAGATGCCAAGCAAAGTTCTCTGCATCCAGACAACACCGGCCTCCACACACAAGGATCCCCGGCACTGCGGTCGGGACCCATCCTGGGGAGCCTGGACTTGGCCT
Source organism: Cebus imitator (assembly GCF_001604975.1). Classification (NCBI taxonomy): domain Eukaryota; kingdom Metazoa; phylum Chordata; class Mammalia; order Primates; family Cebidae; genus Cebus; species Cebus imitator. The sequence goes on from NW_016107801.1 coordinate 467,636, forward strand.
CGGAAACTTTCTGAGCCAGCTCTCATGGAGACTGCTGCAGCCCCTGGAGGGATCTCCTGTTCCATAATCCTTTGTATTGCTGATGAAACAAAGCACCCCTGAGTCCATCAATACCGCCACCTGCTGCCACTCACAGCTGACTCAGTCTGTGCATCTACGGGACAAGAGGCTGAGGCTGAGTGGCTCCGGGAATGGGAACCCGTGTGTGCATACTGGGGGCCAGGCAGGGGCTCAAGGACTCAAGTGGACAGCTAAACTTTGGGCACAGCTGGCTCCCCACTTCTAGGCTGAGCCCTGCTGCCCTGTCTAAAAGCCAGCAAGCCTCAGTGCATGGAGTGAAGTTATTTACCATCCACTGCTGTTCTTTCTTTGACCCTCAAGCCCCCGAAACATCACTGGAGGCAAGTGTGAGAGAGACTCTTTTCAGCAGCACTCAGGAGAGCCATTTTACATGGTAGGGAAATCCCCGCGGCAGGGTTTAAACTCCCCGGGGACAACTTGCAAGCCTAAAACCCCTAGAAGAAACGGGACCACTTTAGTGACGGCCCAAAGCAGGTGCTGTGAATGCTGATCTGAATGTGGACGAAGGCTGGGGAGGCAGCATCGCTCCATCTCCGCCTGGACTCTTCTGTCTCAGCTCTTCACGCCTACACACTCTTGAATCAGATTGTGACTGTCCCTGGACCATGCATAAGGGTTAGACGGGCCAGATCCCTGCCGCCGGGATGTCTTTTTGGGGCAAGCAGGTCGGCTAAGGCACATCTTCTGAACACTGCAGGTGCTGTCACCAGCTGGAGCCCAGGCAGGGGCATGAGCTTTGACCTGGGCACTGAAGAAGCAGGGACAGGGAACGTTCTCCAGGTGAGCGGCCGCACAGGAGGACAGGTCAGGGCGAACGTGGTGCATTCTCTCCGTGGCGGCCCCCCAGCCTCCTTGTGCAAAGCATGCCAAGTGTGACAAAGGGTGTCGCCAGCCCCGCGGGCGTACCAGGCGGTTTACAGCCGCATCGAGAGGCCACCTTAGCTTGGGACCTGTAGGTCCTGTTCCTTACTTCTTAGTCTCAAACTCCTGGACTCAAGTGACCCACCCGCCTCGGCCTCCCAAAGTGCTGGGATTAAAGGCGTGAGCTACTGCGCCCAACCCCTATTTCTTACTTCTTGGATCTCAAGTTGTCATACACATGCTGGGACATTTGAGAGGCACAGGGCTGCCTACGTAACTGCTCACCTTACGCCCGAGGGCACCGAGGCGGCCGAGCAGACACTCCTAGACAAACCCTGTCTCCGAGGGGTGGAGGGGCTGCTGGGGTCTTTGATCTGGATTGCTGGGACCTCAGGGGTAGCCAGGACACCACAGCTGATCTCCTCCTCCTCGCCCCGCTTTCTCCTTCAAAAGCCCGTTTTCAAGGTCAGCAGCCGGCAGCGTACGTGTCCACACAGTCGGAAAGGCACAGCTGACGGGCCATGCAGTGCATTCCACAGACGCCGGCGACCCGAGGCGGCACCGCCACCGCCTTTACGCTGGTGCTGGTGACACTGCACCGTTTTCCGACTTTGCATTTTCTTTGTCTTAACAAACGCCAGAACTCAGGTTTCTCCAGTGTCAGACAGACCTGGAGCTCCATCTGGGGGTCATCACTTCTGTGCTGGGTGGCTGGGCAGCTGCTTCACCCCCCCACACCAGTGTCCTCAGGTCAAGAATGGGGACTTCCCATCCGCCCAGGATTGCTGGGACTGCCACGACGTGATAAGTTTACGCTCCCGACACACGGTATCAGCCCTCGCCACGGGCAGCGTTCCTGGGGCTTTAACTCCCGACCTGGCTTCTTCTATCATTTATCTTACATAGTATATTATTTGTTATTCTTATTTATAATATTTACGTCGTCATTTTAATAACCTGAAAAACCTCGGAGGTGTGCACTCTCACATCCTGTTTTCTCCTGCCCTCCCTCGGTCGCTGGCCAGGACGGCGCTGAGGTTTCTGAGTGCGCAGGGCATCCGGGACGCATCTTTCAGAGCGGGAAATTGGCTGCTCGCCCCGTCAGCCCGGCTCGTAGTTGCCATGTATCTAATTCAGTTTAGCTAGTAATTAGTTTTGTATTACTTTACACAGTGATGTTAATGCTGATTACAGGGCCTGATAACTTTTGGAATAAATACAACCCAAGGCAGGAAATTACCTTTCTTCTGATCGGGGATGGTTGAAGTCAGTGGAATGAGAAGCAGGTTGTTTTAGAAGACAGAGCAGCTGCCTCCTGGGCAGGATTGACAGCTCAGCCCCCGCCCCCTACCCCCCACCCCATGTCAGCAGCCTTTACACCAGGGGAGGCACCCGGGAACAGGAAGGGGAACGCAGCCCTCTCCCTCTCCGTGTCCAGAGGTGTCACCAGCCCCAGAGGCCTCAGCCAACTTTGGTGCGAAGACTGAATGAATTGCACGCATTCTGAAATAACTGGTTTAGAAAAAGGCCCCAATTCCACCTGAACGCCTCCCTCTACCCCCGCACTCCACCCCCTTCTACAAATCCTGTATCCTCCCAGCATGTCCAAGACGGAGGAGGCAGAGGAGCTGGAGGCGAGGGAGGGCCTGGCAGGGGGACAAGACAGGTCCTTCCACGTGGCCCAAGCTTAGGTTGCAGCAGGTAAAGCGTTTGGCTGTTTCTACTCGTTTAATTTGTTCGGGGGGGTGGGGTGGGGTCTTCAGCTCAATCACAAACTAAATGGGAGTTTGAGAAACAGATTCAGAGGGATGGGCCTCGCTGAGGTTCTGAAAGCTACGTCAGGGTCACCGCCCTGGTCTTCTCCGTCTAGCCTGTTCACACCAACCCGCAACTCCCCAGGTGCAGTCCAGGGGCTGCCCACATCTCACTGCAGGCACCTAGACCGTCAAACAGCTGGCCCAACTCCGAGACCCAGTGTACAGCAGTCACTCAGCACAGCCTGAAGGCAAACAGCCATGGTGACGGCTGCCACTCAAGCCTGTTCTGTGTTCACTGACAGCCTGAACCCCCCAGGGATATCCAGGGACGTCGCATTGTAGGAAAGGTCCGGCCCGGCCTGGGGATGCATGGCTGATGAGTACAGCTGGGCTTCAGTGTTCAAACACTTTGAATACCCTCAACCCACATAGACGGAGCCTTGGGTGTGAGAGTTAGGTTTCCCTCCTGCCCTTCTTCCAGATACAGTCTCTGTCTGCAGCTGTTTCTGTCCTCTAACTTTTTTTTTTTTTTTGAGACAGAGTCTCAATCTGTCGCCCCGGCTGGAGTGCAGTGGCGCGATCTCAGCTCACTACAACCTCTGCCTCCCAGGTTCAAGCGCTTCTCCTAACTCAGCCTCCCAAGTAGCTGGGATTACAGGTCCCTGCCACAACACCCTGCTAATTTTTTATATTTTTAGTAGAGATGGGGTTTCATTGTGTTGGCCAGGCTGGTTTTGAACTCCTGACCTCAAGTGATCTGCCCGCCTTAGCCTTCCAAAGTGGTAGGACTTACAGGCGTGAGCCACCACGCCCAGCCTCTGTCCCTTTTTTCTTTCCTCCTGGCTCATTAGCGGACCCAGGTGCAACCTTGGGCCCAGATCAAACGTCCTCCTTCTCCAGAGCTTCCTCCAGCTTCCGAGACAGAACTCACTGCCGGACTCCCACCCAGAGCACTTGGCGCAGACACTTCTTGTGCCACAGAAATACATGATTATGATAGAGCCTGGGGTCTCCCCTCAAAGCATGCCAGCCCCAGGTGCCAAGTGGCAAGGGTTTGGACTCACTTGACATTGTAAGCCCAGAATTGACCGAGTTAAATTCAACCAGCTGGTACCCAGGAAAAGCTTGTTTAAGAAGAGGATGAGTGACTCAATGGAAGAATTGGGTTGGGGGTCTGTGGCAGGAAGGGATCTTACTCAAGAACCGTCTTATTTAAACTCCTCGTGAATCAAGGAAGGTCAGGCTCAGAGGGGTTAAAGGGCCTTTTTCAAGGTCACGCAAGCAGTGTCTGGTGGGATCGGGGTGACGGTGAGTCCATCTGGGTTCAAGGTTGTTGCTATAAAGCTTCCCAGCCCCTTTTACCTGATCACGTACAAAAAAGCATGTTTCCCTCTGAAAGGAAGGCTGGGGGGTGTGGAGGCGAGCCTGGAGCTCAGGGAGCCCCTGCCCTGCCCCACTTTCCCCAAGGCCCAGAGATCAACCCTCCCTACCCTGCCCGGGAAGCTCCGTACGATGCCACTTTACCCTGCTTCTCTAAGAGCATGAAATACCAGCCTTTTGTTGAAAATCACAGAGCAAGAGCAGGTAAAATGTCTTTCTGTCTGAGGACAAAGTTGACCTGGCCCCACAGCCTTGCATGGAGCAGGCTATCAATCAGCGGCTGGCTTTTGATTGAGTGTCTCCTCCTAAGCAAGCTGTCGGGAGAGCAGATGGCTGGCCATGCGCTCCAGTCCCCCTGCCTGTCCGCCCGAATCCTTCAGGCAGCATTTGTTAAGTGCAGGTAGGATCCATGCACTTCTGACATGTTCTCATGTCGATGTATGCTGTTAGAAACACAGTGGCCCTAGAGTCGCATGTCCATCCCTTGGGCAGAGCTAAAAGCAGGGATGTGGCTTTGGGGAGCAGTTTACCCACAGTGAAGTGGGAGACAGACACCAGGCACTCCAGCACCCTTTCCTGAAGCCCAGACACATTTCTTCACTCACTCACATATGTAAGCAGCATTGCTCAAGACACCCACAACATGTAACTTTGGAATCAAGAAAGTAAGATGCTTGGGGATGGGTGTCCTCAAGTAGCTCTTGGAATCAGAGCAGCCTGGGCCCCCACCCTCATCCACTCCTGACCCCAGGTGCCACTTTAGAGGTCAAAGGTGAGAGTCACCTGGCATAACCCCAGCGGGGCCCATCCAGGTGGGACCAGGGTAGCCAGACTCTCAGGTGCTGGTGCTGAGCCAGCCACTCCCTGCCCACTTCAGAGACTCAAAAATGTTGAAGTGATTTTACCTGCTGAGCCTTTTCTCCAAAATCCTACCCCATTAGGGAGAATTGGCTTCCAAACCAAGATTCTGAAGGCATAATTTTCAGAAGCCAGCCCAGGGAGGTAGAGACGTACCGAGAGGGTGGGAAGTGCCTCCCGGCTGAGACCAGGGGCACATACCTCTGAACCTGTGGCTCAGCCTCAGAGAGAGGAACCTCCCCGGCCAGCTAAGAAAACAACAGCATTTCCCTTCCTGACTCAGGGAAGCTGTGGCCTGGCGGAGCTGACCAGGGTCCTGAAGGTGGCTGGCTGGGCGTTCACTCCAAGGTCTGAGGATGCGGGGGTGTGCGTAGGGGCTGGCTGAGGTTCAGATGTCCAGCACCCTTTGCCTGGATGGACAAATACTTTCACCACTGAGGCAAAGCTTCTAATTGAAGGTGAACCAAAAGTTTCTCCCCATAACAGGGGATCTTTAAAAAGACACAAAGAGGAGAACTTATGGAGGAAAAGCATTTTTTGGCCTGGGAAAGGAGGCTTACGGGTGTAAGGCTTGGAGGGGCCGTGTCCAGGACCACCCAGACCCAGCCATCTCTTTGCCAAGGTGTCTCAATAAGACACAGGCATAGCCCTTTCAGGGCAGCTTGCCACTAATTGGGACCTGGTTGGCTCTTCTCTGCAGGTATGTGCTCCCCTGTGTGTGTGTGTGCGCGCACACGTGAATGAATGCATCTGTCCAGCCACACTGCACAATCGCCATCCCTCCACCAGGCCCTCCTGGGGCCAAGAAAACTTCTCTCCCAGAGACCACGCAGAACCTCTCCAGGGGGGCACCAGCCAATCATCTGGGCAGCACCAGGAGAGGGGCTCTGAGGGTAATCGGGACCATGTAACCCATTGCTGGATTGGGATTTGGACCGCACATCCTGGGCAGAGCCAGGGAGCCAGGGAGGGCTTCCAGGCAAAACAAGGGAAGCTGGATCAGCGTCTTTTCTCCTGTGGTCTTCCTCTCAGTCTCTGGCCCTCCCATCTTCTCTCCTTTGTTTCCTCTTTTATTCTGAGGGAGAGGGAGGCAGGGAGGAAGGGAAGGAGGGTCAGGGGCAGCTGGGGCTTGGGGCCAGGGTGCTGGCTGCCCATTGTTTCCTGGACTTGCAACTCCAAAGGGCCAGAGTCTCCCAGTTCAGAGCATGGCACAGTGGCATCATTGAAAGGGCATTTTAATGTCACTCCCAGGCAGCCCGGCTCCCGAGGCTGGCAGGCTCTTCCGAGTACCATGGTGCCAAAGCAGCCCTCCCAGTTCGGCGCTCACAGACAGCCCTCCTCCTCCCCCAGAACTGCCAGCTCCAAGATGCATCTTTAAAATGGAGAATAGCAAGCAAGAGACCTTTCTCCGTGGAGCCATTGTTCAGGGAAGGACGAGCCCGTCTCAAATGCCCACGATCCCCACACAGGCACACCACCAGGCTCCTCACTCCCCTCCTGCCGGCCCGGCATGTGGCCACAGCCCCCCACGCCCTGCACGTTAAGCCAACAATGCACCCAGCTGGCTGGCACGCTGGCTGCCCTTCCCGGTCTCAGCCGCACGGTTCCCACCGCCTGTTTCCAGGGCCCCCAAGGGCAGCGTGATGCCCAAAGGGAGGCTGAGCCACGCAGGGGCGTGCTGGGGGGAGCACTGAGGTCCCGCCACCTCGGAAAATGCCCGGGGCGCGGCTATCCGGCTCTCACTCTTCCCCCTCCAGATGACAATAGCAGTCAAAAGCCCCCTGGAGCTCCCCTTTGAACTTCTCAGCAGGGAGTCCTAGGAGGAAGGGGGCAGCTGTCAGCCCTGCTGGGCCGGGGCTGGGGCAGCAGCGTCTCGGCTCAGCCTGCACCCCTCCCTCCCACCCAGGTCCGGCCCAGCACCCCGGCCCCGTCCCCGAAAACCCCGGCGCTCCGGGCGCCCAGGCCGGGGGCGCGGGGCGGCGCGGAGCCGGAGCCGTTCCGGACTTTGTGGGGCTCCCGGGGTGGGGGCCGGGCCGGGCGCTCGGCGGGGAGGAAAATGGCGTTGGATGCACGTACTTGAGTGAGTTCAGTGCCCATCAGGATGAGGAAGAGGAGGCTGAGGAGCTTCCGGGCCGGGTGCATGTCTTGCTGCCACCTCCAACGACCTGGCGCGCAGGGCCCTGGGTGCTGGCCGGCCGGCGGCTGCGTGGACCCGGACGCGCTCCGGCTCTGGCCCCGGCGGGCTCCGGGCTCCGGCGGCGGCGCCTGGCTCGTGTCCCCGCGCCTGGATTCAGCACCCGGAGCGGGCGGCGCGCGGGCTCTGCTGCGCGAAACCTCCGCTCTGCATATTTATCGCGTCCCGGTTCCGGCGCGTCTGCCTCCGGGCAGGGCTGGGCAGGGCTGGGCTGGGCGGGAGCTGCGCCCTCCCCTCTCCTCGCCTCCTAATGGCTCCCCCGCGCGCCTGGCATTGGCGGAGAGAGGCGCGCCCTGCGGAGCACGAACGCGCGCTCGGCGGCGGTGGGTGCCAAAAGTTTGCTCGGAAGGGGCGGGGGCGGGGGTGGCGCAGAGGGACCCGCGCGCCTCGCTCTCTCCCGGGGAGGAGGAGGGAGGGCGGCGGCCGCGGGCGAGCGGGCTGGGACAGGATGTGACATCAAAAAGGCGGGGGAAATTGAACTGGGATAGAGAACTCCATCCTAGCCGGCTCCAGGTCCCGGGAAGCGGGACAGAGGGGCTGCCCGCGCTGGGGACCTGGGCCCCTGGACAGGGGTGGGCGGAAGATTGGGAAGGGGAGTGGCAGCTGGGGGTGGGGGGAATTGGATGGAAAGTCTTGATGTCTGCGGAGTGACAGGAGATGAAAGCTGAATGGGTCCTTGGAAGTCACCCTTCAATGAGGTAAACTGAGGCAGAGACAGGAAGGATGTTTCCAGGAGGATGGTCAGGGAGGAAGCCGGGGTTAGAACCCTGGTCCCCGGGCACGCTGCCTGAGGGGTGGGGAGGTCAGCAAAGGGGTGGAAGCTGGGACAGGCATTGGGTGCTGGGCTCCTGTCCCAGGCAGGGCAAGTGGATGAGGGTCTGTCTGTGTGCTCCTGGGGGTGGACACACATGTGCCTCTAAGGGACCCTGTCGTGCATTGGGTTGTGACACAGCTCTGCCCACCCCCGGGTGCCTTTTCTGAATCAGGAACCTGAGAGAGCAGCTCTCCCGCCAGGATAGGGGCTGAGGGCACCAGGACGGGCAGAGCCAAGGGCATTCTGGAAGCCCCTGGCCCTAGTGGGAGAGCTGCTCTCTTGGGTCCCTGGTTCAGAGAACACATGCGGGGCAGGCAGAGCTGTGTCCCAACCCAACAGCACACAACAGGGCCCCTTATAGGCACAAAGGGATTCACCCTCAGGACTCCCTTGGCTCCGCCTGGCCTGGTGCCCTCCTCCCTTTTCCCCTCTCTATGTCCCCTCCCCTCCCCCTCCTTTCATGTGTACTCAGAGCCTTTGACCAAAGGAGCTGCCTTGGGGGCCACCTCTTCCGTTTAAATTCCCCATTTTGGGGAGGAGTCCCAAGTGCCTGTTTTCTGAGAAGCTAAGGTTGCAGCAGACGTCTACAATCCTCTCACCTGTCTGTTCTCCTTGTTTAATCTACGGAAATAAACTCTTTAAGAGAATCTCTGACAAGAAGAGACTCCAGACCCAATAATTGCAGAGAACAGAGCTGCCCAGTGTGATGTGGCCAGGCCCCCTGTGGCACCGATGAGGCCTCTGGAGTCCAGGGTGTCACGTACTGGGGTCACCCAGGGAGATCCAGAACAAGGGCAATGCCACCTCCTGTCCCCGTCACTGTGCCACCGGCATCTGGGAGGCACCCCCTGGGCATTAGATGCAGGAGCTGGGAATGTGTGCTGAAGAAGAGAAGATGGTAAAAGGGGCTTTCTGGCACAGCCCTGGCACCCTTAGGGCCTTTGCTGCATGGACTCTGTTCTCTGAGCCCCGGAGACAGGACTCCCACCAGGGCAACCAGGGTGGGCCAGCTTGTTGGTCTGGGTGGGTTTGCCAGCCCTGGACGAGTTTAAGCAGTGGCATTCCTGGTGAGGTGCCATGGCCCCGGAGGCAGGGTGGCACCCGATACTCTGCGTGTAGATGGTGCTGGGAAAAAACGGGGGGGTGCAGCTGTGGAGGTGTCTTTTCTCTCTGCCCCCCTCTAGTTTCTGCTCTCAGTGTCCTTGCTGCCCTGGAGTGGAGGAAACCTGCCTGCAAGCCCCTTGGGGATCATTGAGAGAGGCAGCAAGGGGCCGGAGAGGACCCTGCATTTGGAGCCGAAGGGCTGAGGCTTATCCTGCCTCTCTGGGTAGTGGCTGTCTGAGCCTCAGTTCCCACATCTGTCCAGTGGGAATGAATGATGCATATACTGCAGGTCTCAGGGGCCATTGAGGAGACCCAGGGAGAGAAGAGGCCCATTTTATCAATTCGTAAGAACTCTACAGCGTTTTCTGAGCATGCAGGGGGCACACGCAGCACACCAGGCCTCAACCCAAGTTCCTCCTTCAGCCTCCACATTGACGCTTGAGGTGGCCACTAATAAATGTCTGGCTGGGGGAGACACATGTGGCTCTAGGGCTGGAATGCCAAGCCCTGCCTTTGGGCTTTTGTTCCTGTGGGCTGGGGAGGAGGGCTGCATAGATTTGCTCGGGCGGACTGAGACCTCAGATCCAAGTTTAGCAAGGATTGTTTTTATTTTCAAAGTTACACAACATGTGAGCCGGAAAGTCCCCTTCTGAGTACATACCCGAGGGAGTGGAAAGCAGGGACGGAACGGGTATGTGCACACCTATGTTCATGGCAGCATTATTCATGAGAGCCAAGAAGTGGGGACAGGCTGGGTGTGGTGGCTCACGCCTGTAATCCCAGCACTGTGGGAGGCCATGGCAGGCGGATCACCTGAGGTCAGGAGTTCGAGACCACCCTGGCCAACATGGTGAAACCCCGTCTCTACTGAAAATACGAAAATTAGCTGGGTGTGATGGCAGGCGCCTGTAATCCCACCTAGTCGGGAGGTGGAGGCAGGAGATCGCTTGAACCTGAAAGGCAGAGCTTGCAGTGGGCAGAGGTGGTACCACTGCGCTCCAGCCTGGGTGACAGAACAAGACTCCATCTCAAAAAAACCAACAAGCAAACAAAAAAAGTGTGAACAACCCCCATGTCCATCAACAGATGCATGAACACACAAATGCGCTCCATCCATCCCACAAACTGTTACCAGCCATGAAGAGAAGGGAAATTCCGACATGACATGGATGAACCCTGAAGACCTTATGCTCTGTGAAATCAGCCACTCACTAAAGGACAAGTTCTGCAGGACTCCGCTTCTAGGGGTAGAGGAGTCAAATTCAGTAGTCAGATTCCCTCCAGTAGTCAATTCAGAGACCGGAAGTAGATTAGAGGCTACCTTGGGTTAAGGGGAGGGAGGATGGGAAGTGATTAGTTAATGGGGGCAGGTTTGAGTCTGGAGTGATGACAGGTTTTGAAGTTGACAGGTGATGGCTGGACAACATGGTGAATGTCCTCAGTGCCACTAACCTGTACACTCAAAAACGGTTAAAACGGTAAATTTTGTTATGCCTATGTAACCACAGTTAAAAAAATATAGTGATATAATGCACCAAAAACTATTAAATTGTACACCTCAAATGAGTGAATTGTGAGGTATGTAAACTAGAACTTAATAAAGCTGATTTTTAAAAAAAATACAGACTCGAGCAGCCAGTGTACACCTCAAATGAGTGAATTGTAAGGTATGTAAACTAGATCTTAATAAAGCTGATTTTTTAAAAAAAATACAGACTCGAGCAGCCAGTGTTGGCAATGCGGCTGCGTCACAGACATTCTTCTGCACATTTGATCAGGGAATGAAAATGTGCAGATGTAAGAGGGCGGCCTCTGAACTCAAGTGGTCTAGGGTCAAAGCCAGAGTCTCCCTCTTGGGAGCTATTGAGGCCTGGGGCCGGTTTCCCTCCCTGGGCCCCATTTATCTCCTGGAGGTGGACTGATGATGGCAGCCCCACCTCAGTGCCCAGCTGAGTGACATCAGGGAGCCACAGCCATGCACAATACCTAGAACCGTGCCTGGCACGTGGCAATGGCTAGAAAGGAGTAGACGTGTGAGCAAACGCTGGTGTCAGATGAGACCATCCTTCCCAGGCTCTGCAGCCTAGAATGTCAGATTGGACTGGAATGTAAAGAAGGAAGAGGAGCCCAAGTCAAGCTGAAGACGCCGACGCTGCTGACTTCGAGCGTGTTTATCTTCACCATGTGAGGCATGGTTTCCTGGAAGAACCTTCTGAGACTGAGAAGGGGGAGTCTGTGAAGACCATTAACCATCTGGAATTAGACGCTCTCTGTCCCAGGGTCCTGTTTCTGACAGTATCACCCACTTCCTGTTTTGAAAGGCTGGGTAATACTCAGCTCCTCTTTCTCTGACCACCCTATCCCTCCTCCCAATCTGTATTGCTTGTATTATTTGTGTCTTGTTGGTACTTTTAATATTTATATTTGCTCCTGCTATCCAAGCTCCTAGCTGTTTCGCTCTAGTTCTGGATTTTGGGGGATCTGGTGCCCACTCGGGCCCCGCGAGGAGGTTGCTCTGAGTTCACCGATTTAGAAGCTTGTGTTTTTCCTCTTCCCGTGGCGTTTCTATCTGCAAAATCAGGAAGCTTCCCAGAGCAGAGGCTCCATGAAGCAGTAGGCGTGGGGCCTGGGTCCTAAAGACCCAGTTGGTCTGGGGCAGCCGCCCACCTCCTCCACGCGAGCCCTGAGACCCGGAGCTGCCCTGGGACGAGGCCCAGTGGGTAGCCAGCATCAGCCCCACCTCGCTCTTTGGTGAGTACTGTGGGTCCTGGGACACCCCCCACCCGCCCCTCTCCTGCTGCATTCCCGATGGCAGCGGACACCCAAGAAGCAGCCACTTTCCCGCTGAGCTGCCTCAGGACACCAGCAAATCGATCTGCTTTGTGCTCCCCTAAGACAAGCCTCCTTCTACTGCTGAGCCCCATTAGAATGTGACAGAGCGTTGCCAAGGCAACAGCACTAACTCTCCCCTCCTCTCTGCAAATTTCCTAGCAAATGGGACCCAAAACCCACGCGATCAGCTGCCTGTGCCCTGAGCCTTCAGGCTGCCAGCTTCACCCTCTCCAAATCTGGCTGAGCCAAGTGAGCACCCAGACGGCCTCCCTGACCCCCGGGGACACCGGCCTGGAGAGGGGGGTGAGGGTGGACAGGCTGGCAGAGAACTCAGGCTGCCCTTCCTTACCAGCTCCCTGGACTTGTGCACGGCGACCAGCTGCTTCTGTCTGGAAGCCGTCAAGCAAGGAAAGGGCGGCCAGCTCTGCATCTGGGAGGACCTGGGTGCTGTGGAATTCTCAGCCCGACTGCATGGTGGGCACGTGCTGAGCTCATGCCAGTGTCTCACTAAGTCCTTGCAGCCTGGGGGCACATCTGATGCCCACGGAGCCATTTGTGTGCTTGCCGATGTTCAGCCAGGGCCCGGCAGCACCAAGCCCAGCGCCACGGTCTCCCCTCGTCACTTTCCCTGCTTGTCCAGCTGGGATTCCCCTGGAAGTCAATCCTGCGCTCTCAGCTCCCTGCCATTACCTGCCCTCCCATCTTCAAAATCACACCACTCTGTGGACAGGTCCCTGTTTGAATTCATGATCTCCTAGCCCAAGGGAGTCCTGAAAGCCTGCCTCAGACTCCCCTTGCCCACAGCCCCAACTCCCTTGGAGGGGCTTTAACTCATTCTCCCTGCCCCTCTGCCCTCCTCCTCACACCTCTCCCCCGGCACATGCAGATTCTCACCACACTGAGGAAGGCCCAGTCCAGCTCTCAGCTCCCATCACAAGATCCACAGCCCAGAGCCCCGCCTTGCCCAGCCTTGCTCCTTGCAGGAGGTGAATCGTCTCTGCCCCGAGGCAGGACTACCGTCCTGTGGGCCTGGGAGCTTGTCCCCTCCCTGTGCTGTCTCCCCACACCTGTCCTCCCTTCGCAAACATGTCGCCATTTTTGCCCATCTTCACCAAAGAAATGTCTTTCCTTTCCTCCCCTGCAGCCAGGCCCCGGCTCTGGCCCCTTCACAGAGATGCGTGTCCATATCCCGTCTCTACAGGCTGCTCCTCCATGCAGCTGTGGGCAAGCTCACCAGCGACTTCCAGGTCACCGCACCCAAACACAGGAAGGCCAGCTTCACCTGACTCGAGGGAACCAGTGGCCCTGAGCACAGGCTCTCTCCCTCCGCCCTGGAAGCCTTGCTTCCCCCAGGCCCTTTGCTGGGCCTCACCACCTCCCCACCTTCTACAGGTTGGGTGTTGCAGGGCCCCGTCCTCTGTGGCCCCCACCAGGTGCCTCCTCCAGCGCAGGAAAGGAACTCCCAGCGCTGCGCTGCCCCCACCCACACCTCAGCACAGCCCCTTCTCTGAAGTCCCAGGTGGCACCATAGCCCCTGCGCCCCACCTGAGAGTGCCCCCTGGTATCTAATGCTCTCATGCACGTGGCGAGTCTACAGCCTGGCCCTGTAGCCTACCCCAGACCCGGCCAGCTCCTGCCCACCTCCCCAGTCCAGGCAACAGCAGTTCCACCCTTCCTGTCGCCCAGGCCCAAGTTTCAGGAGCTGTGCGGGGCCACCACTTTCTTTCAAACCTCCGACCCAACTCATATGGAAGTCCTTCGGGCCAACCGCCAGAATTATGCGGTACCCCCCCACACAGCCGTGAACCACTCAGCTGCGTCCTCCCGGCCTCCGCCCTAACCCTGCAGCCAGAGTGGATTTACAGATGCTTCCCTGAGGTCCCCACCCTGCAGAGGATTCCCATGGGCTGAGAGCCCTCCGTCCTCTGTCACGAGGTCCCCACCACCTCTTGTACCGGCCCCCATCCTCTCTCCCCCGCTCAGTCCTGTCCCCCTGCACTGTCCTGCCCTGAGGCTCCTTGGGGACATACCTGCTGTCCTGCCAGGAGCCTGCTGTCCCCGCAGCCGTGTGAATCCTGCCCCAGCTTCATTCAGGCCCTGCACTCTGCTTTGTTTTCTTAGCTCTTCTGACCGTCTGTGTAGTAAGGCTCTCTCTCCCTCACTAGAACTCCCTGAAGGCAAATGGAGGCCTAGCGAGGGAGAGAGAGCGTTATTACATCCGACAGGGCTGACAATAAGAAAATATCCCAACCCTAGACGCTTCAGGCAACCGAGATGCTTTCTCTCCAAGTTCTGCAGGCGAGAAGTCCCAGGTGAAGGTGTCAGCAGCGCTGACCTCCCTCTAGAGGCTGCAGGGGAGGATCCTCCCAGCCTCCTGCAGTGTCTGGGGGCTCTGGGTGTTCCCTGACCTGGGGCTGCTCCAGTCTTCAGGCAGCTCCTCAAGCTGTCTCCACCGCATCTCCACGTCCTTTGCTCCTCTGCTTGTGTCCCAGCCCCCAACGTGTCTCCCCTCTGTATCCCACCATGTCTCCCATGGCGTGTGTCTTCCCCCACCCTGCATGTGTCTCCCCCCACAGGTCTCCCCCCTGCATGTGTCTCCCCCCACAGGTCTCCCCCCTGCATGTGTCTCCCCCTTGGCATGTGTCTCCCCCAATGCGTGTGTCTCCCCTTGACATATGTTCCCCCTCTGCATGTGTCTCACCCAACCGCAGGTGTAACCCCCCACCACATGTGTCTCCCCCTCCTCTTATATGGACACTTGAATTTCACACCCAAGGGAGAAGCCAGGAGGATCTGAAGACTCTGGATATGGCCACATCGGCAGCCCACTTCTTCTGAATAAAAGCTCATCAAGGTTCGTGTCCAGCTTTAAGGATGAGAATGTGGAGATCCTGGAGGGCTGTTACTCAGCCAACTTCAGGGACAGACGGAAAACAAACAGGCAGGCAGATAGAAATTTGGTACATGGCGGCCATGGCTGAGTGCTGCGAGCCTAATGAATAGAACGCTGGGCCCAGAGTCACTTGGCAGTGTTTTGGGGAAGGTGACCCATGAAGAGGGGAAGAGCATCCATGCAGAGACCTTGGGGTGAGAGTAGATGTCTTTGGGGAAAGGTTGGGGGTTGATAGCAGCAGGACTAGTACAGGGGGAGGGCATGGGGAGTGGGCAGGGCCGTGCCAGCCCTGAAAAGACCGTTAGCTGTTGGTCTCATGAAAAGGCAGCCACTGGGGTTTTGAGTCAGGGGGTGACAGTGTCTGATTTGTGCTTTGAAAACCCTGCCTCTTTGTAGAGAACGGATAAGGAGGATTCACTGGGCGCTACAAGAAGGGGGGCTTCAGTCCAGAGTTCACTGGAAGGGGTCACATAGGTAACGACACAGCTTACGTGTTTGGTTTGGGGACTCTGGGTGGGTAAGGGGTTTTCATTGCACAAAGACAGAGAAAGTCAGGGTAAGGGAAGGGAGGTGAGGAACAGTGTGAGGCATTGCAGGTGTGAGAGCCTGGGAGGAGGCCCCAAGTGGAGATGCCAAAAAGGAGGTTGGACATGGCTGTCTGCTGTCCAGGGCCCAAGCACAGGGGAAGACTGACCAGTGGGGAAAGACAGAACCCCTGGGGCTGGAGCGGCTCCCCTGAGGGCAAGCAGGATGGGAGCTGAAGGGCAGAGAGAGGTCCTCCACAGAGCCCAGGTCCAGGGAAGTGGGGCCGGTCAGGGGCCGGTCAGGGGCCGGTCAGGGGCCGAGGGAGCAGCCCTAGAAACTATCATGGAGGATGCTTTGTGGACGGCCTTGGTGGGCTACACTGAGCTGGCATGGTGCCCAGTAGGCTAAGAGGAGGGCTCAGGTCCCAGGTCATGGCCCTGGCATGGTTCTTGTTATTCAGAACCAGTGTGAACCCCAGAGGGAAGTCTTGCCTGCCCAACCCTGAGCCAGGACGTGTTGCTGAGTTGCCATTGTTGGACTGGACCCCAACTCAGTGCCTCCTGATTCTTGCCTGAGAGCCCAGCCCAGATCCTCAAGCGAAGGGCTTGGTGGGTATGGTTTGGCTGTGTCCCCACCCAAATCTCATCTTGAATTCCCACACGTTGTGGGAGGGACCTGGTGGGAGGTAATTGAACTTGGGGGCAGGTCTTTTTCGTGCTGTTCTCATGATAGTGAATAAGTCTCATGAGATCTGATGGTTTTATAAGGGGGAGTTCTCCTGCACAAGCTCTCTCTCTCTGCCTGCTGCCATCCATGTAAGACGTGACTTGCTCCTCCTTGCCTTCTGCCATGTTTGTGAGGCCTCCCGAGCCACACGGAACTGTTAAGCCCTTTAAACCTTTTTCCTGTATCAATTTCCCAGTCTTGGGTGTCAGTTTATTAGCAGCAAAAAACAGACTAATATGGTACATTGGTAGCAGCAGAGTGGGGAGCTACCATAAAGATACATGAAAATGTGGAAGTGACTTTGGAACTGGGTTGCAGGCAGAAGTTGGAACAGTTTGGAGGGCTCAGAAGAAGACAGGAAAATGTGGGAAAGTTTGGAACTCCCTAGAGACTTGTTGAATGACTTTGACAAAAATGCTGATAATGATACAGACAATGAAATCCAGGCTGAGGTCGTCTCAGATGGAGATGAGAAAATTGTTGGGAAGTGGAGCAGAGGTGACTCTTGTTATGTTTTAGCAAACAGACTGCCAGCATTTTGCTTCTGCCCTAGATATTGGTGGAATTTTGACCTTGAGAGAGATGATTTAGTGTATCTGGTGGAAGAAATTTCTAAGTAGCAAAGCATTCAAGAGGTGACTTGGGTGTTGTTAAAGGCATTCAGTTTTATAAGGGAAGCAGAGCATAAAAGTTTGGGAGATTTGCAGCCTGACAATATGATAGAAAAGAAAATCTGATTTTTCTGAGGAGAAATTCAAGCTGGCTGCAGAAATTCACATAAACCACAAAAACACGAATGTTAATCCCCAAGACAATGGGAAAATGTCTCCAGGGCATGTCAGAGGTCTTCACAGAAGCCCCTGCCATCACAGGCCCAGAGGCATAGGAGGAAAAAATGGTTTCATGGCCTAGGTCCAGGGTCCCCATGCTGTTTGCAGCCTAGGGACTTGGTGCCCTGTGTCCCAGCCACTCCAGCCATGGCTGAAAGGGGCCAACATAGAGCTTGGACCATGGCTTCAGAGGGTGCAAACCCCAAGCCTTGGCAGCTTCCATGTGGTGTTAGCTTGAGAGTACACAGAAGTCAAGAATTGAGGTTTGGGAACCTCCACCTAGGTTTCAGAGGATGTATGGAAACATCCTCTGGTGCCTGGATGTCCAGGCAGAAGTTTGCTGCAGGGGCAGGACCCTCATAGAGAACCTCTGCTAGGGAAACGTGGGGTTGGAGCCCCCACATAGCCCACTGGGCCACCACCTCATGGAGCTGTGAGAAGAGGGCCACCATCCTCCAGACCCCAGAACGGTAGATCCAGTGACAGTTTGCACTGGGTGCCTGGAAAAGCCATAGACACCCAACGCCAACCCATGCAAGCAGGTGGGAGAAAGGCTGTACCCTGCAAAGCCACAGGGGCGGAGCTGCCCAAGACCATGGGAACCCATCTCTTGCATCAGCATGACATGGATGTGAGACGTGGCATCAAAGGAGACCATTTTGTAGCTTTAAGATTTGACTGCCCTGTTGGATTTTGGACTTGCAAGGGGCTTGCGGCCCCTTTGTTTTGGCTAATTTCTGCCATTTGGAAGGGCTGTATTTACCCAATGCCTATATTCTCATTGTATCTAAAAAGTAACTAACTTACTTTTGATTTTACAGGCTCATAGGCAGAAAGGACTTGCCTTGTCTTAGATGAGATGGTGGACTGTGGACTTTTGGGTTGATGCTGAAATGAGTTAAGACTTTGGGGGACTGTTGAGAAGGCATAATCGGTTTTGAAATGTGAGGGCATAGAATTGGGAGGGGCCAGGGGTGGAATGGTATGGTTTGGCTGTGTCCCCACGCAAATCTTATCTTGAATTCCCACGTGTTGTGGGAGGGACCTGGTGGGAGGTAATTGAATCATGGGGGCAGGTCTTTCTCGTGCTGTTCTCCTAATAGTGAATAGGTCTCATGAGATCTGATGGTTTTATAAGGGGGAGTTTCCCTGCACAAGCTCTCTCTTTGCCTGCTGCCATCCATGTAAGATGTGACTTGCTCCTCCTTGCCTTCCGCCATGATTGTGAGGCCTCCCCAGCCACATGGAACTATACATCCGTTAATCCTTTTTCCTTTATAAATTACCCAGTCTCAAGTATGTCTTTATCAGCAGTGTGAAAACAGACTAACACAGTGGGTTTCTGTGGTGGGATTTCTATGCTGGTAGCCTGCCTGGTACTCAAGTTTCCTCCTGGGAGAGGCAGAGGGGAGGAAAGGTGCCTTTACTAAAACTGAATGTGGACCACGGTGCTGGGGGCTGTGAGTGTGTTTGCCTGTGCATGCATGGAGTGCATTCTGGCTTCATCTATATTCACACCACCCTGCTCTCCTTAAAGTGAGGAAATTGGGTCTCAGACATACTAAGTCTGTGCCCTGTGGTGTGGCAGAGCCGCATTCTGTTGGTTTCTAGACCTCCTCTTCTTCCCTGATCCCACGTCTCCTCATGAAGGCCAGGCTCACCTTTGATCTTGTAACCCCCACTCCCAGGGCTGGAGACCTGCTTCTGAATTCCACGCTTGTAGCCAAGAGCCACCTGGGACATAAACAGAGTGTGAGAGAGCCACTGCTTGCTGAACAGTTAACTTGTGCTGGGCCTTGAGCTGGGCTCTTCACAGCAGGAATCTTCTCCCTCCTTGCTCTATGGGGAGGGCACTGCTGTTGCTTCATTTTACAGATGAAGAAACTGAGGCAGAGATGGAGAATTGCTGGCTCTAGGTTACAGGGCCAGGAGTGGCTGAGGCTGCCTCAAACCCAGGACCCTTGGGATTCAGAGCTGGGATATGCCCCCAGCTCCCTTGTTATAGCATCCCTCTCCTCCCCTGGGGTCTCCCTCAGCCCCAAATATCCATTTGCAGAGATAGCCACTCAGAGAAGTCTGAAGTTTCACCTGCTTGGTTCCCCAGGGTGCAATGTGAGAACAAAGCTCTAAAAAAGTCCAAAGCCTATTAAATGCACTAGTGAAGGGCATTGGTTTAAGAAAAAGGCAAAAGGAAATAAGACACATCAATTTAAACGGCCTTTCCGGCTAGCATTTTGTTAGCACCAATCCAGGGGGGTTAACAACAACAACAGAAAGAATGGAGATGGTCTGATAATTCTGCACCAAGCCTGCTATTTAGGAAAAGCCTCTGGGGGCCTTCTTGGTGATGCCAATGCATGGAAATGAAGCAGGCCATCGCTTGACCTCCACAACGCCCTCTTCTAAAATCTGTGCTTAAAATGGAGAGGCTCTGCTGAGACTTGAGTGGCCGCTGCAAGCCGATGCGGGGGCTGAGACTGAAAGCGAAGTGCTTCCAGGGCTTGTGAGGCGCCCACCCTGTAGAAAGGCTAACGGGAGGCCGTTGGTGGACTTCAGTTTCGTGAATAATGGTTCTGCTTCTGCTGGCGCCAGCATCCCATTTGCTTCTGAATTCGCTGACAGGGCACAGGTTCAGGGAAGTGCCGGAGGAGCAGGAAGGCTGAGGCTGTGGTCGTGGTGGCCTCTGGTCCTTCGTGCCTGGGGTTGCAGCCCCAGCCTCATCCTCACCCCCACAGCATTGCAGGACTTCGAGGTTAGTGCTGGGACTTCAGGTGCTTTGCACAACTAAAAAATTAATAAACAAACTGGACACGCAGACTTCCTTAAGGTGAAGGGTCAGAGAGGCCTGCGGGATCTGGGAATATTGATCTGCCAGGCACCATTTGCATTGTTATCTTCCTGTACCAACGCTGTCCCGCTCCACCAGGTGGTCTTTCGAGGATTAGCCTCAGCTTTGATCTTGTCATTCCTGCTCCCAGGGCTGGAGATCTGCTTTTGAATTCCACCCGTGTAGCCAAGAGCCATCAGGGATGTAAACAGATCGTAAGAGCTGCTGCTTGCCGAACAGTTAACTTGAGCCAGGCCCTGCCCTTAGCTCTTTGCAGCAGGAATCTCCTCCCTCCTCACCCTGTGGGGTGGATGCTCTTTCCCCTGGACCACAGGGGAAGGGAAGGGGATCTGGAATCCAGAGAGCATTTGGTTGGCCCTGGCCCATATGGGAACCCCATGCAGGTCCCGGTCTCTGCGCTGTTGAGACAGCCCTCCTGGCTTGGTCTGCCTGCTTCGCTTTGTGGGGGGCATGCCTCCTTTGGCAGGACCATGGGACTCTGCATCCTGGGAGACACGTGGGCATTGGGAGAGAGGGAGGGGGAGGCAACAAACAAGGCAGATGGTGCTGAAATGCCAGGTGGGGAATCCTCCTCATGCCCGAGTCCCTTATTCCTGGGCCAGCCTCATCCTGTGATTAAGTTGCACTTAGTTGAGACCCTGAGTCAATGACATCATTGAGGTTCATTGCCTCTGCAAGTCCCTCTTCCTCTCCGGGACTCTCTGAGAGTGGCCGCAGGGTGACACCCAGGCTTCGGTTGGAGTGGCCAGAGCCAGTGTGTGCCCTAGCGTAGATGGCCCCAGCGGTCGCTTCACAGTTCCCTGGTCCACCCTTGCCCCAAATGACCAAAGATATCGGCCATCTTCTTGTGTGCATATTGGCCCTGTGCGTATGCTCTTGTGATGTGTCCAGCTATTCTGCCCATTTTATAATAGAAATTTTTGCCTTCTCTGTGAGTTGTAAAAGTTCTTCCTACATTCGGGGTATAAGTCTTTTGTCAGATAGATGTATTTTCAATACTTCCACTCTGTGCCTTGCCCTTTGTTTTGTTTATTTGTTTTCTTAATGGTGTCTTTCAAAGAGCAAGAGTTTTCCATTTTGATACAGTTCACAGTTATATTTTGTGGTTTGTGTTTTTGGAAACAAATCTAAGAAATCTGTGCCCCACAGTTGCAAATATTTCCTCCTTTGTTTTCTTCTAGAAGTTTAGTATTAGCTTTTGCACTTTGACCTATGACTTGAGTTTTGCTTTTGTATATGGTGTGAGGTGAGGGTCAATGTCCATTTTCTCTTCATAAGTGTACCCCATAATTCCAGCATTTGTCAAAAAAACCTTTTCTTTTCCCATGAATTGTCATTGCACTTTTGTTAATCACGAACTTCACAAATGTGTGAAAATATTTCTGCACTCTCTGTTAGGTATCAGTGATTTATATGTGTAACCTTTTGCAAAATCCTCACTGTCTTGCTTTTTTTTTTTTTTTTTTTTTTTTTTTTTTTTTTTATTTTTTTTTTTTTGTGAGACAGAGTCTTGCTCTATTGCCAGGATGGAGTGCAGTGGCGCGATCCCGGCTCACTGCAACTTCCATTTTCCGGTTTCAAGCAATTCTCCTGCCTCAGCCTCCCTAGTTGCTGGGACTACAGGCATGCACCACCACGTCCAGCTAATTTTTTGTATTTTTAGTAGAGATGGGGTTTCACCATGTTGGCCAGGATGGTCTCTATCTCTTGACCTCGTGATCCGCCCACCTCAGTCTCCCAAAGTGCTGGGATTACAAGTGTGAGCCACCATGTCTTGCTTATTATACATTTACAATAAATCTTAAAATATGATGAGTTTAAGCCTTCCACTTTGTTCTTGTATGTTTTCAGGGGTGAAGCACATAATCTGACGTCCACATGTATTTGGGTTGTATATCCTTCATATTAGTAAAAATGCTGATCTAGTGGAGCTACTTTTAACATTTATATTTATGCTTATTTTTCAATTATCTTTTACCTTTAAATCTTTTTAGGTTAGCGTCCACCTTTAAATCTTTCTGAAAACTGCTTTTACTGATGTATATGTGTGTCATATATATATATATATATATATGGTATATATATGTGGGTTTATATATCACACACTTTGTATATATACCTATAACCTGATGAATGTTTGCAAACTGAACACATCCATGAATCCAGCACAAGTTAAATAAACAGAGGAATGTTCCCAGCCCCTGAGAATGCTTTTCATGCCCCTTTCCAGCCCCTAACCCTGGAGGGCTCACCACTCTGGATTTTTAACCTTACTTTTGCTTGTTTTGTGCATTATGTACATGAAACATAGAGTATCTCCATTTGATGATGTGATTTAAGTAGAACTATACTTGGAAAGCTCATAATTACAAGATTATTTATATTTAGCACCAAAGACATTTCCCATTTGATCCAAGTAGAATTAGTCTAAGGGTTTCTGCCACTTGCTTAATGATAGGAATGACAGAGCTGTCATTAAAATGTAGACCCCAGGTTCCTTTGCTCACAATTCAAATCCAGTGGAGTGATCTGGGCCTGGAAATGCATATTTATTCATTGCTTTTATACTTATTTTTAATTGACACATAATAATTGCCCATACTTATGGGGAACAGTGTGAGATTTTAATACATGTACACAGTGTGTAATGATCATTTGATTTCAGGATGATTAGCATACCCATCGCCGCAAACATGTGTCATTTCTATGTGTTGGGAACATTTGAAATCCACTCTCCTAGCTATTTCTTAAATTGTTGTTAATTAATTACAGTCATCCTAGGTGCTATAGAGCCCTGAACTCACTCCTCCTTCCGAGCTGTCCGTCTACATCCCTTAACCAACTTTTGACGACCCCATAACCCTTGCAATTTTGTTCTGTTTGAAAATTGCCTTGGCTGTTCTGAGTCATTACCATTTTCATGTAAGTTTTTAAATCATGCTGTCGATTTCTCCAGAATGCCTGCTGAAAACTTGCTTGGGTTGCACTGAATCTACAGATCAAGTTAGAAAGGACTGACCTTTGGACAATGCTGGGGTTTTCTCATACACAGATAGGGCCTGTCTTCTATTGACTTAGGTCAGTTTCTCTCAGCAGTGTTCCATGGTTTTCCGTGAGGAGAGTTACACTTTTTTTGTCAGATTCATTCCTTTTGTGGGTTGTGGTGCTATTGTAAGAGTAATTTTTAAAATTTCACTTTCTAATGGTTTGCTCTTAGGATATAAACTGTGACTGATTTCCATATCTTGTATCTTGCAACTTTACTACATGCACTTATTAATTCCAGTAATTGGTTTATAGACTTCTTAGCATTTTTTATACAAGCAATTATTTTACCACAAATAGGAACTGTTTTATTTCTTATCAAATCCGTATGCTTTCATTTCCTTGTCTTCCTTTTGCAATGACTAGAATTTCAAGTAAATGTTTGAATAGAGGTGTTGAGAGCAAGAACACTTGTCTTGTTAAAAGTCTTATAGGGAAGGCATTCAACACCATTAAGTGTGATAACTAGCTACAGATTTTACATAGCTACTGTTTATTCTCTATAAAGGGTACTCTTTATAAAGCGATCCTTTAGTCTACCCTTATTCTTCTTTCTCTGGGAGTTTATGATTGGATATTTCATCTTTGTCTAATGATTTTCTGTATCTATTGAAATGATTGCATGATTCTCTCCCTTCTTTTATTCTGTTAATATGGTGAGTGACACTGATTGAGTTTCAAATGTTAAACCAACCTTGCATTTTGAGACAAAATCTACTGTTCATAATGTATTGTTACTTGTATATGTTGTTAGATTTCCTGAGTGGCTAATATTTTGTTAAGGATTTTTGCGTCTATGTTTGTAAGGAGTATTGGCTTATAGTATTTTTTTTTTCTTGTGATGTCTTTGTTTTGGTATCAGGATTGCACTAGCCTCATAAGGCAAGGTGGGACATTTTCTCTTCTCTTCTTTCTGAAAGGGTTTATATATATTCAGTGTTATATCTTCTTGAAATGTTCTCAGAATTCAGGAGTGAAACCATCCAGGCCTGAAATTTTCTTGGTGAGATTTGTTTTTCTTTTTTTAAAAAATATTTTTAAAATAGCTATACAGATATTCAGTTTTTCTCTTTCACATAATGTAAATTTTGGTAGGTTGCCTTTTTCAAGGCATTTCCCTTTTTATCAAAGTTGCCACATTTGTTGCCCTAAAGTTGTTCATGATATTCTCTTATATTCTAATGTCATTGAGTTTGTTTGCAAATATTTATTCATAATATCTCCTCATGTTTTTAACATCTATAAGATCTGAAATAACATTCCTTCTTTTATTCCTGATATTGACAATTTATGTTCTTCCTCATTTTTTTCTGCGTAAGTTTAGGGCTTTGCCATTTGTTTAATCTTGTCGAAGAATAAATTTTTAGCTTTGTTAATTTTCTCTATTTTTGATTAGTTTCCTATTTCCTTGATTTCCTTTCATATTGTTATTATTTTCTTCCTTCTACTTCCCTAGACTGATTTTGCTCTTCTCTTAGTTCTTGAGAGAGAGAGAGAGAGAACTTTAGATTTTGATTTTAAATCTTTATTCATTTCAGATGCAAACATTTTAAAGCTATAAATTTCCCTCTATGCGCTGCTTTAACTAAATCCCCTAAATTCATACGTCATACTTTCATGATCATTTTTTGAACTATCTTCTAATTTCCCTTGTGATTTCTTCTTTGACCATGAATTATCTAGAAGTATGTTGCTGACACCCATATGTTTGGGAGTTTCCCAGATATCTTATTGTTATTTATTTCTAAGTTAATTCCATTGCAGTTAGAGAACATGCTTTGTATGATTTCAAGTCTTTAAAATGTGTTATATTTGTTTTATGGCTCAGAAATGACCTGTCTTGCTGAGCAGACCATGTGTACTTAAAAAAAAATGTCTGTCTTTTGGTTGTGGGTGTAGTGCTCAATACATATCAATTATATCAATACAACTGATAGTATTGTTCATTACCAACTCAGAACAAGCTCCTCAGTGTTCCGTTGACTTTTTCCTCCAGTTCTTCTGAGGGGTGCCAACATCTCTTACGACAATCATGGAATCTTCCTTTAGTTTTGTAATGTTTGTTTCATGTATTTTGAAGCTCCGTTATTAGATGCACGCACATTTCCAATTATGTTGTCTTCCCAATAAATTAACCCTTTGATATCTGTGAAATTTCTGTCTTTATCTTTGATAACATTCTTTGTCTATTTTATCTGACATTAATGAAGCTGTTTTTACTTCGTGGTCTTACTGTTTGCAAGGCATATGGTTTTTCATCCATTTGCTTTCAACCATTGCCTTTGTATTTGAAATGCTTCTCTTATAGAGAGTATGTAGCTGGACCTCGCTTTTTTATTTATTTTTCTTTTTTTCTCTTTTCTTTATTTTTATAATTCAGACTCCATAGAAACTGTCAAAAATTGCCAATGCCAACTACATTTCAAGTCATCATGGCAGGGTATTGGGAAAAGTTTTCAATTAGCAATAATCAAGCCTCGGATAAACCTCGTTGGCTATGATACTGCCGCTGCACGAAGCTTGCTTTTTTAATTTTTTAACAATCACCTGGACTACTGTCTTACTACTTGTTTTGTTTTTTCTCTATTTTTATTTTTGTGTGTGTCTCTCTCCCACTTTCCTACCTTCTTTTGGATTATTTGATTACTTTTTGGAATTTCATTATACTTTACCTGTTGACTTTTCGTGATACGTTTTTGCTTTATTCTTTCAGTGGTTATGCTAAGGATTATGATACACGACATGGCGTGGCTGTGTCCCCACCCAAATCTCGTCTTGCATTCCCACGTGTTGCGGAAGGGACCTGGTAGGAGGTGATTGAATCATGGGCCAGGTCTTTCCCATGCTGTTCTTGTGACAGTAAGTTTCACGGGATCTGATGGTTTGCATAAAGGGGAGTTTTCCTGCACAAGCTCTGTTTTTTGCCTGCTGCCATGTATGTAAGATGCTATTTGTTTCTCCTTGCCTTCTGCCCTGATTGTGAGGCCTCTCCAGCCATGTGGAACTGTGAGTCATTAAACCTCTTTCTTTTGTAAATTACCCGGTCTCAGGTATGTCTTTATCAGCAGCGTGAAAATGGACTGATACACACACATTCCTTTATTTTTCAGTCTGGCTAATATTGTACCACTTAACAATCCTGTGGAGACTTCCACACCCTTATCCTTATATGATAATAATCAAATGAGTAATTTCATAAACATTGCAAACCCCATAAGACCCAGTATGCTTTTTAATGCCTTTTCATTTCTTTTTTTTTTTAACAAAAAGTGTACTGGGTCTTATGTGCTTTAATACATAAGACCCCAGTGTTTTAAGTTAGTTAAAGCACTGGGGTCATATGTGCTTTAACAAAATTAAGGGAGAAACAGTCTTTTTCTGTTTACCTCTGTTCCCTATTCCTGTTGCTCTTCTTTTGTTTCTGAAGACCGAGATTTCCAGCTCACGTTGTTTTCTGTCTGCAGAGGAAGTTTCTTCCGCATTTCTTGCCGGCAAAGTCTCCTGAGAAAATGCTATTTTAGTTTTCCCCTCACTGGAAATGCCTTTACTGTTCGTTGTTGACGAATATTTAACAGGATATGGAGTTCTGGGTTGAGAAGGCTCTTTTCTTACGTCCCTGATTTCGGATGAGAAGGCGGAGGTCATTTGTGTGGTTGTTCTCCTCTCCTTTTTCTCTTCCATCTTTCAGTGTTTTCTCTTTATCTTGGGTACAAGCCACTTGCCGCTGTGCCTAGATGTGAGTTTCTGCAAACATATCCTGCTTGGAATTCCTTGTGCTTCTTGAATCATAAATTTATCCTTTCCCCCAGTCTCATGAGTTTGGAGACATTTTTCCCCCATTTTTTTTCCTTTCCCATAATCTCTCCTCTCCTTTTGTGATTCCAATACTTGTTTGTGAGATTTTCCAAAAATAAGTTTCTGAGGTGTGATTCGTCCTTCTAGCCTCTTCTCCCTCTCTCCTTTGGACTGGATGACTACCACAGTTCTACAGCAAGACAGTTCTACATTCAAGGGCACAGGCTCTCCCCTCTGTCACCTCCAACCTGCTGTTGACTCTGTCAGGCACAGTTTTTTCTTCTGCTTTATTTTTGAGTTCTAACATTTCCATTGGATACTTTTTGCACATTCTGTATCTCTGCTACAATTTTTTTTGTTCCCATTTGCTATGAGAATGTTTTCCTTTTCAACACTGAGTGTAGTTAAAAATAGCTGTTCTTGTCTAGTAATTCCAACATTCAGTTCATCCTGAGATTCATCTTGGAGTATTTTTCCTCATAAACGAGTCACATCAGCCGGGCGTGGTGGCTCACACCTGTAATCCCAGCACTTTGGGAGCCCAAGGCAGGTGGATCATGAGGTCTGGGGTTTGAGATCAGCCTGGTCAACATGGCATGGTGAAACTCCATCTCTACTAAAAATACAAAAATTAGCCGGGTGTGGTAAAACATGCTGTATTCCCAGCTACTCTGGAGGCTGAGGCAGGAGAATTGCTGGAACCCAGGAGGCAGAGGTTGCAGTGAGCCTAGGTGGTGCCACTGCACTCCAGCCTGGTGACAGAGCAAGATGCCATCTCAAAAAGCAAAACAAATAAAAAGAGTCACCTCTTCCTGACTTCAACATTCAAATGTTGAATAATTTTGAAGGCTATCACTTCTATGTTGTGAGATTCTGGATTCTGTTATATTGCTCTGAAGAGGGTTGACATTTTTGTTTTAACAGCCAATTTACTTAGTTAGAGCAAAACTGCAAATGCTGTCATGTCAGTAGTTGGCAGGTGTGTGAGTCAGGGTTCTCCAGAGAAACAGAACCGATGGGGTCTGTAGAGGGAAAGAGATTCAGGAAGAGGACTGGCTCACATGGCCGTGGAACCTGAGAAGCTCCAAGGATCTGCCACCTGCAAGCTAGAGACCCCGGAGAGCCCATGGTATAAACCCCAGGCCGAGTGTCTCAGCTCCAGCATTCAGGCAGAGAGAGGGCATTCTCCCCCCTCCTCCCTTTTTATCTTTAGACCCTTGAAGGGTTGGATGATGCCCACTGGCATGGGGAGGGCCGCTGGCTTTGCTGAGTTCACTTATTATAACAGTGTGAGAATGGCCTCATACAAGTGTGGGCCAAGTTTCACGTTTCTCCAGCTTGATCTCCTCCAGAAACCCCCACAAGCACACCCAGAAATCATGTTTAGCCAGAGACTTGGGTACCCCATAACCCAGTCAAGTGGATGCATACAATTAACTGTCACAGTGGGACCCCAAATCTCACTTTAAGCTGCTTCTCGTCAGTTTCACGTGCATGCTTCAGGGTCCAGCTGGAGTCCTGGGCAGAGTTTTTATACGGAATGGGGGGTTTTCAGTGTCCCTTCTTGGCTTTCGCATTTTCTGGGTTTCCACTCACTCTCCACCAGCTTGCTGACTCAGGGCTCCTTCCTGTGCTTCCTCCCGCCAGAAGGGTGGCAGGTTTTCCCACCAGAGCCCTAGTGGTCATACTCTGCTCCTTGACCGTAAGCCCTCTGGACAAGCCGGAGAAACACGAAACTCACCTCACACTTGTATGAGGCTGTTCTCGCACTACTGTAAAGAAAGATCTGAGACTGGGGAATTTACAAAGAAAAGAGGTTTCATTGGCTCACGTTTCTGCAGCCTGTACAGGAAGCATGGTGCTGGCGTCTGCTTGGCTTCTGGGGAGGCCTCAGGAAACTTACAGTCATGGTGGAAGGCAAAGGAGAAGGAGGCACGTCTTCCACGTGCAGAGCAGGAGCAAGAGAGATCGCTGAGGAGGTGCCACACATTTCTAAACAACCAGGTCTCCCGAGAACCCACTCACCATGCAGTATCAAGTGCGGAGGGTGTTACAGCATTCATGAGAACTCTGCCCTCCCCATCCAGTCACCTCCCACCAGGCCCCGCCTCCAACACTGGGGATGACAGTTGAAGGTGAGATTTGGGTGGGGACGCAGACCCACCCCACATCAACACGCACCGCCTGCTCACTCCAAGTCCCGTCCAGTACCTGCCTGTGTGTGTTCGCTCCCACAGCCTTCGGGCCATTGTGATTTTGCGTTTCACTCAGCATTTGGTTACTTCTTGTGAGAAGATGGTTTGTTGGGAGTTTCTTTGTCTGTCTTGGAAATGAAACCCTGAAAGCCATTTATTGTTTACCAGCGGGAGGGGCAGACAAGGAGAAGCGTTTTTATTTTCAAACACAGACAGCCCTGGTCCTCTTTTGTTTACCAGCCCAGCCTTTCACGTGTCTTGCCACTCTGCCTTTTTTCCTTGGCCACCAGAAGCAGCCAGGAGGTGTTTTGAATATTCTGTCTGGAAACTTGGTAGGTAGCTCACTGAGTTTATGAAGGTGATTTCTAATTTCCCACGAAGCCACAGTGGTACCAGGCTTTCTGCCAGGACACGACAATGGTCTTGTGTCCCCAAGCCGCTGTTAGCATTTCCCTTTCCTCCCTCTCAGCCCTTGCTGTCAGCCTCGCCCCTTGTGTGTCCACAGACACTCTCAGGTCTGGCCACACTTTGCTTCCCCTCAGCGGCTGGCCTCAGAGCTAGTCAGGTGTGTTAGGTTTTGCACATGCCGACACCTCCTCCAGGCCCTGTAAGCGATTCCGTACCTGTAATGCATAACAAGTCATTCCACACCTGGTGCTCAAACAGCAGTAATCGTTTATTTTAATTACCAATCTGCAGTTGTAGTAGAACTCAGAAGGCACAGTTTCTTTCAGCTCCATAAAGCATCAGCTGGAGTGGCTTGACGGTGGAGAGGGCCTGACTGCAGGCTTTGGGCTCACCTGAAGCCTCATCCCACCCTTGGCCGCTGATGCTGGCTGGCACCTGGCACCACCACTGTGGGTGCTGGCACGAGACCTTCACGTGGCTTCTCTGTGTGACTGCCTGGCTTCCCCCAGCACAGCCACTGGGCACGTAGGGAGGTCCAGGAGAACCAGCACAGCTGCTGGGTACCCAGGCAGCTCCAGGAGAATGAGGTAGAAATATGCACCTGGCATTTTTGTGGCTGGCCTTGGAGGTCACATCACATTGCATCTTCTGTACCCTATTGGGTGAGGCAGCGCAAAGGCTGCCTGGGGTCCAGCAATGGGCACACGGGTCCCACCACAAGATAGAAGGAGGCTGCCCTCACTGTAGGAAGAGCATGCATGGGGGATGGAACCTCTCAGGAAAAGACCAGCTGCCACGGCCTGCAATGAATGAGTGAGCATTAGTAATTATTCATAAAGAAGCAACCATCCTCTCTTCTGCTTTAAAGCGCTCAGAGCAGATTGTCCAGATAGTTCTGTGTTACAGCATCTGTTTGGTCTGCAGCATTGAATTAGGCACTATTCAAAAATCCTATTCTTCAACGAATCATCATAGCCATTGGGATGATGTAAAGGAATGCCCACGTGGCGGTTGTCTGTGGCAGCCCCTCTTCACAGGGCTTTACAGGGGTTAACTCATCGAGCCTCCTTCCTCGAAGCCTCTGATGTCATTTCTCAGCCCTCACTCTCAGCCACCTTGCAGCGGCCCTTTGTACGTCCACAGACGCTCTCGGGTCCACTGTAACCAAAAGAGATGAAACATGCGCCCTAGGTCTGAAGCCTGAAATGGTGATGCAGGTGAAGGCACCTGCGCATGCCTCGGGCTGGTTTTCTCTCCAGCACCGCCAGGCTCACCACGCTCCTTTTCTCCTCCTTGCCCTGAGATCTGGTCCTTGGGAAGCCTGATGATGACCCCACGTGTTCAGGACTCAGGCCGACAGGCCCAGGGTTGCAGCGGGAGTGCCAGGGAGCCCTCGCGAGTCCAAGCCTGTCTTGAATTCTGCACAGGGGGTGAGAGGCACAGGGTCAACAGCCCAGGGTCAGCATGAAGGCAGAGCAGGGCGCCTTTGGGGGTCATCTGGCCAAAAATATCGGGAGGTCTCTTCCAGCTCTAAAATGCTGCTTTGAATCAGATGAGCGAGCAGGGGCACTGGGAGGCCTGCCCCTTCGGAGCCTGCTGGACGTCAAGGCATCGGCAAGTTGGGAGGTCCAGAGCCACTCTGCCTCACTCTGCGCCAGGCCCTGCGCCTGGGTCTGGATTGGCACCGCCGGATGCTCACCCAACGACAAACACAAGTCAGCAGGCAGGAGCTGGACAGGCCACTCGGACCTCTGCTAAGGCGGCTCCCGTAAGACCAGGGGCGCGGGCACACTTGGCCGTCGTCTGCTTTGTTCTGACAAAGAAGACCGGAGCGATGGTCCTGTCACCGTCTCCTGAACCACCAGAGTGGCCTTCTGTCCATTCTGCCCCCTGCGCCCCTGTATTGAAATCGCCGTGTCCTCGAGGGAGGCGGTCTGTCTTCCACACTGGTCTGCAGATCTTATCTTGCTCTTTACTTCTGAGGTAACGGTCAAACTCTGTCTCTGGGACCTGATTCCTGCCCAGCTCCTGTCTTGAAATGAAAAGAAGGGGCTCCCTCTCTTTCAGGGATTGGAGCTCCATGACTTTGACTCTTTAGAAACAAATCTTGCTGGAGGAAGGACACTCCATAGGGACGGGGAACCACCCCCAGAGCAGCTCACACCTGCGTCCCCAACAGCCTGTGGCTGCTGTGCCCCAGGGGTCTCCTCGGTTTCTGGTAACAGAATTCTCTCACCTTTGCAAATGAATCAGAAATAAAAGCAGGGGTGGGTAGCAATGGAGGCGTGTGGCCAGGCCAGGCAAGGACTGAGGCAGGCTGTGGGGATCCAGGAACCATTTTTTCCCCCAACCCATCTTGTTTCTAGATACGATGTGGAGGGGAGGGCTTTGGTCAGGACTGATTTTATTCCTGGAAATGGACATAGAGTTAACACAACTCCCCCCTCCCCACCTCATGGATCCTACCAGCCCCTTGCTGGGCTGAGCAGGGACAGAGATGGCCAGGCCTGCCTTCTGCAAGCTGCCATGCTAGGCTGGCTTTCAGAGGAATCGCTCCAGAATCCACTCCCCAAGCCCGGCATCCACATCTGGGGGAGCAGAGGTTGGTTTCTGTAATCTACTGTGTTTTGTCACACAGAGAGAGTATTGATTGAACAGCTCAATTCTCTCAGCAGGTGCAGAGCAATCCATCCCCATTTGCTGCAACGCGGGGCATTTATTCCTTGAGCAGACCGACTTCTCGATCAGGGCCCCTCCCGTGGGGCCGCAGCCGCTGTGGAGGAGGCAGGTGTCTTGCCTCTTGTGGGTGAGTCTGGTTTCTTTCCCTCTCCTTTCCCTAAGCGCCTTTCTTTTCAGGCAAGCTTGGCTCTCTAGGCAGTGGAGGAGCACAGGTCTTTGCATTGTCCGTCAGGCTTATTTGGTGGTGCAGAGGAGATGAAAGCAAAACATCCTGTAGTTAGTCAAGCTGCCGTTGAAATTGATTTTTCAGAGCTTCGTGCGGCGTCTGTAGCTGTGAAATGCAGGAAGGCACGTTATGTGGAGAGAACGGAGGCGCGGCTCCACGCTGGCTGGCTGGGGCCACTTGTGCTTCTCTGCAGACCCGCACCGGGCATCTCCCCTTGCGAAGGCTGGCGCTCCTCAGGCTCCTGCCCTTTGCCGCCCACACTGGCGAGTCCTTTTGCTGCGTTTTGCCACCACTGTGCCCCCAGACAGACCAGAGATAGAGTGCCTCATTGTCACTGGGCTGTCTCTCTCCAAACTCCGGTCAGCCTCCTCCCTGCCTTCAGAATGCACTTTACCCGTGCCCTCTGCTGCTCGCCTGCCTTGGCCTCAATCCCGGACCACCCGGAATCCTCACCACGGTGCCTCAGGCACCCACACTTCCGGTGTGACAACTCCTTCCATCGGCGTGGGGAAGGAGTGGGCCCAGGAAGGAGGGCGGGTGGGGCTCCTGGCACCTCCTCCCAAATGAGGGGAGGCGTGAGCTGGGGCTCAGGGCTGTCAGGCTCTGCCCCTGGAATTTCACAGCCTGGATCTGGCGGGCAGTGGTGGCTGCCTGGTTCCCTCACATAAGTGGTTTCTAATGTTTTGCAACCGAAATGCACCACAACACAGAACCTCGCATCTTTGTGCACAAGCGTAGGGTGAAAAGTGGGCAGACAGGTGGGGCCTCGGTGGCTCATACCTGTAATCCCAGCGCTTTCTGGGAGGCCAAAGCAGGTGGATTTGTTGAGCTCAAGAGTTCAAGACCAGCCTTGGGGGCAACATGGCGAAACACCGTCTCTACTAAAAATACAAATTCTAGCCAGGCAGTGGTGGTGCACACCCGTATGTACTCCCAGCTACTCAGGAAGCCCAGGGAGGAGGATCACCTAAGCCTGGAAGGCCAAGGCGGCAGTGAGCTGTGATCATGTACTGTATTCCAGCCTGAGCAACATAGGGAGACCCCATGGCAAAAATTTATATATATATATATATATAGAGAGAGAAGTGATCAAATAAAAGTTATGTTCATCTTTATTTCTGATGGGTATTACTGAATCATATTCTAAAGACTCAAATCAACATTTCCCATAAACCTTTATGAACATGTTTAGCCACCACACAGTATTGCAAATTTATGTTTCTGTCATAATTATCGAGTGTTTCTTCCTGGCCTGGAATGGCCCCCTGCTTTCCTTTTCTGCTGAGTCTTCACGCGTGCGCTTCGCCTATGGGTCTACCGCGCCCTTGGTCCTTTGCAAATGGGTTTGTAAGAGGATTTAAATATTAGGGAAATGAACCTTCTGTCATGTGTTGAAAATGTGTTACTCATAGTTTGCCATTTGGCTTTTGGCTTTGTCTGCCATGTAAGAAGGTTTACTTTTTATGACAGGATATTATTCTGTCTTTCTTTTTATCGGTTATTGGTTTTAGGACCTCTGTGCTTTAAGGTTATTACCCCAGAAAAGCTCCTATTTTCTTCTAGTATGGTTGTGTTTTCTTTTTTTGTGTGATGCGTCTTTACTCTCATGAATGTATTTTGGTGTAGGGAGCAAGGTAGGAAGGTGCGTTCCTCATAAGGCCAGCCAGCGTGCCCCGACCCACTGAGAAAGCCGGACACTTCCCGCTTTGCCGTGTGAACAGCCAAGCACGCGGGGCTTCACAGGGATGCTGCTTCCCTCGGGGGTCCGTCTGCCAGCTGCTCTCATCCCTGGAGGTCTAGGACATGCTTCATGCCTGGTGGGGCCAGGCCTGTCCCCCCGGTGAATGTGTGCCCTGCTGACTGGGGTCGGGCCCAGCATCCTGATCTGAGCGGGGACACGATGGTGGGGGAGAAGATAGGAGGTTCCCCCAAACCGCAGTGCTGGTGTGAAGAGGGTGTCAGCGGACAAAATATTCCCATCCTGGAAGGCAGCTCAGGCCCTCGAATCCTCAGGCTGCCCTGACCTGGGCCAGTGCTCAGACACCAAGTGCTGGGCAGCAAAGGCCTTCCACAGTGCTGTGCTGGGCACAGAGGGAGCGCTGCCGTCGGAGGGTCTGTTGGGATGTTGGGCCCCTGTCTTCCAGACGTGGTGCAGTAGTCCCCTGTCCGCCGCCCCTGCCTGTCCCACATTCCAAAGTGACCGGGAAAGCTGCTGTATGCTCGGTGGTCCAGGGGCTGTGTGGGCTTTTGGAAATGCCCGTAGTGAGGTTTTGGACTTTAAGGTGTGGGTGGGAGTGCCTCTCGGTCCTGTGGGAGGTGGCCCCAGCAGAGATGCTCGCCCACGAGCGGGTTGTGGTCAGCAGACCGGACCACTCAGAGCCCACAGCCTGGGAAGGGCTCCTCCCTGGAGGTTCAGAGCCTGCGTGAGTTCCCAGTGCGGCCCCACCGTGCACCTGGTTTGCTAAGTGGGCCTTCTGCTCGGATTTCACTGGTTGAAAAAGAGCCATGGCTAAAAGTGTGTTTGCAAAGGACCCTGTGAGCCGGTGCTCCCTCCCTTTATGTGTGGGAAGGTGAGTGCACAGACCTCACGGGCAGTCACCCCTTCTCACACTCCAGCACACAGCCGGGTGAGGCACAGTTGAGACCCAGCGTGATTGTTCCTTGTGCCACCCTGCCCCCACCCAGGGTCCACCAGGGATGCTGCATGGGAGAGCACCACCCCCACAGCAGGCTCGGGGACAGCCAGGATGAGCAGAGCCTCGTAAGTGACCTCATTTACACAGGCAGGTCATTCGGCTCATGGCAATGACTCTTGATGGCAGCTGACAGATGCTGAATGGCACCTGTGCCCGTGGCCCACAGCACGGCCAGGAAGGCGCCAGCCAGAAAAGTGCCTCCCCCGCGCTGTTATCCGGCCTCCCCACCCCACACCCTGCCCAGGCCGACTCTGCTGCCCGCTGGCTCCTGCTCCCACCCGTCACGCCGCTGACATCGCCTGGATCCTCCTGTGGACACGGAAGTGTGCCACCATCCCCGTCTGACAAAAAGCAATGATGGAAAAATCAACACCCAGACTGCCCAGCCCCGTTCCTCCAGACCTGCACTGTTTCCTCTGCCCTTTTTACCCCAAAACAGCTGCAAAGAAATGTCTGACATGCTGTCCCCAGTCTGTGTCCCCCATCCCACAACAACCCGCTCCACCCAGCGCCTCCAATGACCAATGACTCCCTTTGCTGGCTTCTAGCTCCATCTGGCAGCATTTGGAACTGCTGTGGTGGCTTCTCCTGTGCCCTGCACACAGGCCACTTGGCTCTGCCGCCCCCTCCTCCTCCGCTTCCCCGGCTCCCCTCATCTCCAGCGGGGGCACGGGGTCCTGCCTTATTTCTCCTCCTGTCCACCGATGGCCTGGTCCTGTCCCAGGACTTAACACCCCGCAGGTCTCTGTGCTGGGCTCTGCCTCCCGGTGTCCTCCTGCAGCCGGCCTGTCTCAGCGGGGCCGCTCTGTCCGGCCAGGTGTTCAGGCTGAAGCCTGGGTGCTGCCCCCGAAACGCCTCTTTCTACATCTAGTTCAGGAGTGGGCCCTGCGGCCTTCCTTCCACGCCAGAGGATTCCATGCCCTTTGTCTCACCGTGGCCCACACTGCCAGGCTGGTCTCAGGTCTCACTCCTGGGCAGCAGGTTTCCCGCCTGGGCAGCAGGTCTCCCGCCTGGCTTGATGCTCTGCCGTCGGAGGACTCACCCTTTTATTTTTCACTGGGTCCTGCGCACCACGTGGCTGGCACCTCCTGCTGCACAAATCATTTCAGCAGCCTCCCAGACCACCCTCCTGCCCTCCCTAACCCTTTATTCTCTCTTCTAACTCAGTGGTAAGCGTGTAATTTGAAAGCCTCTGTCATATATCAGGTCCCCTCTGCTGGCTTCCCACGTCACTGAGGGAGAAGGTCAAAATTCCTACAGTGTTAACGGGCCCTGTCTACCCGGCCCCTGCCCACTGGGACCTTATCTCGCCTACCAGCCAAGGCAAGCCAGCAGCCACCAGCACCTGAAAAAGTCAAGAGAATGAATCTGCTCCCAGAGCCTCCAGAAAGACTTTAGCCCAATGAGGCTGAGTCCAGACTCCGACACCCAGGACGGCAAGAGGAAAAATATTTTATTTTGAGCGACCACACTGGTGTGAATTTCTTACGGCCACGAGAAAATTGTACCTCTGGCTTATAGCACATTTCACTTGTTTGTTTCTTGTTTACCACATCCAACAGAACACCAGCTGAGGCCGGGCGCGGTGGCTCACGCCTGTAATCCTAGCACTTTGGGAGGCTGAGGTGGGTGGATCACCTGAGGTCAGGAGTTCAAGACCAGCCTGGCCATCATGGTGAAACCCCATCTTAAAAAAAAAAAAAAATGAGTCTCCAGCTGCTCAGCACTGGTCTTCACACTGGCGAGCTTTGTGAGCTCCCTTCCTCGTTTCCTGGATGCTCTAGTGTGCATNTGGGAGGCTGAGGTGGGTGGATCACCTGAGGTCAGGAGTTCAAGACCAGCCTGGCCATCATGGTGAAACCCCATGTTATTAAAAAAAAAAAAAAAAGAACCCCAGCTGAAAGAAGGCAGGCATTTCTGCCCGTTTGTTCGTGATTGTGTGCCTGTTGACTGAACTGTCCTGGCTCACAATGGGTACTACATGAAAACTGTGTGTTGTTCAGAAAAAAACAAAAAAAAAAAGAGGAAAAGGGACCTTAAACATGTGAAAAGATGCTCAACCACACTCACGATCTCCGACATGAAAATTAAGATCAAGGCCGGGCACAGTGGCTCACGTCTGTAATCCCAGCACTTTGGGAGGTCAAGGTGGGCAGACCACTAGGTCAGGAGATCGAGACCGTCCTGGCTAACACAGTGAGACCCTGTCTCTACTAAAAGTACAAAAAATTAGCCGGGCGTGGTAGCGGATGCCCATAGTCTCAGCTGCTCAGGAGGCTGAGGCAGAAGAAGCACTTGAACTCAGGAGGTTGCAGTGAGCCAAGATCATGCCACTGCACGCCAGCCTGGGTGACAGAGTGAGACTCCATCTCAAAATAAAAAAGGAAGGGGGCTGTGGATGTAATTGTATGCAAATATGCATGCACGTGCATATAATCAGTTGCATTTTAACATGTGGGAGAGTAAGTTTTAAAATCCTGTGGAATAGTTACCTGCAGTGAGAGGAAGAAGCGTGGAGGGGAAGGAGGAGTACAGCTTTTTCTGCACCTGCCTTCCTGTGAATTACCTCAGATAACTTTAACACCCGGTGCAGAGCTGGTGAGATGCATCTTATAGACCCACGGACGGAGGGAGGCTCAGTGAACTTAAACTGCTTTTGGCAACTCTGTTATTACTGCTGCCATTGTTCTTAGCCTTGTTGTTCGGAAAATACCATGGGTGTGTGGGTGGAGCATACACAGGTAGTGAGACACAGCAATTATGTATAAAGATGACAAATGTAAGAGAAAAAGACACAGCTATAAAGTGGAATAAGTCACAGAGAAGCCAGTATCCTCCCTTTGCATGGTGAATATGACTATGGTGCCAGGGTGTGTTTTTTCATGTGTGTATCGCTTCTGTCCACTGAAAAGGTGCAGAAACAACATATTCAGTAACAGCGACCATCCTTAGCACAAAGACTATGGTCTCTAAATCCCATTTCCCCATGCAAAGGACCCAGGGTTCTTTGGAGAAACGGCTGGTCCAGATTGGGGCCAAGTTGAACCTGGAGCATCTTATTGTGTAAAACAGAGAATGCATTGAAGATGAGTGTGGTTGTGCCAAAGGCACGAGACCTCCCTCCACCCCGCATGGGCAGCAAGCACCCTTCCACGCCAGCATTTCTCCTCACACACTCAGCTTGCCTCAAGTCACACACACAAACACACACACACACACACACACACACATGCACACAGACACACAGA
Organism: Cebus imitator; assembly: GCF_001604975.1. Classification (NCBI taxonomy): domain Eukaryota; kingdom Metazoa; phylum Chordata; class Mammalia; order Primates; family Cebidae; genus Cebus; species Cebus imitator. Next base: position 505,631 of record NW_016107801.1, read on the forward strand.
CACACACACACACACACACCAATTTTGTTTTAAAACAACAAGTATCTTTTTTTTTTTTTGAAACAAAGTCTTGCTGTGTCTCCAGGCTGGAGTGCAGTGGCATGATCTCGGGTCACTGTAACCTCTGCCTCCCAGGTTCAAGCAATTCTCCTGCCTCAGCCACCTGAGTAGCTGGAACTGCAGGCGTGTGCCACCACACCCAGCTGATTTTTTGCATTTTTAGTAGAGACAGGGTTTCACCATGTTAGCCCGGATGGTCTGGAGCTCCTGACCTTGTGATCCACCTGCCTCGGCCTCTCAAAGTGCTGGGATCACAGGCATGAGCCACCGTGCCCAGCCAATGAGTCTTTTTTTTTTTTTTTTAATCTTGGTATGTGAGGCACATTAACCCACAAACCTTCCATGGCATGATGCACTGTGTGCCCAACCCTGAGGAGGGAGCAGAGCCTGTGCCTTCAAGGAAGTCCCAGGAAGTCAAACACTGAGCAGGAAGATAGAGGAGGATTCCATGTGATTTTCATACATGCTACAAAGGCTCAACCGTCCTGGAGACTCTTGAGCTGGGGGACAGGGGAGACTTCCCAGAGATGGTGGGAAGGGAGGAGAGGGTGAAGGAAGCTAGAGCCACAGAACCCAGCCCTGGCTTCTCTCCCTTCATCGCATCAGGAATGCCGGTCCTGGGCGCATCATTTGACGAGGTGCTATGTGGGCTAGATAAAAGTCCACATGCTCTGAGCTCCACGGTGCAGGCAGATTTTCTGAAGGAATTTGTTATAAATAATTAATGTTGACTTTTTCAGTTTTATGTAATGAAAACATTTTTTTGGTTTGTCCTCTTTTTATAAGCTTGTTTGTTGGTATATGCTGCAGAATTTTAAATGTATGCACATTCATATTTCCCTTTTTGATTTGTTTGTCATACTTAAAATGAAATTCTGCACCACGAATGAAAGGAAATACCTTTTTAAGCTTTTCATCCTTAAAGAAATGGTGGTAACCACCACTGTGTGCACCTGGCTGCTCCAGCTCACTGCTGGGCTGTACTTCCTGGCAGACTTCCCACACGAAGCAGGTGTCATGTGAGATTCTGGGTGACAGTTGAATAGGCGTGTAACCCGAACAAATGTCATCCACAAATCCTGGAGTCTTTGCATAGTGTGCTGAATGCTCAGCTGTATTTTGATTGGATTTTTCATGGGAATCCAACCAAAGGATGCAGGAGGGAGCTGCACTGGGGGCTCACACTTGCCTTTCCAAACATAAGGTCAGCTTGGTGTCTGGATCTCAGAACTGGACGCCTGTGGAGAAGATGCCAAGTCAGAAGCATCCCCCGCTGAGCTGTGGCAATGACCTTCCCTCTAGGGGAGCGGCGTGGAGGAGCTGCCTCTGGGAGGTGTGGGCTCAGCGTCTGTCCCCTGTCCCTGGCTCTCACCTCCCGGGTGGTGGAGGCTGACAGAAGGCTTTCACCTGCTCTGAGTGATTGCTGTTCTCGTAGAAGATGCAAATCTGGGAAAACTCAGCTTTGGGGAACTTGGTTGCCTCATCAGAGAGTAGGAGTGGGCACAAATGTGAGAATTCACCTGGGGATGGCACATTTTGTGTCCATAGCAGAACATCTGAAAGAAGAATGGACCGTCCAATGTGCCTGAACTTGTCGGAGAGGTCCTGCCTGGCACTCGGCAAAGACGGTTTCTGCTCACTCTGCTCCCAGCATCGGCAGAGAGGGAATTGCAAAGGGCTCTCATTCCTCCCCAGTGTCTCAGCATCTGTCAGAGGGGCTGCTCGGTGGGGCCTTGGTGGCTGGTGGCTCCCATTAGAGATGACCCCTGTGCTGACCATGCACTGCCAGAGGCTGCAGGTCTGGGTCTGGCTGTGGCCAGTGGCTTCCCCGTGTTGCCCCACAGCCTGCAGGCATCGGGTGTGAGCATGTCCTGGAGGGCTGCATTTCTGCAGTGTGCACCCGGAGGGCTGCATTTCTGCAGTGTTCACCCAGAGGCCTGCATTTCTCCAGTGTTCACCCGGAGGCCTGCATTTCTCCAGTGTTCACCCGGAGGCCTGCATTTCTGCAGTGTGCACCCGGAGGCCTGCATTTCTGCAGTGTGCACCCGGAGGCCTGCATTTCTGCAGTGTTCACCCGGAGGGCTGCATTTCTGCACTGTTCACCCGGAGGCCTGCATTTCTGCACTGTTCACCCGGAGGCCTGCATTTCTGCAGTGTTCACCCGGAGGGCTACATTTCTGCAGTGTGCACCTGGAGGCCTGCATTTCTGCAGGGTTCATCCAGAGGGCTGCATTTCTGCAGTGTGCACCCGGAGGCCTGCATTTCTGCAGTGTGCACCCGGAGGCCTGCATTTCTGCAGCGTGCACCCGGAGGCCTGCATTTCTGCAGTGTTCACCCGGAGGGCTACATTTCTG
>NW_016107801.1:508564-521373 GCF_001604975.1 Cebus imitator
TGCAGTGTTCACCTGGAGGGTTGCATTTCTGCAGTGTGTACCCGGAGGCCTGCATTTCTGCAGTGTGTACCCGGAGACCTGCATTTCTGCAGTGTGTACCCGGAGGCCTGCATGTCTGCAGTGTTCACCTGGAGGCTTGCATTTCTGCAGTGTGCACCCAGAGGCCTGCATTTCTGCTGTGTGAACCTGGAGGCCTGCATTTCTGCAGTGTGCACCCAGAGGCCTGCATTTCTGCAGTGTGCACCCGGCACTCCCTGTGCCTCGCCTCTGGCTATCACTTTGGGAATCACAGAAGGGAGGATGGTCTTGGGCAGTGGCCCAATCAGGCCCCTGGTAGCTCCCAATCGGTACACTCAGGAATGTGTCTACCTGGAGCACAAGCGTCCACTCTTCTGCCCAGGGGGCCCCAGAGCAGAGTGAAAATGTGGCACCTCTGAAGACCTCTTAGTCGGTTTGCAGTGCTACCAAAGCTTTTACCTACTGAGGCAGGGTAACAGAAAAGAGGTTTATTTGACTCACAGTTCTGCAGGCTGTACAAGAAACATGGCACCAGCATCTGCTTTGGGCAGAGGCCGTTAGAAGCCTTCACTCTCAGTGAGAGGGGATAGGAAGGAGAGCCAGCCTATCTCCTGGCAGGGGAGGGGGCAAGAGAGAGCGGAGGGAGGCGCCAGGCCCTTTTGAACTGTCGGTTCTCCTGGGGACTCCTAGAGCAAGAACCCACTCATTACCTGGAGGGCAGCATCAAGCCATTTACAGGGACCCAAGCTCCTCCACCAGGCCCCGCCTCCAACATTGAGGGTCAGATTTCAATCTGAGGCTTGGCAGGGCCAAACAAACCGTAGAAAGATCTGTCCCAAGAAAGCCCCAAACATGGCAATGTGGCCATGCTCTCCTTAAGGAGCCCTGGGTGATGTCTGCCCAAAACCAAGAGCAGAGGCTGGAAACGGGGACGCTTCTCCCCAGAGCTCTGCTGGGAATAGCGGGTGTTTATAACATTGAGAAAACAATGCAGGTCTTTTTCTGATAATGGAGTCCTCGGATCAGAATTGCCAAAAACTGAAAATAATAATAAAAAAAAACCCATCAAGACCTGACTCCACTCTACCTGCTGGGCTTTGCCAGGAACGATGGCCTGGTGAGGGCCACGTGTGTCTCCTGCTCCCTTGCTTGTGTAGTTCCCAGGGGTTGCAGCCGCAGATTCACCGAGCTGCTTCTGGAGAGACCTGAGTGGGATCCTCCCAGCCCAGCCCTTGAGAACCTGGTGAAGCCTGTGCCTCCTGCAAAGGCCATGTGAGAAGGATCAGAGCCAGAAACATCGGAGGGACACAGCGTCCGTGGATTAGATCAGAGAGATGGATTTGATGGAGAGAAATAAGGGAACCACGACCTGTGGGTCCCCGTCAGAGTCTGACTTCAGTTGTAGGAACTGAAAATTGCTCCATAAGGGAGTAATAAAGATGTTTTAAAAACAAAACAATTTCGAAAGGACACAGCTTGAAGATGCTCCCCCTAGTCAATGATGCGACAATTTGGGCATAAAAATAACAACTGTAATAGATTGAAACACATCAAATGTGCTGAAAATTCATGAGCTCGTAGCTAAGCTAAAGAAAGCCACACTGGTCCCCTGGGGTGGGCGAAAGGGCACCGACTCATCCTTCTGGAAACTGATAGATGCAGGGAAAAGCCAAGCGTCGCTCTCCTTCCCCGCAGAGACCGTGCAGCTCTGGGAAGCTTCTTCACACGAGTCCTCCAGCTCAGAAGCTCAGAGTGGAGCTGCGAGAACCGCCCTCCTTTGCAAACCCCTGGGAGCTTCAGGAGGAAGGCTGCTGGGGTTTTGTAACGACTGGGTGAGGCTGATGCCATCTCCCCCCATACAGAAAGGCAGCGGGATGTCACATGTCCCTCCTGAGGCAGTACAGTGGGAAGCGCCCACTCCCCCAAGAAGGGTTCCTACCTAAAAATCACGGCCTGCTCTCATCAAGCCTCTGGTCTAAGCACCTTACAGGAGGCCCAGGGGGCAGAGAGACGTTCAGATGACAGCTCGGGTGCAGCTGGCCAGCTCCAGACCGCAGGGCGTGCGAAGGGCCGATGACTCTATTCCCTCAACAACCACAAACGACAAGAATGAGAACTGCGGGGAGACTGTCATCCTGGCCTCCTAGGGCAGCCAAAGCAGATGCCAGACTGGGCAGCTGAAACGGCAGATACCGCTTTCTTATAGTCTGTAGGCCGGGAAGTCCAGGATCCAGGTGTGCCTGGAGCAGTGTCTGGCGCAGAGTCAGCGCTCAACAAGAATTATCCACTGTGGTCGGAGCAGAGGCCGTGCGTGTGGTCTCTGTGTGGGTGGAGCTCTTCTTGCCACCGCCCCCCTCTGCCCCCTCTTCCTCTGTGCCTGCTGGCTGAGGCAGGTGCCATCTATGTGGCATAGCCTGGGCATGATGGAACCTGTGAGGTTTGTGCTGATGGACCTGTGGTCTGAATTTAGATGAGCATCTCAGAATCCCGAGAGCTGGCCCTGCTCCCGGACCACCAGACTTCTCCACCCCCAAGCTAGAATCCTCTCCGCAGCATCCTGCCCTGCCCCAGAGTCAGATATCTTCCCTAGATGGAGGCGTGGCACTGCTCAGCCTGATGATTCATACCAGGATCAATGCAGACATGATGGGGGCCCTCTCTGTGAGGCTGCAGTCAACAATCAGGGTTGCCGGCGCCAGACTGGCCATCCCCGAATACGGGTCAGGGTGTATAAGGAGCTGGGCACTCTAGGCAGGCAGCGAAGGGACTTGAGTGCTGTGTGCGCACCGTGTCTGTGTGTGCATGCGTGCTTGTGCGTGTGTGTGCACGTGCCTGCACCGTGTCTGTGTGTGTGCATGCGTGCCTGTGCGTGTGTGTGTGCACGTGCCTGCACCGTGTCTGTGTGTGCATGTGTGCCTGTGCGTGTGTGTGTGCACGTGCCTGCACCGTGTCTGTGTGTGCATGTGTGCCTGTGCGTGTGTGTGCATGTGCCTGCACCGTGTCTGTGTGTGTACATGCGTGCCTGTGCATGTGTGTGTGCACGTGCCTGCACCGTGTCTGTGCGTGCATGCGTGCCTGTGTGTGTGTGTGTGCATGTGCCTGCATTGCATGAGTGTGCACATGCATGCATGTGCCTCTCCGGCCCCGCAATCCTCCTTGCCTCCTCGTCCTGTAGACATGGGGATTTCGGCCCCCACGCTGGGAATCAGCTTTGAGATTCTTCTGGTCCTTCTCGCACCATTTTCCCCCAGGAAGATTAGTTGGACAGGCGTCCCAGTGATGCATAATACATGGGATAGCTGCGCCAGCTCCTAGCCATGGCAGTGTTCCGTGTGCCACCCTCCTCCAGATGCTCATGCTGTGTGTGTTTCACCAGAGGTTCTGGTTGCCTGGAGTGTGAGCCCTGAACGCTCATTTCTGGACGTTGCCCTCCCCACATACGGGGAATTGGACAAGCGTATGTGGCACTGGGGCACCACCTGCTGAAGGACGGATAGCATCCCCGTCTTCCCTCACCATGGTATCTCCCTCCACCTACTTCTGCCTCTGCAAATAAACCTGCTGGACAGGGCAGGTGGGGTGCCCAGGCTGATTAATCCCAGATACTGCAGGGTAGCTGGTCAGTATACTCCTGGCAGACGGAAGCAAACTGGTTTGCAAATCAAGGTCAACTAATTCATTTATTGATCAAAGAGCTGCCCTTTACTTTCCCTTTTATCAAAGAGCCTTATCTTCCTTTGTCCTAAAAAGTTAGCCCAGGGCCTCTGGGGAGGCCCAAACAGTGGATCCCACTCTGCTGACTCTCGTGGCCCCTGCCCCTGGGGTTGGCTCCCCTGGCCTCTGGCCCTGGTGTCCTCGTTATTGTCTGGCTTAGGTTGGTCAAAGCCCCAGAGGTGAGTTTGCTGGTCTTTTCTGAAGCACGGAGCTCCTGCTTCCCTGCACCCTCCTTCCCAGGGCTCCTCCCTGAAGTATCATCCCTGGACCATGCTGCCCAGGCCCCAGTAGCTTGTGATCACATCATGTGGCCCAGGCCCAGGCCCAGCCAGAGGAGCCACCAGCCACTTTCCACAGTGACCTCCAACTATCCTACATATGCGCAGGTGCTCACTCACTCACTCGTTTATTCATGGGTGCTCATCTGGCAGGACAGTACTGAGGGTCTCACCTGTAAGAAACAAGGGTCCTCACCTGGTCGGACGCTGAGACCTGGAGCTGCGCACTCCAGGCAGGCAGCGATGGGGCGCACCAGCCGCTTCCGTGTGGGACAGAACACTCAGCCCCTCTGCCCTGAAGGTCTTCATCATCTTTAAGTGGGGTTAATAGCAAAATAAAAAGTTATTATTTTCCCATTTTAGGAAATAAAATAGTCAGTAAGATAATGTGCAAAATGCAGACATACATATTAGGGTAGCCAAAAAGAAAAAAGCAGAAAATAAATCTTGGCAAAGATATGAAGAAATTGAAACCCTTGGGCATTGCTCATGGCAATATCAAATGGCAGTTTCTCAAATAATTAAAAATAGTTGCATGCGACTTGGCAATTCTGCTTTTTTTTTTTTTTTTGAGATGGAGTTTCACTCTCGTTGCCTAGGCTGGAGTGCAGTGGTGCCATCTCAGCTCACTGCAACCTCTGCCTCCCAGGTCCAAGCGATTCTCCCGCCTCAGCCTCCCGAGTAGCTGGGGTTACAGGCGTGCATCATGAGGCCCAGCTAATTTTTGTATTTATTGTGAGATGGGGTTTCATCATGTTGGCTAGGCTGGTCTTGAACTCCTGACCTCAGGCGATTCACCTGCCTCAGCCCCTCAAAGTGCTGGGATTACAGGCGCGAGCTGCCACTGCTGACGGGCAATTCTGCTTTTGGGCATATACTCAAGAGGACTGAAAGCAGGGCTCCAAAGAGATGCCCGCACATGCAGGTTTCTAGCAGCAGCACCCACTGTAGCCAAAGGTAGGCGCAGCCCCGGCGCTCAGCAGTGACGGACAAACAGAATGCAGTCGGTCCCCACGACGGACTGCAGCTCGACCTCAGAAGGGAAGGGGATGCTGACGCGTGCCACGACGGGAACGAACTGTAAGGCGTCATGGGAAAGCGATCCAGGCACAAAAGGCAAATCCTCCGTGACTCACCTGCGCGGTGCCTAGAGCAGGTGGATTCACAGACGCAGACAGTAGAAAAGTGGGCACCAGGGCTGGGAGCGGGGGATGCGGCTTGTGTTTCATGGGGACAGAGTTTCAGTTGGGAAAGATGAAAACACCCAGAAGCGATGGTGGTGATGGCGGGCAGGAATGCGTATGCGTTTAGTGCCATGGACCTGCACACTTACAAATGGCGAAGATGGTAAATTTATGTTATGTGTATTTCACCACAATTTTTAAAAAAGTTAACATACAGCCCAAGAGAAGGCAGGTGCTCAGTAAGCCACTATCTTTTGAGATTCTGAGTGGTTCTTACCAGAAGAGGTCATTGGGCTTGTGCCACAGGGATCTTCCACAGATATGCAATGTACTACCAAATTCAGGTGCAGCAGAGAGGAGAGGCAGGCGGCAAGGTGGCGGCTGGGGTCAGCAGAGAGGAGAGGCAGGCGGCAGGGTGGCGGGTGGGGTCAGCAGAGAGGAGAGGCAGGCGGCAGGGTGGCAGGTGGGGTCAGCACAGAGGAGAGGCAGGGGACGGGGAGGTGAGGGCATCAGTGGAGGGGAGAGGCAGGGGATGGGGTGGGGGGTGGAGTCAGTGGGGAGGAGAGCAGAGGACGGGGTGGTGGGTGGGGTTAGGAACTTCTCTGGGTGACCGTGAAAAGCTCCCTCCCTCCTGGGCCTTGGTTTTCTTGTCTGTAAATGGGGATAATGAGGGTGACCACCTAGTATGTGCTGAGATTCAGGGAGTCCATGGGACCCAGCCTCGCTCTTGGCCACTTTGGGGGCAGAAACAGGAGGAAGGAGTATATCCGTGCCAGGCAGGCCCAGGAGGGCTGCCGGGGAGAGCAGGGGTATGCACGTTGGGGCGGAGAGGCCTGCCCGGCCACGGGAAAGCACCTTGTGCTGTTCTGCCGACATCACTTCAAAAAATAAATTCCTGTTTATTCGCATCTTTATAAAGATGCGAATGTGTTAACGACCCAATTCCCAGGCAGCCTATCCTTTTAGACAAGGACCTTGTTCCTTTATGGCTCAGATTTGGCCCCAAGAAGTGACACATGCTGCTCTCACCTTCCTCATTAGCTCACCCAGTGTGCCGGCCCATCTCCAGAGCTTACAGACCTGGATAAAAGGCCCGAGGCAGGGCAAAGTGGCAGGGGCTTTTAGGAGATGGGGCCCTTCTGCTGCCATAGAGCCTGTGCCGTGGGAGCCGTTCTGGGCAAGGCAGGGCCAGGGCACCTTGCTCCCCATCCCCAGCCTGCCTCACACGCCTTTCGCTCTTGGAGATGCCTCTCCACACTTGCAGATGGTGGCTGCCTCTCGCCTGCGCTACTGGTTCCTGCTCGCCACTCTGGGAGAGCCCCTTAGCACAGCAGTTTCCGGAGGGCTGCACCCCTGTCCTCTAAGCATCCCTGGACGGAAGCCCAGTGCTCCAATCTATAAAAGGGGGACAAAGTGCCCACTCAGCAAACCTCGTGGCTTGGTGGGGGATGGTGGAGGGAGATAAAGAACCTTGTCCACCAGCTCAGGAGGGGGTGTGGATCCTGCTTGGTGAAAAAAGCCACCATGAATAAAGATGAGGGAGCTCAGAGGCTGGTGGGAGAGGCAGGCATCTGCTGAGCTGCCACTCGCTGACCCTGCGAGTGCCATGAGGTGGCGTGTTAAGGCAGCAGGGAGCCGAGGTGAAGACCCAGCCGGGCTGGAGGGGAGGGAGCAGTTCTCACCTAGGTAGGAAGTCCCCTTCAGCAGGTGCAGCTAGCCACAGAAAGGACTTCAAGACTGGAGAATCCTGGGTCCCAGCAGGTAGTGAGCCCAGCAGCCCAAAAGCTACCTTGGGAGATGTTGAGCTTGTTGGGGTTCAAGCAGGCTCCGGGCTCCGGGCTCAGGCCCTGCCTCCATCTGTCCTTCCCTCCCAGGGCAAGAGCTGCACAGAAGAAGCTCAGGACCGGGGCAGCTTCCAGGGTGCACCTGCTCTGACTCAGCGTGTGACCGCAGGCCAGGGGTCACAGTTTTGGGTACAAACACCCTTTAAGGCACAGCATCAGTCTGAGGCCTGACAGCACACACAAGACTGCTCTCACCAGCCACAGACACCACAGTACCCCACGCACCCCCCATCTGGCACCCACAGCCCCCCATCTAGCACCCCGTAACCCCTTGCTTTTGGATATTTTGGCCGGCCAGCATGCACAAGCCTGCCCTCCAGGGCCACAGGCACCCACAGCCCCATATCTAGCCCTCCACAGTCCCCCATAGTCCCCACAGACCCCACAGTCCCCCATTGTCCCCCATAGCCCCCCACAGTCCCCCATAGCCCCCCACAGCCCCCCATGGCCCCCCACAGTCCCCCATAGCCCCCCATAGCCCCCCACAGTCCCCCATAGCCCCTCACAGTCCCCCATAGCCCCCCATAGCCCCTCACAGTCTCTCATTGCCCCCCATAGTCCCCCGTTGCCCCCCATAGCCCCTCACAGTCCCTCATTGCCCCCCACAGTCCCCCATAGCCCCCCATAGCCCCCCACAGTCCCCCATAGCCCCTCACAGTCCCCCATAGCCCCCCACAGTCCCCCATAGCCCCCCATAGCCCCTCACAGTCCCTCATTGCCCCCCATAGTCCCCCGTTGCCCCCCATAGCCCCTCACAGTCCCTCATTGCCCCCCACAGCCCCCCATATTGCTGTTGGGTATTGAGGCTGCTTCTGCTTATTCTCATTTTAACGACGATGCCTCGAGGGACAGCTTTGTGCCTGGCTGTGTGAGTGCATCCACCCTCATTTACAAAGAGTTCTAGAAGCAGGGCCGCTGGGCTCACCCGGGAGCTTGCAGGACTTTTCCTGTATCTACACACGTCGGCTCTGCGTTCCTTCCCAGAGCTACATCTGGGGGAGAAGAAGGGACACGCTGGACCAGGAAGACCTTGTTTTCCCTTTTTGAGATGGTCTTCAAAGGGCAGTGGCCCCAAGAAGGGGCTTTGGTGAGGCTGGCAGGTGGCTCTGCAGCACCCAGCACAGCCAGGGGCACCCTGCTCCCCTGGCCGGGCCCTTAGCACCTGGCGTGGCCGTCTGCTCCCGGGAGAGCCGCAGAGGGCGACCGAGGCAGCAGCGGCTGCATATTCATGAGGGCAGTGCGGCAGAGTCCGTGCAGCTCTGCCTGTCATATTTCATGCTCATTTGCAGCTTCCAGCCAGGCTCGGCCTGCTGTGTGCTCGGAGAGTCCCCTGAGATTCAGGGTGGGCGGCACTGGGCTCCAGTGTTTGGGGCGTCTTCCCAACACTCCAGCAAGCTCTGGGCCAGGAAAGAGTGCAGGCACCTGGTACAGGCTTGCGGAGAGTAGGGCTGTGTTCCCCCCGAGAGGCTGCACTGCCTAGTCCGCTGATCCCACCCGGCGACACCACTCTCAGCCGCCAGCCCCTGTGATGCACTTTCCGGCCCCGAGTTTCTGGACCTCCCCCAGGCCTGCCTTGCTGGACAGCAGGGAAGCTGCCCCAGGCCTAGCCCTTCTCTCCTCCACACCTATGCACACGTACTCAGCCCTGCCCCACTCACCCTCCTGCAGGATAAACAGCCAACAGTGGAGCAAGTCCACCTTGCTGTCACCAAGAACGGGCCTGTCCCCAGCCCCCCACCGTGGCCCACACCCCACCACCTCGGGAGGAGGGAGGAGGGGCTGTGTCCACCCATCGCATTTATGAGTAAAGCTGAGAGGCACAACATGCAGGGGGGTCTCGGGTGACCGAGGGGCGAGTGCGTTCTGGGAGGTGGTGTGGAGAAGTCCCCCCAACGGTGACGACATCTGGCAGTCAGGGTGGCAGCGGTGCAGTGCAGAGCTTCCCATCTCCTGGGCCAGCATACGGGACTCTCCGTGGGAACCTTCTGGGGAGAGTGTTTGTGCCCGTGTGATTTAATGGTGGAATTTGGGGCTCTGTCACAAGGTTAGAGAACAGGGTTAGAGTTTTTCATGGAAAAGACCTTGTAGTGCCTTTCAAAGCACAGCCTGTTCCATATCTGAATCCCGGGCAAAGCGGCTGGCAGCCGACCTCACTCCCAGAGACGTGGCACGGTGAACATCGCCCTCCTGTAGCCCCGGTTCACAGGGACGCAGTAGCTTCCGCAAAAGATCATGCGCAGAAATAGAATCGTGTTCGCTCAAATGCTGTCAAAGCCAGAGTGTGTGGGGCTGGCGACACCGAGGCCCTGCCTTCCACATCCACTGGAGGATTGGCACGGACGGGAAGGATGCACGGGGCATGGCTGGACCTGCAAGGGAGGACGGGGGCAGAGGCTGCTGGCAGCAGGGCAGGAGCAGAGGCACATTGCTATGCTCCTCCTGGTGGTTCTTGCTGAATCCTACTGAGCTTGGGGGGGTGTGGGCAGCCAGGAGAGCCTCAGCACTAGACCCAGTTGCCCCTGGTCCCTGCCAGTGTCTGGGGGCTCAGGCGGCTGCTCCCCTTAAATGGACACCAGGCGGCTCACAAGAAACAAACTCACCTCTGCAAACCCGACAATGGACTCAGAGACACGGAGGACAGCGGAAGCGAGACTTTTAATGATGACCTTGCAAGACTGGTGTCTGGGATAGGCACACCCAGCATGGTCACAGCAAGCAGTTTACGCCCCAGTGCGCAGGTACCTACGCCGGTTTCTCACAGGCTGTTGGAAACAGATGCTCAGCGCCGCAAAGAAAGATTAGCACTGAGACAAAGGATCTTTCAGCAACACAGTGTTTACTTCCTGGACGCAGGAGGGGCACCCTCGCTAGCCATCTTGCCACGAGAGCACAATGAACCAAAGAAAACAGACACATTTATCCGCTACGCATGTGGGGTCATCCTCACTGCTGTGTCTGATCTCCGTTGGCTGGAGCCAGACCTCACAATCTAAACTAAAACCTGATTGACCAATAACTTAAAACTTTTCTAAACAGGTCAAAGCGGTGGAGAGTTGGGACATGCCTGTGAGCACGTCCAGCACAGATATCTTGGTTAAAATACAAGGACGCAGAATGTACTACGTGCCTGTAAGCATGGCGTGTCTCACAGCTACAGAGGTTAGGGCTTAACAAAGTTATTAGCACACTTACTCTTTAACAAGAAAGGAAACTTTAAAAAGGAACTTTTCTACTTCCTGCGTAGGCTGAGTACCATGGGGTCACAGTCTTCCTGGGCGCCGGCCATCTGTCGTTGGGTTGGGGCCTTTAGGAGTTTTCTTTAGGGTTGTCTCCTTGTATTTACTGCAGCCCATCATGCACTGCCATCATGGTTAGCTCTGGGCTCCTTAAGTATTTGACTTGTGACCCAGGTGGTCAGACAAGCTGGTAAGAATGAAGTGAGCTACGTTGCAGGCTAGGAAACTTTCGTTTTAGACTAAACTTTTTGGTTTGGGTGAGGGTCACTAAGGGGTCCTGACAAGCAGGCATCGGCTATTTAAGCAGGGGCTTCGTGTATCTTTTTTTTTTGTGGTCTGAGGACCCAAGCCTCTCTGAGGCATTCTAATTTGAAAATGGACCACCATATTCATCATTTTCTATGGCCATGACTGGTGGGACACTGGCCGGCCACTGACCCAGAGTCCATCAAGGGTTGGCCCTTCAGCCCCAGGAGGCAGGCTCCGTTCAGCCCACACTCTAGGATTGAAAGGGCCATGGGGGAGCAGCAGCACCCCCTGGTTACTGGGCCTGTCCAGTGGCCCCAGATCAGGGACAGGCCTGTGCTCTCCGGAAGGAAGTCTGTGCTCAGCCCACACTTAAGGGTTGGGGAGTTTTCCGTCACCTCCATGAGGCCATAAATTGTGGAATGCCTTTGCATGAGAAATATCTCTTCTTCCTCACTTATTGATGGATTCAGTCACTCACTTATAGCCAGACGGACTCATGGACAGTTATTCTATGCTTCGGGCTATAATCTGACACTACTCGACTTTGCTGTTCTAATTTTTCCAGCTGTGGCCATTGGGAGCCCTTGCAGCTGGCTCCTGCACCCCTGTGACACGTCCCCGCCATTGCGAGCTTTCCTTTTTTGGGGTACCCCATTACCTTATTGTACTACAAGTCTATGCCCTACTCTCATTTATGCCCCAGTTCTGGAAGCAGCTATTTCTCCAAGAAGTCCTGGTCTGCTGATTGGAAAATCGTGCCAGAAACCAAGACCCCGGTGCTGGGGGTGCTGTCACTTTTGGGGTGTTGTGGCTTCGTGGCCGTCTCAGCTGACAGACGTGTGTGTGTGTGTGTGTGTGTCTGTGTGTGTGTGTGTGTGTGAAGAACACCTGGACATGGTGTGAAGCTGGCCCTAGTGGCCTTATGAGCTATAGGGCCTTGGGTCAACACTTAGCCTGCTGGTCATGCAGTGCAGTTAATTTCACGGTGTCATGGCAAGTCCTATGGACTTTTGACAAATTGATAGTCATGTATCATCAACACAGACCCACCATAATAGAAAAGTCCCCCCAAATTCCCTTGGACTAACCTTTTGTAGTCAATCTCTCTTCATCCCAACTCCTGGCAACCCAGTCTCCATTTTCCACCTCTGTAATTTTGCCTTTCCTGGGATTTCCTATGGATGCAATCATGAATCATGCAGTACACAGCCTTTGAGGCCTGGCTTCCCTCTTCCGGGGCCAAGCTCTAGCAGCATAGAGCACATGCCCTCATGCTGTTGCGTTAATCATGCCTTGCTCCTTTGCCTTGTGGAGTCCTCTTCCCACTGTATGGAAGCACCAGGGTTGGTGATCCATGCGACACTCACAGCTGGGTGTTTTCAGGTTTTGATCACTGGGCCTTTCCAAGTGGCCTCAGATCAGGCCAGGCCTGTGCTCTCTGGAAGGAAGTCACCATGTTCGTAAATAAAGCTGCTATAACTGATTGCATACATGTTTCTGTGTGCTTACAAGTTTTCAGTTCACGGAGGTAAGTATCTAGGAGTGAGATGGATGGGTTGTATAATGGTAAGGGTGTGTTTGACTTCAAAGGCAACGGCCATGCGTTTGCATTCCAGCAGCGGTCTGTGAAAGGTCCAGTGGCTGTGCCTCTTTGCCAGCACTTAGCATTGGCAGTTTTTCAGAACATTGGCCATCGTAATAAATGCGTAATGGCATCTTATCATGGCTTTGATTTTTGTTTCCCTAAGGATTCATGATGCTGAGGGTCTTCTACAGGCTTGTTTGTCATCTATGTGTCTTCTTTTGTTGAATTTCTTTGTTCGATTTTTGTTTTCTTATGACTGAATTTTGAAAGTTCTTTAGTATTTCAGACACAAGGTCATTTTTATCTTGCTCTCAGTATGAGGGAAAAAAATTCAGTATTTCACCATTAAGTATGATGTCAGCTGTTGGATTTTTCTAGGTGGATTTTATAAAGTTAAGAAAATTTCTTTCTACACTAGTTTACTAAAAGATCTTATCACGAATCAATAATGAATTTTACAAAATGCTTTTTCTGCAACTATTGCAATGATTATATGTTTTTTCTTCTTTAAGGTGTTCATGTGTTAAATCATATTGGTTGGCTTTTCAAATATGGAACCATCCTTGCTAAACCCACTGAGTCACGGCACGTTGCCTTTCTAATGTATTGCTGGATTAAAACTGTCAATACTTTTGAGAATGTTTGCATCTCTGTGTATTGCAAATATTGTTCTGTAGTTTTTTTTTTTTTTTTTTTTTTTT